>NC_048234.1:30402838-30719256 GCF_002007445.2 Ailuropoda melanoleuca
ACCTGCTTTAAAATCATTTTTTCCAAGTCTTGTTTTAATTTTTCTTTCCCCTGGAAAAGGCCCCTGTGACCCTGAGTGCAGCGAGGTTGGCTGCGGCGGGCCGGGACCAGAGCACTGCGACGACTGCTTGAACTACTCCTACAAGCTGAAAAACAACACCAGGTAAGAACGAGCCATGCCCCAAGCGGTCCCACCGACGTCCTCCCCCCAGGACTTAAGCCCAGAAGAGAGGCTGCTACACGAGCCCACCGCCTCCCGGTGTCAGTCCAAACGCTGAAGCCCATACTCAGTGTCCCTGTATGCTGTCACGCTGCAAATGTCTTTGCTCACGTTTGGAAGGGCCTTAGGGGAGGGACTAGCTCTGCATCAGACTGCTCTTCCCCTCTAGGCCTTTCCCATCCCAGGGATGTCTGATGCCAGAGCTCTGTTTGCCCTTCGTGAAAATGCCAGCATCCAGCCCAACGGATGCGTTCCCGTGTGGCAAAGGGTCTGGGCCCTGCTCATCCCCCCGATTCCACTGTGGGCACTGAGGCGGACCTGCTTGGTCATCGTAACTCAGAGTCCCTGGCTTCGGCCTCGAGTTGTGCAGATCTGTCCGCCGGGAGGCCCCTGGGACAGTGATGGCCCATCAGAGGCTGTCTGCTCTCAGCATTTCTCCGAGCCCTGCCCCCTTCTCCCTCCTCCTTCAGGGAAAACTTACTACTGGACCTGACTTGCAGTCAGTCCACACCTCAGTCACCCAGACAGACCCAGACGCATTCTACTTCCTGTTTACGTGCATGCTGGAATTTCAGGCTTAAAGGAAGGGCCCTTGGCCGCTACAGAACCTCTCCTCACCGGGACCAGCCAAATGCCTGACACTTTACTTGGTTCTTCGTAGTAAATATTTGTTGAACGAATAAACAAAGTGCTGTCCTTCAGTTATAGGCAAATAAGGAAGTTCCTTCTTTTTAAATATAATTATATTAATTCAGACAAGAGCGTAAAGCCATTACCACTAGTGCACAGGGTCCCTAGGACAACACACAGAAAGAGAAGTAACCTCGTATTAGCAACTTTGGTATAAAATCGTGATTCCCCCATAGTTTCCCTTCAACCCCATGCCACAACCTTCCTCTTGAGCCTCGGTTTCTAACCCTCATCCCCTTTAAAGAGCTTAGTCCCAAACCGGAAGATGGCTTGGACCAAGACATGCCTTACTTGGCGGACTTGGTATTGGTCGGCTGCCTGGCTGCTTCAGCCCCCCGACCAGGAAAAAGCTTCAACCAACAGAATTTGGTGCTTTGGATGTGGTGTTACCGTCGTGGTTTAAAAAGGACTTTGCGATGGAACATGGCTGTTGGGGATGCTTAACCAAGAGTGCCGAGGACTCCGTCTCCGGTGATGCTTCCCTTCTTTCTTGTCATTCCACAATGCAGGATCTGTGTCTCCAGCTGCCCCTCCGGCCACTACCATGCTGACAAGAAGCGATGCAGGAAGTGTGCGCCCAACTGTGAGTCCTGCTTTGGGAGCCATGGGGACCAGTGCCTGTCCTGTAAATATGGGTATTTCCTCAATGAAGAAATCAACAGCTGCCTTACCCACTGCCCTGACGGATCATACCCGGACACCAGTGAGTTGATTTCAAATATGTGGCTTTCAGAGAGGAAATGGAAGGTTTTCATTTGAATGACATTAGGAGGGAAATTGAGGCCCGGGTTATATCAAACAGGGCCTACACCCGGTTTTTAAGAGAACATGGTTAGAATTGTAACAATGAATTTGTAACCATTTTTATAAAAAATAATTGATGTGAAAATGCTTGTAACTTACCATCAGGGAGTCCTCAGGCTTATCCCCAGATTCAGTGATTTGCTAGGAGGACCCATAAGACACAGTACGGCGTTGCACTCATGAGCTCATAGGTACTAAGTAAAATCAGGAAAAGGTACATAGGGCAAAGTGTGCAGAAAACCAGCACGAGCTTCTAAGTGTTCTCCCAGGATGCACTGAAATCCCCCAGCCACAACTGGTTACAACATGTGTGAAATGTAGGCTACCAGGGAACCTCCTTAGAGTCTCAGTGCCCAGGGTTGTGGTCATGAAGACACCCTCTCCCTGGCACATACCAAAATTCCAGGATCCTGGAAGGAAGGCAGATGTTCAGCAGAAACCATATTGTTTGTACAGTGTAGGCACCATGAGCCGCTCTCATCAGTTAGGGTGGCGGAAACCCTCCAGAAATCCAATTCCCAGATACTAGCCACGGGCCAGCTTCATAAGCAGGCTTTCAAAAGATAGCGCCGAGCCTGCTCTTTTCTACACACTAACCAAAGGAACCAGGTCTGTATGGTATCAGTGTGTAAGCTTTCCGGAAGGTATAGAAAATGGGACTTTGATGTGAATATGGAATAGACATGTGTCTAAGACTATAGTTAGTCCAGTCCACGAGGAAAGGCAAAGTAAAATCCATTTGCCTAGTTAGAAACAAAACTGAAGAATTTCCAGAGAGATGAGAGAAGACAGAGTAGGATCCTGAACTCACCTTGTCCCTCAGACATACTGAGAGAACAACTGACTGAAAACCACCTGAAGACTGGCAGGACAGACCTTCCACGGTTCATTGTAGACAGAGGGTCACCTTGTAAAGGGTAGGTAGGGTGGAGACAATTGGAAATCAAATCCCTATGCCTCTAACTACACACAGAAGGGACCATCACAAGCATGGAGAAGAGGATCTGACCCCACACCAGGCACCCCCAGCACGAGGAAGATGAGTTCCCCCTAATGTCTGGCTTTAGAAACCAGGAGATCTTAACTCCAGGGGGGCTTAGTTCCAGGAGAGCCTGAGGGCCATAGGAAGCTAAGTCTCCAGCATCCTTAAAGATCCAGCAAACTAAATAACTCCACCCAGACAGCATAGAAGCAGCAGTTTGAAAAGTCCCTGCAGTTATAGAGGAAGGAGCTCTATTGACTAATCTGTCCCAGGCAGGGCAGAGATGTCCAGAATATTTCTCTAGAAACGAAAGTGCTGGTAAGTGCCATTCCTCTCCCCCCCAAGCCTTAGATAGCTGGGTGTTTGTGAAAGGTGGCATGAACCCTGTCCATCTACTCCGCTAGGGCACTGGGTGCTCTTCCCCATCCAGCCCGACGCAGCAGTCCGCCCTTCAGAGTGGCTCCTGCCCCACCACTCCCACCTGGAGGGCGCCACTCAAAGGAACTCACGGCCTGGGGAGGGAGGAGACAAGCCCACAGAACAGCACACTTGCAGTCCCTGCAGGGGAGCCTCATAGCTGGCTGGGCAAGAAGCCAGCCCTGCCCTTCGGTGCACCTGTAGCTGTGGCCGAGGGACTAACTGCAGCCAGCTGGGCGCGCTGCCGGCCCCACTCACCAAGCCTGCCGCTGTGCCAGACAGGCCTCAACCCTACCCAGGACACTCCTAGCAGGCAAAGTGGCTCATTGCAGCTGGCTGGGCTGAAGGCAGTTGCGACTCAGCCACAACAGGCTGAAAAACAAACTACTGCATGAAAAACAGACAAAATGAGGAGACAGAGGAATATGTCCCAAATGAAATAGAAATAAATAAGTACTTTGAATCCTTTATCAGGCATTTGCTTATCACTGAGATTCTCAGACCTTCAACAGAGAGATAAAATATAAAAAACCAGTCAGGGCTGATAAATTTAATAACTGAAATAAAAATACACTAAATGGAATCAACAGATCCGTGATATTGGAAGACAGGTAATGGAAAACAACCCAGCTGAACAACAAAAGAATGAAAAATGAGAGTAGGTTAAGGGAACTCTGGTGGCATCATCAAGCATAGTAACATGCACGTCATAGGGATCCCAAAAGGAGAGGCGAGAAGAGGGGGCTGAAAACGTCCCTAACCTGGGGAAAGAAGCAACATCTACGTCCAGGAAAAACAAAGAACCCCTAACAAAATGAACCCAGGGAGGTCCACACCAGACACTAATAATTAAAATGACAAAAAGTAATGAATGCTACAAGAGAAGCCAAATAAGGCTATCAGCTGATCAGCAGAAACTTTGCCGGCCAGAGGGGAGTAGCATGCTATATTCAAAGTGCTAAAACAAACCAAAAACCTACAACCAAGAACACTCTACCCAGAAAGTACAGCATTCAACAAAGAAGAAATGTTAAAGGGAATGCTTTAAATGGAAAGAATAGGCCATCACTAGAAGCAAAAAATTTTAAAGGTACAAGTGAACAGAGAGTAAAGATAGATTAATCACTATAAAGCCAGCGTGGAATTTAAAACACGAAGTAATACAATCAGTATCTAGAAAAATTAGCCAATGGAGACACGAAATAAAACATGGAGGGGATAGTTAATTTTAGTAGTTTCACGATGTATTTGAACTTAAGCAACCCTCAGCTCAATATAGAACCCAATGGTAACCACAAATCAGAAAGCTGTGATATACACACAAAAATAGAGAAAGGAATCCAACCATAAACATAAGGAAAATCATCAACCCACAAGGGAAGAGAGGAAAAGAAAAAGGAATCAAGAACTATGAAAACAACCAGAATACAATTAACAAAATGGCAATAAATACCTATCTGTAGTAATTACTTTGAATGTAAATAAACTAAATACTCCAAAAGACATTGTGCATGAGTAAGAAAACAATACCCATCTGTATGCTGCCTACAAGAGACTTACTTCACACCTAATGACATGTACAGACTGAAAGTGAAAGGATGAAAAAACAAACCAGGCAAATGTAAGTGGAAAAAAAGAACAAAACTCGGGGTAGCAATACACATTCTTTTCAAGTGCACATGAAACATTCTCTGGTATACATAACATGTTAGGCCATAAAACAAGTCTCACTGTATTTAAGAAGATTGAAATCATATCAAACATGTTTCCTAACTTAAATGGTATGAAACTAGAAATCAACTTTACAAGAGAAAAATAGAAGGAACAAAAAACCCAAAAACATGGAGGTTAAACAACGTGCTACTAATTGACGAATGTGTCAGGAAAAAAGAAAAAGAAATAAAAAATGCATGGAAATAAATGAAAACAACAGCTTAAAATCTTTGGGAATCAGCAAAAGCAGTTCTAAGAGGGAAATCTATAGTGCTCTTAGGCTGCCTCAAGAAGCAAAAATATCATATAAAGAACCTAGAAAAAGAAGAACAAAGTCCAAAGCCACGAGAAGGAAATAATTAAAGCAGATATAAATGAAATAGAGCCCCCCCCCAAAAAAAAATACCAATGAAACCAAGACCTGGTTCTTAGGAAAGATAAGCAAAACTGATATTTAGCCAGACTTATCAAGAGAAGAGAGAAGATTCCAAGTCAGAAATGAAGAAGGAGAAATAATATCATAGAAATACAAAGAACTATAAGAAAATGTTGAAACATTATCTGCCAAACAATTGGACAATCTAGAAGAAATGGATAAATTCCCAGAAACATACAATTTCCCAAAACTAAATCAGGAAGAAATAGAAAATCTGAGCAGACCAATTACTAGTACTGAAATTGAATCAGCAGTCAGAAATTCCCAACACGCTCAAATCAAGGACCAGATGGATTCGCACGTGAGTTCTACATACTTTTAAACAAGAATACCTATTCTTCTCAAATGACTCCAAAACAAAGAAGAGGAAGAAAACTTCTAAATTCATCTATGAGGCCAGCATTACCTTGATCTCAGAACCAAAAGACATTATGTAAAAAGAAAACTACAGGCCAATATCTCTGATGAAAACAGATGCAAAAATCCTTAACAAAAGACTAGTGCATTAAAAAAATCACTTACCAAGTGGGATTTATTCCAGAGATGCAAGTATGGCTTAATATTCACTAATCAATATGAAATCACATAAACAAGGGGAAGAATAAAAAAATATAATCTCAACAGATGCAGAAAAAGCATTTGACAAAACACGCATTCGTGTTAAAACTTCTCAACAATGTGGGATTAAAGGGAACCTATCCGAACATAACAAAAGCCATATATGACGAACCCACAACTGACATCATGCTCAATAATGAAAACTGAGAACTCATCCTCTAAGACACAAATAAGACGAGGATGTCCACTCTCACCACTGTTACTCAACATAATATTGGAAGTTCTAGCTGCAGCAATCAGACAAGAAAAAGAATAAAGGACATCCAAATTGGTAAAGAAGTAAACTGTCACTACGTGAAGATGACAAGATACCATACGTAGAAAATGCTAAAGACTTCACCAAAAAAAAACTATTGGAACTGATAAATGAATTCAGTGAAGTTTCAGGATACAAAATTAATGTACGGAAACCTGTTGCATTTCTATACACTAATAATGAAGTAGCAGAAAGAGAGATTAAGCAAACAACACCATTGTAATCGCACCGAAAAGAATAAAATACCTAGAAATCAATTTCATTAAGGAGATGAAAGACCTGTATTCTGAAAACTACCAAACACTGATGAAAGAAATTGAAGATGACATGAACAAGTAGAAAGATACACCATGTTCAGGGATTGGAAGAATATTGTTAAAATATTCATACTACCCAACGCAACGTACAGATTCATTGCAATCTCTACCAAAATACCAAACGCATTTTTCACAGAACTGCAGCAAATAATCCTAAATTCTGTATGGAACCACAAAAGACCCTGAATAGCCAAAGCAATACTGAGAGAAAAGAACAAAGCTGAAGGTATCACAATCCCAGATTTCAAGATCTACTACAAAGGTACAGTAATCAAAACAGCATAGTGCTGGCACAAAAATAGACACCTAGATCAATGGAACAAGATAGAAACCCCAGAAAGAAACCAACATCTATCTGGTCAGTTAATCTATGACCAAGGAAGCAAGAATATACAGTCTCTTCAATACATGGTGCTGGGAAAACTGGACAGCTAC
The DNA here is from genome assembly GCF_002007445.2 of Ailuropoda melanoleuca. NCBI lineage: Eukaryota > Metazoa > Chordata > Mammalia > Carnivora > Ursidae > Ailuropoda > Ailuropoda melanoleuca. The sequence goes on from NC_048234.1 coordinate 30,409,726, forward strand.
ATGCAAGAGAATGAAACAGCACCACTTCCTTACCCCATACACAAAAATAAACTCGAAATGGAATACGGACCTAAATGTGAGACCTAAAACCATAAAAATCCTTAAAGAAAACATAGGCAGTAATCTCTTGAGCATTGCCCTTAACAGCCTATTTATAGATAGGTCTCTTCGGGCACAAGAAACAACAGCAACTCTATAGGGACTTCACCAAAATGACAAGCTTTTTCACACTAAAGGAAACCATCAACAAAATAAAAAGGCTACCTAGTGAATAAGAGAAGATACTCGCCAATGATGTATCTGATACGGGGTTAATATTTAAAATATATAAAGAACTTATATGACTCAACACCAAAAATACAATGCAATAAAAAAAAATGGGCAGAGGATCTGGATAGAAATTTTTCCAAAGACGACATCCAGATGGCCAACAGACGTATATGAAAAGATGTCCAGCGTCACTAATCATCAGGGAAGTGTAAATCAAAACCACAATGAGATAGCTATTCTGGAATGTGTGAGGGGCTATCAAGAACGGACACCAGTCAGTGTTAAGAAACAAGAAATCAAAAATACCATACAATCCAGTAATCCCACTATGGGTAGTTGCCCAAAGAATACAAAAATGCTAATCTAAAAAGATATATGCACCCCTATGTTTATTGCAGCATTATTTACAATAGCCAAAGTATGCAAGAAACCCAAGTGTTCATTGACAGATGAATGGGTAAAGAAGGATTATCCGTTCATCATACACACCCACACACCCCCAATGGAGTACTATTCAGCCATTAAAAACAATGAAATCTTGCTATTTGCAACAACATGGATGAAGCTAGAGAGTATAATGCTAAGTGAAATAAGTCAGAGAGAGACAAATACACAGGATTCCACTCACATGTAGAATTTAAGAAACAAAACAAGTGATCAAAGGGAAAAAAAAGACAAACCAAGAAGCAGACTGTTAAGTATAGAGAGCAAAGTGATGGTTAGCAGAGGGGAGGGGGTGAGAGGGTGGGTGAAACATGGGATGGGGATTAAGGAGTATAGCTGGATCGCTGTATTATACACCTGAAACTAATATAACACTGTATATTAACTACATTGGAATTAAAAACTTTTAAAAAATAATAAATTTGAAGGAAAAAAAAGATGTGGCACGTGCACATACACACACACACACACGCTGGAGTATTACTCAGCCATACAAGAAAGTGAGATCTTGCCATTTGTAACAACATGGACGGACCTAGAGGGTATTATGCTAAGTGAAATAAATCAGACTGAGAAAGACAAATACCTTAGGATTTCACTTATATGTGGAAGTTAAAAAAAAACACCCAAACAGACTCTTAAATACAGAGAACAACTGTTGGCGGCCAGAGCAGAGGTGGGTGGAGGGATGGGCAAAAAAGATAAAGAGGAGGTACAACTGCCAGTTACAAAATAAGTCACAGAGATGAAATGTACAGCTAGGGAATATCATCAATAATACTGTAAAAACATTGCATGGTGACAGATGGGGACTACACTTACCTTGGTCAACCCTGAGTAATAGAATCGTCAAATCAATATATTCTATATCTGCAACTAACATAACATTGTATGTTACCTATACTTCGATTAAGAAATGAATAATTTCCTACATGGCAATACAAATAGAACTTGGGGGGCTTTTTCCACACAGAAATCCTTTGCAACTTTACCAAACAAAAATCTGTAATTGAACATGTCACTTCACAGAGTTTGGGCCCCAAACAGTTGTCATTAGGAAACAAAGGTACGTTCCCTTGAGAATTAAGTAATCCTTGGGATTCCTACCTGTTCGTGCTCGGGTAGGGCCCTTTCACTTTACTTCTGAGTTGTGGGTAATTAACAAGTGTGTCACACCATGATACATGATGACACTGATATCTCCTGTTTCTGCACAACCTAAGAAAGAAGAAAACCCAAGTTTAAATGAACAAGCGTCACTTTATCAGAAATCAGGGAAGAATTTTGAAGTGGATACTGTTGCTTCTTAAGAAGTCAAAGTCCCTTGACTCAAAGGCAGGCACTTCTCCACGAGGCACATGGAATCTCTCAGCTTACCCTATAGAAACGTAGGTAGATTTCCTTGTAGCTCCACCCCACCAAGTTTGGAACATGAGCTACAACCTGATAGAGAAAGGAAAAATAAGAGTGGGGAAGGGAGTCTGAGGGATTCCCAGAAATAAGCAGTTATTTCTTGAAGAATTCAAAATTCTATTGGAAAAGAAATTTGATTCAAGATGGTGCACAACAGGATCAAGATAATCGAGAGTCAGTTGTCTCCCCAGAGCCTGGGAGGTGTGTGGTGAGGGAGGGCTCTTCCCACAATGCTTCGCTGGTATGAGTGGTCTCTGCCTCCCCCTCCTTCTGTGTAACTGACTTCTGTTATATTTTCCGCCTGTAATGAGTCTTTTGACCTCTAAAACATAGTGATCAGGTATGATCATGACTAGTAATAATTACTACTGACATAGCTGCAGTGCTTTCAAGTTCATGGAGTTCCCCTTGAGTAATTTCATTCTCCCCTCAAGACAATCTAAGAGGTCGGCATCACTATAGTATTTATCGAACAGAGAACAGAGACCCTGAACTTGCCCACTGGAAATGCTAAAAGCAGAATTCAAATCTAGGACTTCAGATCCTATGCCAGGTCCAGGAGTCCCAATGGCACAGTGAAGGGGAGACCATGTGAAGACTACCATAAGATTATAAAGGACCTCATATTTCATGGTGGGGGGAGAGGGAAGCTCAGACTGGAGAAAGGAGGTGGACCTTCAGGAGGTCCTTATAGGAATCCATTAAAGCAGTGTTCCTCTATGGAACCTTGAAGAACACCAACATTTACAGAGTAGATGGAGGAAAGGGAGCTTTGTTCAATCCCACATATGTATGTGGTCATAATCCACTTGCATCTCAGAGAAGGTATCCTGTCTCCGGAAGAATTTTGCCTCAGGTAAAAGGCCTTAAGCTAATGTAACAAGTCACCATTTTTCACTATAGAATAAGCATCCATTTGCCATTTTTTTTTCCAATGGGGAGCGGCCTTTGGTATTAGACGGGATAGCCATATTCATAGTATATTTGTTTTAATCCAGTATGTTTCTATTCTCCAGAATACGGACGTATCTGAATTATAACAACATATCAGTGTCACAGCCACTATAAAGCACACGACGCTATTCTAGACAATACAAGAAATACATCATCAACCCTAACCCTACAGTCTTAAATGCAGATTCCGTTTTCCGGTCACGTTCATCATAGTGGTCCTACAAGCTGTGAGCGTGGGGTCCACCCTTCCATTCCACAGCCATAAGCACTGCTTCTCAACCCTTCCAGCCTGGTGTGGCCCCAGCGTCTTTATGGGATTGTCATTGTCAAACTAAGGAAACCCAGTTCGGGAGAGAGAAAAAGAAGAAGGGGGAAAAAGCCAATCAGCTATTCAACTAAGAATTAAATGGGCTGTGGGCTTCCCTTGTCTGCAAAATGGTAGATGTCAGGCATTTCCCAGACCTGCAAATGTTCAGCGTGAGGCTCCCTAAATATTCTGCTCAAGGCCATGTATATGTACTGTCGTGTACGTTAGCAAACAGTAGAACATCTCCACTTCCGTACGGAATCCAGCTGGCCAACTGATTTATAACCTTGTTACTTTTGTCTGTATGTGTTTTTGTTATGTTTTGTTTTAACAGAGAAAAATGTTTGCCGGAAATGCAGTGAAAACTGCAAGACATGTACCGATTTCCACAACTGTACGGAATGTAGGGATGGGTTAAGGTAAGAGAGTGAAGGATCTTGTCAAGTCACACAGCCCAAGGAGCTTCTCAATATAAAGAAAATACGTAAATAAATAATCCTCTTACCATCACCCTTGGTTTGACTCCCAAACACTTGACTGCTATTTGCATTATCTTTACCATTGTACGTGAAAAATTGGATGCCATCTTGGCTAAGGGAGGTTTACAAACCAAAAAAATCCTCTTCAGAAAAGATGGCTCTGATACACGTCAATAAAAATGGCTATTTGAGAGACTTTCTCTATGCTTTTTGACCAGCGCAGTGCCCCCATCAAGGATTACCGTGTAGGTAATACCAATGAATTATAGTTAATCCTCCTGATTCATTCCTCTGATGGTTGGAAACTCTTCCCTTATCTTTATTTCTCTCCATATAGCCAATCATTCTCTTATCTTAAGTACCTCAGGTCTGGTTCCATTATGCTCTGCTATGCACATAGATTTAACACCTGGAGATGCTTTTCTTGACGAGATGACTTGCTCATTGCTAAAGCCAGATAGCTGATAGATTCCGCAAGAGAACACACAAGTCAGATGAACTAGGAAGGCTCCTGATAACCACAGAGAAGGCCAGACCCTCCTCTGTCGGGTAAGGAGTTGGACCCTGAGTTTACAGAGAGCCAGAAATCTGTTGCACTCAGATCTTTTTAAGTATTGAGAATACCTCTGTTTCTACCTTTAATTGGAGAGGTCAACTTAGCAGGCTCCAGACAGGTGACTCTTCGTATTAATATCAGAACATCAGGGCACATGGGTGGCTCAGCTGGTTAAGCAACTGCCTTCAGCTCAGCTCATGACCTTGGGGTCCTGGGATTGAGCCAGGGGAGTCTGCTTCTCCCTCCTTCTACCCCTCTCCCCACTCATGCTCTCTCTCTCTCTCTCAAATAAATATTAATCTAAATGAAAACGATATTCTAATATATTTTTTATCTGTGGCTTTTTTTTTCATAAATGCAGTCAGTATTAATTTGTTTAGCACCTTTCGTCTCAAGATTTTCAGTCTTGATACATATCAGTCTAGTCAGCCCCCTAATTCTTTTTGGACAAGAAGCAGATTGGGATAATAAAAAGAAGGGAGACAAGACAGATGTGGGCCCAAACCCTCTTCTATTAATCAGCTGCGGGATCTTGGTCAAGTCACTAAGCCACTCTGAATTTCAGTTTTGTCATCTATAAAATGAGATGATAACCCCGACATTGCTGAATTATGATATGGATCAACTGTGATAACATTTATAAAGTACTTATTCCAATATCAGACACATAACTGGTCCATAAGAAATGAAAGATTATTTAGGATTATTTTCTATACAGTTGACCCTTGCACAACTCAGGGATTAGGGGCCCCAACCTCATACAGTTGAAAATTGCATGTAACTTTTAACTCCTTAAGTTACTCTTAACTCTGTCACTACCGATTACTACTGTGGACTGGAAATCTTACAAACAACAGTCAATTAACACATTTTGTGTCATATGTATTCTATACTGTATTCTTACAATAAAGTAAACCTAGAGAAGAGAAAATGTTAGGCAAATTATAAAGAAAATACATTCAGAGTACTGTATTGTATTTCTAGAAAAAAATATGGTTAGAGGTGGGCTGATGCAGTTCAAACCCATGTTTTTCAAGAGTTAAGTCAACTGTGTTTCTTAGGGAACATTTTACAAAGTACATTAACCAGCGCCCTCCACTAGAAATATGAGAGCCCTATACGTTCATTTTACTTTAAATACGCCAGTAGCCACATTAAAGGAAGTAAAAAGATATGGGTGAAATTTTAAAAAATATTAACCAAATATATCCAAAATATTATCATTTCAACATGTAATCAATATAAAAGACCTAGCGAGATGTTTTACATTCTTTCTTGTTGTTATACCAAGTGTTTGAAATCTGGTGTGCATTTTATCCCGAAGGCACATCTGAACTTGGTCAGTAACTTAGGAGAAATACTTGACCTGTATTTGGATTTCACAAAATTGAGTCAAAGTAGATTTTACGTAGCCAGGTTGTTCCACACTTACTCGGAATTTTGCCAGTAACTGAAGCGAGGGCCAATTTGTAAAATTTAGACCGAAATTAATTAAAACTAAATAAAGTTGAAAATTCCATTCCCGGGCCACACTAACCACATTTTAAGTGCTCGGGAGCCACGGGCCCTGAAGCATGTGGGACAGCGCGGTTCCAACCTAGCCAGTTGCTCACAGAAAGAACCCAGGTGTGCACTGTACCAGGCGGGTCAACCGCGCCAGTGCTGTGTTTTGCAAGCAGAAGGTGGCTTCGGGGAGCCCACAGCACCTGCTGTCTGTTGCACAACCCACTTACATTCGTGCCTTCCTCACACGGCGCAGCCTCTGTCTCATGCCCAACTCATGCCAACCTCAAAAGGAATGCCCTTTACTAGAAAAGTGAGGCAGCTTTTTTTTTTTTTTAAACTTTGATGAATTTTTTGGTGGTCCTATTTCCTCCCACAAAAGGATCCATTTAATGCAATGTCCTTTTTTCCAGTTCTACAGACAGGGAAGGGATTTTCTTTTACTGGCTTTTTAAATGACATTGCTCCCTGGCCAGTAAAGTCTGTGAATGGGGTACACTTCGTTCCGCCGCCCTCTGTCTCCTTGAGACTGCCTGCCTTTTCCTTAGAAGCTTTGACGATTGACCGTTTTGCCTCAAGAGACCTTTATATTTTTTTAAAAAGTGGCTAAGAACAAACAGAAATATGTATGCATAAAATACTGGAAGGAGGGGGATTAAAACATTAACGGGACTGTTCAGGATCCGTTCTTATCCATTTTTGTTCTTTCCAGTAGGGAAAAATAAATTTTATTTTCCAAGTTAGTGTGACCCAAATACAAAGCACAGTCAGCTAAGATGTGAATTGGAGCAATATGAAGAGTCTAAGAGAATAAAAACCATCTGACCCTGTTGTGTACGTGCCCATCTTGTCCTATCGTCTGTTTGGTGACAGAGGATGACAGGTGCTACAGTTCCAATCACACTACTGAGGCAGTGAGCAATATTTGTAGATAAAATGAAAAAAAAATAGAATTTGGGACGTTTAAAGAATTGACCTGTACACTAGAAAAGCTATCATAATTGATATTAGCAGGAAAAAATATGCATTCCTCATCCAACATTCTGCCAACTATAATAAATACCAAGAGTGCTAAATAGAGAAAATCTGATCGAGAGAACACCTGGAAGCAATCATATAATTAAGAAAAGTTGGGATGTTTGGGGCATCTGCAATATAGGTAGGTAGGTCGTTCTATGAAATTATTCATTAGCATTTAAAATAAGTCAGGAAACAGAGTTGTGTGGTTCTCATGGGAACCAGTAAGAACTACAGCCAGAGATAAAAACGAAAGTAGCTCCTCCGGGGAGTGTGGGCTGGCCAGAGATCCCTGCGCCCCTTATTCAGTTGTAACTCACGTTACCATGTGTTCCTACTGCATTTTATAATTACAAAACAACTTGTAAATGTAGTGTTTCGTAGGGCTGGTTATCAGAGCTGTCAGCCGAAGTGTTAGGTAAGAAGCTTTGTCAGTAAGATACTTTTAAGGACACCCGGGGGGGTAAGGTGCGGAGTGAAGAGGGGATGTGCCAGCCAGTCTGACAACGAAGAAAAAGGTCCACGAAGCTTGCAGCACAACACAGACATCATTATAGGCACAGGGAAGCAGAATAGGCATCGGGAAGGGAAAAAAGGGGTGCGGGACGATGTCCCCTGCTTTGAAGCTTTGCCAAACCACGGGTCTCCGGGAGGTGCCGTATTTGTTGCATATGGGGCTGGGGAGTCGTGACCTCTTTGCCTTGATCACAACATCTGTGTCTCTGTCTTCAGCCTGCAGGGATCCCGGTGCTCCATCACCTGCGAGGACGGGCAGTACTTCAATGGCCAGGACTGTCAGCCCTGTCACCGCTTCTGTGCCTCTTGTGCTGGTATCTTGTCCCCGCCACCCCCGCGACCTATTGTTCATTCCTCTGGCTCTGGTTTGCTGTTTGTTGGCTTGTTTTTAGCCATCACTCCTACAGACCGCCCCACCAGATATTGTTAAAGTCAATGCCGGAGAAAATTCTCGTCAGTACTCACGCGCGTATTCTCCTAGAAAGCCAGCTGTGGGCATTCTGTCCTTGTTGCGACACTGAAACATCCCAGTGAGATCGCCTTCCCTTTCCAGGGAGATTTGGCAAATGGGTTCAACTTAAAATGGAAGTGGGTTTTTTCCCCCACAGAATGTAAGAGAAGGCACAAATATGAAATTGTGACTCTTACCATGACAACATATTCATGCCCTTTCACCAGCTACACAAGCAGCAGCCGATCGTGCAAGCTCTTCTGAGATTTTGTTTCCTGCATCTGTCTTGCTTTTAAGGGCCGGGCGCTGACGGGTGTATTAACTGCACGGACGGCTACTTGATGGAGGACGGGAGATGTGTGCAGAGCTGTAGTCTCAGCTACTATTTTCACCACTCTTCAGAGAACGGACACAAATCCTGCAAAAAGTAAGTGGACCCACCCAATCAGCCCTAGCACGTGATCGCCGGCTTCCTTGTTTGACCACCTCCATAAGCAATACCAAACCATTATTAATGATGACGTCAGTTTCCACATTTTACCGATGCACGCTGCCCTGCAGCTTTAACCCAGCTTATCTTGAATCCTTTTTTGTTTTTGTCTCAGGAGCACTTTAAAAGCTTTGAAGTATTATTTCTGTTTCAAGTCCAATACATTCTCCCATTTAAAATCAGTCTACCTGCTGGGCTTTCTTTAATGTTGTCAGAGGTAGCAATTATGGTAAGAAGAGGTTTCTGTGTCATCTTCAAAGGGGGAATTAAGTTTAAAACGTCCTTAAAGGTGGGTAGCAAACATCTCTCCTTGAGCCTGATGTGGGAAAGTACGAACTGTACATTTCCCCCGTAGATGTGATGCAAGCTGTTTGACGTGCAACGGTCCAGGGTTCAAGAACTGTACGAGCTGCCTCAGCGGGTATCTCTTAGACTTAGGGACGTGTCAGATGGGAGCCATCTGCAAGGACGGTGAGTACAACCTCTTCATTTTGATCCTCTCAACACAGGATCCTCTTTTTATGTTGAGATCAAATACATTTCCAGGGAAAGAAACTATCAAGCATGAGTCCGATAGAACGTGTCCAATAGCTTGTTGGCATTCATTCGTCTTGAACTCACACCCTCAGTGGGTTTTGGTCTGGGTTTTTTTTTTTTTTTTTAAATAAAAGCAGTTAATCACCTATAGTTCCATTCCCCAAGATGGCCCTAGTTATGTTTTGTTTTGTTTTTTTTTTAATTAGCAAATTTTGCAGGTTTTTTTTAACTTGAGAGTTTTAGGTTCAGAGCAAAATTAAGCAGAAAGTACAAAGAGATCCCATATATGCTGACTGCCCCCCTGCAACACACACACACACACACCACGCTGCCCCCACTAGTAGCCTCCTATACCACTGATCCACCATTATCACCCAAAGTCCATGGTTCACATTAAGGTTCCCTCTTGGTGGTGTGTATTCTGTGAGTTTGGACAAATGAAAAGGGATACATGTCCACCATCGTAATAATCATACAGGACACTTTCACTGCCCTAAAAATCCTCTGTACTCTTCCCTGCCTCCCTCCCCACCAGCCCCAGAATGTACTAATTTTTTTTACTGTCTCCATAGATTTACTTTTTCTAGAATTTCATATACTTGGAAGATAACAGGCAACCTTTTCCAATTAGTTTTTTCATGTGTTTCTTTCCCGTCTTTTGCCGAATGTACTTTTGACCAGATTTTTTAAATACCATGTATGCGGAGGTTTGAATCCGGCTTTTTGTACTGAGCATTAGATGTAAACATCATCCTGGGTTTACAGAGTCCTCAGAAACTTCATTTTTAATTACAGCATAAAATTCTATCATGTGAAGATGCCAGTTTATTGCCACTTCTTTTATTCGGATTAAACTTTTGATAAGTAAATTGTAATCAAATGGTACCTGAATCTTTCATTAAACCTGAGAGGCAAGGAATTAATGATAGACCCAAGGGCAGAACTTAAGCCTTCTAAATGTTGGTCTGTTTTTCTTTTCTTTGCACACGATGTTCTCAGCCAAAATGCCAGGACCACACACCTTCCCCAAAGATTCATGGTAAATTGGTCTTGGGGTGCTATCTAAGCATGGATATTTCTAGAAGCGTCTCAAGTGTTTCTAATGTGCAGCCAGATTTGGGCATGTCTGGCTTACTCCATTCCCCCTGACAGATTGGCAAATGCCAAGTTCTCTCAATTTTCCAACCTCAGCTTCCCCATTTATAAATGAATGAATTTAAATTATCCCAACTTTAACATTTTGTGAACTTTGACTCTCGGTATAATTCATACAGAAGGGGCCCTAAAATTTGAGCCTGAACTTTACACAGACATGCATCTCAGTGACCTAGAAAGAAATCATTTCGAACCACTGGTATTTTTAAATATCTTTAGATTGTTATGAAAATAGAGCGAAAACAAAGTCTGTACATGGAACAGTCTTCCTGGACAAGGGCACTCCCCTTGGTTTATTCTCTGCCTTCCTTTGCATGGGTCCTCTTCTAGAAATTTCACAAGAGGCAGAACGGTGCTCTGGTTGGGAGAATATAGAATCAGAAGTCAGAATACTGTCGTTCATTTCTGGGCTCCAGGTCTTGGGCAGGGGATAAACTTCTCTGGGCCTCACTTCCCTCATCTGTAAAAATGTGGAGGCTAATACCATTGACCTTGTGTGGTTATTCTGAAACTTCCTATGAGGAGCCTCAAAAAGACGACCGAGAGCACAGGGCACACAACGACACGTGTAGAGCCTCGTCTCTGGTCTCATTTCCACAGGGCATCCTAGGTGATTTTGCATCTTTGTGGCTTCTGGGCTGCGGGACTGGTCTAGCAGGGACGGGCCAGACCCACTCAGGCTGTGGGTTCTCACCGCACAACGCGGGGTTAGAGGGTTGCAGTGATGGCACTTCAGGGACCATGCAAGTACCCCTTTTTCCTTAAAAACCTGGTTCCCCCAGAGCTGGAGCTGACCAGAATTTTTAAGTTGGTAACAGAAAACAGAGGAAGATTTTCTAGACTCAGAAGGTCCACGGTCACTTGAAATTTTCACCCGGAGCGCTTGGTGCCAGCCTGGCCACGTTTGTGATGCCTTAACTGCCTTCTCTAAACCATGGTAAACCTGGGGTAAGCTGTGCCAGATGGCACTTTGGTAGAAGTGGAGTGTCCAGGATTGTGGGCAAGAGTAGAAAGTGAAGAACCATAATTTGTCATGAGCCCGTTTGAGGTCAGCTAAATGAGGAGGTCACCACCGATGGCTCGCCAGGCTTTTCATATCACAGAGCAATTCCATTTATGGGTTTGTGATTTGTTCTCTTTCGACTGTCATATTTCAATGATTCTAAGACATACTTTTTTTTTTTCATTTTAACATCTCTGAAATCAGATGCATCTTATACTTTGTGGCAGCTTACAGCTACTTTGTCCAATTGGCTGATGTGTCATTGCCTGTGACGTTGTCACAGAGTTAAGTACATGGTTGCTACTTCTTGTGAATTTAATTGTAGTTCGAAATAGCCTCAAAAAATTAAATAATTGTTTAATATTCGAAGGAAGAGCTTTTGTGTAAGCACAAAAACAAAACAACCTGTTATATAACTAATATTTAAATAATATTTCCATAAGCATCAAATTTTCTAATTGAGAAGACTCTTGGGTCACCACGTAATAAGACGTCTTGCATGAAGCATGTTTTTTCTTCATACTTAAAATAACGGTGCATCTTAAATCCAGTGTCTTGGACTCAGTGAAATATAGTATAAATGACTGTATGCTCTCTGCTCTAGGTAATTCTGAGAAGACAAATCCCTTGCTTTTATTATTATTGATTTCTAATTTATTCTTTTTTTCGAATCCTTTTTTTTCCTTTCATAAATGGACACCAATCACATTTACCACTGGACCGCCATCTCTCTCCTTGAAAAACAATGCTGTTGACTGAAATCACTTTGGGTGGACCAAATTTCCTCCTTGTTGACTGCTCCTCAATGATCTCTTGCAATCCCCCAATCTGCCTCTCTGGCCAATCCAAACCTTCTTCCGTGCGTGCATCATGCTGCTCCCGTCCTCAACTCCCCCCCTGTCTTGCTGACTTCCTGGAAAAGCAACGGAAGAGTCCTGGGCCGAAGGAGGCTTCTGTACGCTAGTGAAAAAGAACAATTTGTGCCAGCGGAAGGTTCTTCAGCAACTTTGCTGCAAAACATGTACATTCCAAGGCTGAGCAGCCACCCTAGATTTCTTTGTTCCTGTAGACTTATAGATTACTCCATATTATTATTAAAAAGAAAAAAAAAACCAAGCAAAAAAAAAAAAAAAGCAAGCCACCTCTCTCTTTTTTGCTCTCTTTTTTGCTCTCTCTCAAATTTGTGCAGGGAGATGGTGAACTGTTTTGTCAGAACTTAAATGGAAAAAAAAAAAATAAACCTACAACAAGCCTACCTTTTATAACTGGGTGTTTAGTGCTAAACAGCCAGAGCCACAGAGACAGTATTGTATGACCAAAGCATTTGATGCCAAAATTTGACGTTAAAGTAATGATTTGATTTCCTGCCCTGGTTTTGAAGGTCCATTTTTTTTTCCCCTTTGCATTTACTTGCTTGTTTCCCCTTTGAGACGCCTAAAAATACCTTTCAAAAACATCACAAGAGCAAACATAGATCAAAATCAAAGAGAAAGCTCTTGCATCTGTCATTTTGCACGCTTGAGTCCACCGTTGGGGGAAATGGCAGAAAAGTGGACCGAAGGGCATTAAGAACATCCCGCAGAGTTGTATTCAGTGTCGTTTGTCTTAGTTTTTCACAGTTGAACATTGATCCTTTCCACACATAATTTACTTCATGCATTATGTGCTGGTTTTGGCATTATACTCACTTGATAAGTCGGCTCCACTGGTTTCATCAGCTAGACTTGCTGCTGCTGGCTTTGGCTTTGCAAATTGGGTTATTTTACACACAGCTGGTCAGATGGGATCACTCTGCGTAGTCAAATTGGTGATGGACAGAATGCAAAGTTACACAAAATAGCTGGGACGGATCCAGCTCCCCTGAAATCCGGAGTGTTCACTTTGTAGACCTTGCACGATCTCCTGGTGCTATATGGCCGTTATCCCCATAGCATTTTTTTTAAAGGCCATCAGAAATTCCATTTGTTGTGATGGGAAGCATTTTGGATATGATGCGGGACATTTCTTCCTGGAGTCCAAAGTTTCTAAAAGGTCCTGTATTTTTTAAGAAATGGAATTATTTAAATAATATTTAAGCTTGTGCCCAAGTTGGCTGGGCAGCGTTCTTCAATGGTGCTTATTAGAAGTTTTATCCTTTTGTCATTTTCAGAAAATAAAACTGGAAATTGAAGATGGGTGGCATGATTGTACCCTCCTGGTTCTGTTATTTCCCACTCCTCTGTCCCTCTAACCGTGCTATGATACATCTGTCCACTGGATGTCAATGAGGTCGTCTGTTTTCTCGGAAATATCCTCACCAGTTTTCTACAATTCTTAAATACATCCTGGAATCTAGTAGACTGAATTATGTGAAAACTATTATGGATCAGTGGTTAGAAATGATGCCTGATAGATCTTTTTACCGATTCTGAGTTTCTCTATTTAGGGGAGGGTAGACTCATATCAAAGCTCCATTGGTGACCTCATTTGCTTTGGGAGTGACCAGCCATCTTTCGGGCTTGATGCTTTGATAGCTTCACTCCCAAGATGTCACTGGCGTCACAGCTGAGAACAGGGATGATATCAATAGAGATTCCTTGGAGAAGGAGCTGGGAAGTGGATGCTAAGATCCGTACCCAATCAATCAACAAGCTAGGGGAAAGCCTACCTTGAAAATACTCATTCCTACACATCAAAGTTAATGTCCGACCTAAGGTGAATAATTAGAATCTAATGACCCTCTCAGTAGCATTATAGTAATACTGAGTCACATAATGACTCATAAGTAACTAGGGACTCAACTGATTTTGCTGAGCAACTTTCATTTTCCTAACACTGCAGATCCTTCTGATCTGAAAGGAAGTTAATCGGGGGAGTGGCCGATAGTCTCACATTTAAAGGCACAGTCCCCAAATGGACAAGCGCAAGCCTAAAGCAAGGTCAAGCAGATGGCAAAACCAGATTTGCCTGCAAAGGAATCCATTTGACTGAACCAGCCCATACTATTTGAGGCACAAAGTCACTATGATAAGAAAGATAAAAATAATGTCTGTGTTCTTGGACAAATAACCATCAACATGACAGCCAAATTCACTGGGGTCCACCAATGTGCGTTCCATTTCCCACCGACCATGCAGGCGCACATCATGGAAATACTGGTTTAACTACTAGTGTGTCACTGCCTCGTTTATCTACAGAATATTATTAACTAGGACATAATGCTTTCAACGTTTAAGTTAATGTTATATATTATGTATAAATATATATATTCATAATGAGATATATGTAATGGATAGTACAAAGTTTGGAGACTTAACAAATGCTCTAACCTTCTAGAGACAAAAGTCCTATCTTCTGTTTTCTTTTGTCTTTTTTTATTTTTAATTAGTGATCCACTGTTAAATCCAAATCCACTTTTACTGAAAAATACTGTACATGTGTAAAATGTTCAGTTGTTTTTTTGTAAAATATAGTAGAATGGTTGTAATTGATACTGGCCAAAATCAATGTTATTCCATATTTTATTTTTTCTATTAAATTAACCTAAGTTCCTGTTTATCTGATCTGTTCATACCCACGTGTAAAGATCTCTGAAAGGGTGAGATAAGGAGAACCTTGTGTTTCCACATAGAGGCTGAATATGAAGGAAAGGATGGAAGTGACCACAGCATCTAGATAAAGTTGGAAAGGAAAGGGTGAGCAGAGGAAGAAGCTGAAAAGGAGTGACAGAGTAACAGCAGTGTCAGTAACAGCAGGCAACAGAAGAGGTTAGACTCGGTCCTGAATGGTTATATCCCGTTGTTAGAAAGCAAGTAAAAAAAAATGTATAAAAGCTTGGCACACTGGTTAGCGGACTGTGCGGATGCCAGCCCCAAGGTCTGGGCCGTCTGGGCTCTCCCTGGGCTTCCCCCGGGTATGGACTACTGCACACTCACTAGTGGATGTTTGGAGGGGTGGGGATCAAGGGACTGTGCATGAGTTGGTGGGGTAGGGGGTGAAAGCTGTTGAAAGGGGAAAAGGCTTTGTTCAATTTGCTGATATCCTGTGTAAAACTGACAATGGCTGTAGCCCCAGGTGCCTAGAAGGCAACTTTGTCTAAAATAAATCTCCAGTACAGGCCACAGGGTGGGACTGTATAGTCAGCAAAGACCCACCGTGGATCACAGATCTTCGTGAACCCCGCGTGAGAAGCAGGCCCTAGCTCTGAAGGTTCAATGCCCTGCCTTTTGGGAAAAGAAATGAGAAATCAATGAAAGCAACATCTAAATTGAACTCCAGTTAGGTTTAAAGATCTAGGGATCCAGGGGCGCCTGGGTGGCTCAGCGGTTAAGCGTCTGCCTTCGGCTCAGGGCGTGATCCCAGGGTCCTGGGATCAAGCCCCACATCAGGCTCCTCCACTGGGAGCCTGCTTCTTCCTCTCCCACTCCCCCTGCTGTGTTCCCTCTCTATCTGGCTGTCTCTCTCTCTCTGTTAAATAAATAAATAAAATCTTTTTAAAAATTTTTTTAAGAATTAAAAAAAAAATAAAGATCTAGGGATACAAAATCATGTTAGAGAGAGCCTCTGCTGTCATGAAATCCCACTATGAGTGTGGGAGGCAGGGACTGATTTTATTGAACACTTACTGTGCAGGCACAATGTGGGAATATAGAGTATATGCATCCTAATGTCAATTCTCTCAATTTTCACAAAAACTCTAACGCAGAAGTATGCATCTTTCCAAATTATCATAATCTTCTGTTTACCAACAAGAAAGCTGAGGCAGATGGGATTGAAATTGATTGGGATTACACAACCAGACAGAATAAAAATAAAGCTTAACAGTAAGACAATTAACATCAGTGCATTCTCAATCTCAAATGACTCGGACACTAAATTGTTAAGTTCAGACTGGCGGAAATTCCTTTGAATTGAACTGGTCAAGGCAAGTTTCCTGGAGTAAGTGGAACTAGGATTGGTTCTGGAGCTAGGGGGCTGAGGCTTAACGAAGTAGATGGGACAAGAGAAGGAGGAACATTACTGGGGAACCTGCTAGGGAAGAGATGGCTCAGGGAAGAAGTCAATTGTTTTAATAGTTTAATCGAATTGCTCCAAAGAACAGTGATTCAACATTTAATGGATTAGTCAGGAAGGATCTACACTTCAGCGCTTTCCAAAAGATGAGTAGCGTGCCCGTTCTCAACGCCCACACCTGTGACAGGCCTTGCTAATCACCAGTGTCCAACTGTGGATGGGTCAGACGCGCCTCACTTTCACCCAGGGTTAGGGGCTTATCATCATGCTGCCGATCTCTTCTATCGGACTCATTGTTTCCCACTCAACGCTCTACTCTTCATGTTCAGGAAACTGCCACCTGTGTGCATGTGAATATCAGGCAGTTAAAATACTCTTAACTCTTTTCCTATCATCCTTCAGCTTCACGCAAAGAGAAATGACAGACAGCCTGATGAATCTGGAGAAAGTTGGAGGCAACGTTAAACTAGGGCCTGGCCAGCTCACCACTCCCTCCTTCCATCCTCTAACACAAAATGGTACAGGGAACTCAAAGGCCAGCTGCAGCTTGACCTCACCTGGCCCAAGTTGGGCCCTGGGCTCCAAATCAGTATGCGTCAATGACAGAAAGTATTAACCTGCTTCTGGGTGACAGCCATGTCCCGATGTTATTTTTGGTGCAAACCCATAAAATCTGAAGTTCTCGGCAGAATACTTTGGAGCCATTGACAAATTTAGACGGGCATAGCCAAGAGGGACGTCATTTCACTGTGGCTCGTTGGAGCTACTTGGCACTAGAGGTGGGGCTATGATGCATGTCATCACGTCTCCTCTTCATCATGAGACGGGAACATCTGGCCCAGAGTCAATTCTTGGGCAAGAAGGATGCCGTTAAGGCAGCATCACAAAGTCTCACAGGGCCAGTCTGGGGCCTGGGAGTGCCAGCGGTTCCTTTCCACTCTAACTGCAAAGGACTCAGAAAGACATGTGTCTTATTACTGAAGCATTTTCTTGCAAGATCTCCTCTCTACAAGAGGCAATGTGGGGGGCAACTGTTGCTTTTTCAAAGCCACGTATCCGGCAACAAACAATATATTTTGCATCCCTGCTTTGAAAAATTCCCAGAAACACTTCCTGAGCCCTGAAGTGTGGGATCTTTTATTTTAGCAAAGACTCCATTATTTTAAGAATCTAATATTTTCAGGCTGATAGAGTTCCACTAAAATGGCTTTAATTTGGCCCACAGAAACTCAGAGGCCTGTGGAGATGAACTTCCTGTTGCCAGATTCACAGCTAGTCAAGGGTGTGGTTGGGAATGGAGCCCAGGACATCAACTTTCTGCACAAAACTGCCTCCTTTTGAAGAATGCCGGGCGGGGCGGGGGGCGGTCCATATTACACATGTTGCAAGGCAGGGGTTAGGAGCCCTTTTGCACTGCAGGTAGAAGACAAAGGATCCCTAGACTTGGCTTTTTCTCTTCATGACCTCAGCTTCATTGCTTCGTGAACAGTAAGTCCTTGTCATAGGCAAGCTCTGAGGTCCTTCTTGCCCTCTACAAAGCTGAGAGTCTAATGGAAGGCACAGACACAAAACACATGATTGTACTATGAAGCTATTTAAGCGCCTTTAAAAGGGCGTAAAAATATTGTGGGGCAGTCTAGAAGAGCAAGCTGACTTTCCCAATTAAGTGCTAAACGTTCCCTGCCCTTGCACGAGGAGCTTTCTAAGGGCTTCCAAAAATAGCGTGCGCCATTAAAAATACAGTTATCTCTGAAATGTGCAAAATCAGGTGGTATTTTAATTAAATGTCTACAAAATGCAACATGTCAAACTAGTCAATCGCAACTCAGCTCTTAAGGAACCACATATAATTAAATTTAATGTAGGATAAAGGTGAATTTTAATATGTATGACGTGATGTAGGACCTACAGAGGCAGGAGAACCTGGGATCTGTTGGGATCTTAATATTAACTCTGCAAAGGAGGTAGAAATTCACTACTTGTGCTGGGGTGGGGAGTTTATATATATACAATAGATACCCATCTCTGATCTCTTCTCTCAAGAGTTCTACCTGTAGTTCCAAACACCTACGTGACATTTCCCTTCAGATAGCTAACAGGCATCTCAAAATTAACACGTCCAAAACAGACTTCAGACTGCTCAATCCCCCAAATATTATTATCTCCAAATGTCTCCCACCCCACGAATGGCATTACAATCCAGCCAGCCAGTTGCTCAAATCCAAAACCTAGTAACTCTTCTTTTTTTGCCCTCAAATCCAATCCATTAGCAGAGTCTCATTAGCCGCACCTTCACAATAAATCTCTAAATGGTCCACAGTTGTAATACTGGGTCATCGTCTCCATCTAGGGCTGGGGCAGGAGCCTCCCAACTGGGCTTCCTGCTTCTCTCCCTTCCTTTCTTTTTCCGTCCTGTCCCGTCCACTCTCCACGGAGACAGCAGAGAGCTATCTATCATCAACACAAAATCAGATTTCTCCCCTTTCTTCCTATTTGCTCGGGATCAAATCTGAACTCCTTACCTGAGATCGTTCTCCTGTCTTCTTATGCCCCTTCTCTCTTGCTAACCTTGCTCCAGTCGTAACAACTTTCTTTTGGTTCTTCAAACAAAACTAACGTGCTTACGCATCAAGACCCCTGCTCTTCACATCACTGGTTTCTCCCCATCCAGCAGGTCTTAGTTCAAAAACAGCTCCCTTGGAAAGTAGCTCCCCCCACC
Source organism: Ailuropoda melanoleuca (assembly GCF_002007445.2). Lineage (NCBI taxonomy): Eukaryota > Metazoa > Chordata > Mammalia > Carnivora > Ursidae > Ailuropoda > Ailuropoda melanoleuca. The sequence goes on from NC_048234.1 coordinate 30,428,532, forward strand.
ACACATCCCACACCTGCCTACCTTTGCTGGTCTTTTCATAGCACTTATCACAACATGACATTCTATGGTGTATTTACTTGTTTACCGTCAATCTCTCCCACTAGAACATCAGCACCGTGAAAGCTGGGGCTTCGTCTATCTTATTCGCAGCTCTAGCTGGTATGTGTAGCACGGTGCCTCGCTTGATAAATGTTTGCAGAATGAATGAATAAAAAGGCTTAAGTGAGAAATGACATTTGACCTTCGTCTTGAAGGATAAGCAGGAATTTGTAAGTCAATGAAGGTGAGGATGTTGGAGAAGGATTCCCTGGAGAGAGAACTGGTTCAAGGGCACAAAACCATTAAAGGGTCTGCGGACAGAGATGGCAACGAGTGAGCAGTGTAGGCAGCTGGAGGGAGGGGATAGAAAGATCACAGGGGTCAACTTATAAAAGCCATAGATGGGCTGTTGGCCTCCTTCTGTCTCCTTGATAGAGTCATCAGCCGTCTTTCCACAGAGGCCAAATGACTTACTTAAGGACCCCATCAAGTCAACTCATGGCCTTCTGCCAGTATATTTGGAAAGCATTCATTCAGACAAAATGCTAAGGAGACCATATTTGCTTCAGTCCCTAGAGGACTGGCTGCACCGAGCCAGCGAAATAAGAGGACAGGGTACTAAGCTGAGCTCAGCTGTCAGAATAGCTCACATGAGAGGCGGCGGCCCATAGCTTCTTTTCACTGTGATGTCCATGGCCAGAGCAACAAATCTGGCATGGTCTGTTTGCAAGACCATACTTGGGGACAAGGGCCTGCTCAGAATCCTCTTTTCCTTCTACGAAACAAACAAACAAAAAACACAACACTTTGCCCCCTAAGTTATCATTACCAGAGAGCAAAAGGAAAGTCATGTGCCAGCACCTTTCTTCCCTAAGGATGAAAATAACAACAATAATTCCCCCATAGGGCGTACTTCTATGAGCGAAGTTCTGTGCTGAATGTTTGTATGGGTTATTCCACTAATGACTACCAATAGCCTGATTTTCTTCTCTTTTTACAAGTGGGAGAGCAGATGAGGTAAATGCCTCAGGCACCCCATTGATAAATGGAAGTAGTGGGATTAATTTAAAGCCAGACAATCCGATATCAGAGTCTCCAGGAAAAAAACAAGAGCCAAGGAGAATGTCTGTCAAAAGCATCTTCAGGTTGTGGCCATGGAGCTTACATGAGGATTCCATGTTTTCATCGGTGATGTCTGGTTCAGGGCCCCCGCTGTCTCCTGTGAATAGAGCAACATTGTACCCAAGACTACACACATGGCCACACAGCGCTGTGTGTGACCCAAGCCAGGAGTGGATATCAATATCATCATGAGAACTAGCAGTAACCAATGGGCCACGTGGGCAAAAGAAATTAGAATGGACCTAAGGGAAATGAGGCAGTGGCTGTTAAGAAATGAGGATGGGATGCCTCCTGTCATGCTAGTTTTTCTCTGTCTAGGGGCCATCATTTGCATTTTCTAGCCCCAGATGAAATGAGAAAGAAACAGAATGGAGATAGGGGGAACACAGTGAAACATTACAAAACTGAAGTCATCCCATAATACAAATTCCGTGAGCTCCTTTGACAAATCTGGTGAAACCGTTTCCTTCCAGGTGGTATTACATAAGACTTTCTTGCCCCCTGAATCATAACTGTTATAATAACAGCTAAGCTATCCAGAAAATGTAAACTTTTTTATGTATAAGGATATGATCTGTAACTGACTCGTGTCATGAGAAGAGCCACACACGTGACAGAAATCAGGAATCATCTTGACCATCTCTCCCCATCTACCCCACCTGCAGGTCAAGACAGCTCTACCACCAAAATACATTTCAGATTCATTTCCTGCCTTTCACTTTTACTGCCCGCAATCTAATCAGGCTACTTCTCACCCGAACTATTGCAAAACTTCCTTTCTAGCCTCATCTAATGCACCCCTTATGCTCACACTCCCCATGTTCCTACTTTCTTCTGATCTATTCCACACAGCAGCCAGAACGCTCTTTTTAAAAACTCAAAGCTCACACAAACCTCTACTGTTGGAAACCCTCCCGTGGCTTCCCATTCCAGCTTGGAAAAAGGTGAAATACCTTCCTATGGCCATCAAGGCCATGGTCAATGGGAGACCCCCCACTTCTCTAAATTCATCTCATGCCATTCTCTCCCTCCCATCATGTTTTCCAGCCACATGGACTTTCCCTGCTTTTTCTATTCTGTTTTGTGCCTTAGAACTTTCCCACATGCCATTTTCCCTACTTTAATGCTATCCCATTCCTAATCATCTATACCTGGCCAACATTTACTTATTATCTGGGCCTCAATTAAAATGTCACTTCTTCATCTTCTGAAGATCTCATTATAAGCTCTCATGGAAGCCTCTGTTTTACTCTCATATCAATTACACATACCTACTTAACTGCAGGAGTATTTGTCTGACGTATGTGATGTTCACTACAAAGTTTGTTTCATGGGGGCGATGTCTGTAAATGTCTTAACAGCGCATAAAGCTAGCAAAATGTCTATCATAGGGTAGGCATTTGGTAACTCTTTCATCAATAGATGAATAAGCCAATAAATCAAAAACTAGGAGAATAACAGAGTAAATGACAGGGAGGAAATAACACTAGACAACTAAGTTCTAATCTTGATTCTGAAACGCATCAGCATAGCTCTCTGGATCTATACCTCAGTTTTTCTCGTCTTCAACATCACCCCGTGAACAGCTCCAGCCCTTCTATTCAACGTAAAAGGGAAATCTCAGGAATTTCATGGAGATTCTGTCACTGGCCCTAAAACACATGTAATACCTCGGGCACACACTCAATAAAACCAGTGCTGTAGGACCTTGCCACTGAAAGTGTACGGCAGCAACGGTAGCTGTGGGTTGGTTAGTATGGTAGCAGAGTCCGGAAGTGTCTCCCTAAGATTCCTCTCTGTGGAATTCTTATTCGCCGCTGTGAAGGGGTTTTGCAGATGGAATTCTTAAAGGTTGCTATCAAATAACTTGACAATAAGGAGATTATCCTGAATTATCCATGCGGGCCAACGTCAGTCAGTCAGAGGGATGGAGTGAAAGGAAGCCCAGAAGGCAGAGGAGAGAATCCAATTCAAGATGTGAAAAGGAGGTGACCTACAGTCACTGGCTTTGAAGATGCAGGAAGGGAGCCACGAAACAAGAAATACACTCAGCCTCTAGAAACTCAGAATAAATCCCAGCCAATGGGTGTCAAGGAAACGGATCTCAGTCCTGAATTCTGCCATTGACATGAGTGAACTTGGAGCAGATACATTCCCAGAGCCTCGAGGAAGAATGCAACCTGTGACACCTTGTTTCCAACGTTGTAAAACCAGAACAAAGAAGCAACTGAGCAGCTGTGCCCAGACTTCTGACCTACAGAACTGTGAGATGATAAATGGCTGCTTGGTTAAGCCATGACAAAATGGGAACTTGTCATAGCAGCGATCAAAAGCCAGTACATGTATCTTCATAGCTGAGGTCTGAGGGGCAGGCTTCTGGTTTGTCACACATTTAGGGACCTACCTAGAACCACTCCTGGGACAGAGGCTAGTGGATGTCATCCTCACCCTCCCCCTCTGCCTTGCTTCGGATGGCTGGTATCTCCTGGAAAGGAGCTTGCACACTTGTCAGGTGCCATGAGTTCTGTAACTGCTGCCAAGGGGACACCTTAGATCCAGTGGCTTTGGTAGCCAGTGGCACTGCTGCTTGCATTCTCAAGGGACTATATGTATTTGCATTTAAAGCAGCCTCCTGAGGGTAGGACTTTCAATCAATATGTGCTGAGATTCTCCCCTTTGGGATCCTGACAGCTCTTGGCACACCCTCAACTACTGAGACTTAGTAAAAATCAAATAGGCTGCTTGGACAATCACAAAGGATTGAGAAACAACGAAGATCTAGGACAGACTTGAATGACAGGGCTCATCTGTTGTACAAGATCACTTCTTCAAGACTAGGAGAGGTGACTGTTTTATTTTATGCAGAGAAACTAACACGGAAAGTCAAGAAAAGAAAAAACAGAGGAGTATGTTCCCAATTAAAGAATAAGATAAAATTTCAGAAAAAGTCCCTAACGAAATGGATTTAAGTGATTTAATGGATATAGAGTTCAAAATAGTGGTTATAAAGGTGCTCCCCAACCTGGGGAGAAGAAAGGGTGAACACAGTGAGAACTTCAATAAAGAGATTGAATTATTTACAAGATTACCAAATGGAAGTCACAGAGCTGACGAATACAATAACTGAACTAAAAACTATAATAGAAGGTTTCAACAGCCGACTGGATAAAGCAGAAGAAAGAATCCCTGGAACTCATACAATCAGAGCAGCAAAACGTAAAAACACGCAAAGAAGCGAAGATAGCTTAAGAAACTTATGGGACACCATCAAACAGACCAACATTTGTGTCACAGGACCCCAGAAGGAGAGAGAGCAAGGACCAAAAAACATATTTGAAGGAAAAAAATGGCTGAAAATCCCTAAATTGAAAGAAACACACATCCAGATACAGGAAGCATAGAGAGTTTCAAATAAGATGAAACCAAAGAGATCCACACTGAGATACATTACAATTAAGGAGTCGAACTTAAAGGCAAGGAAAGAACCCTTTTAAAAAAATATATTTATTTGAGAGAGAGAGAGAAAAAGTGTGAAAGCAAGGGGAGTGGCAGAGGGAGAGGGAGAAGCAGGCTCCCTGCTCATGATCCCTGGGATCGTGCCCTGAGCTGAAGGCAGACGCTTAACCGACTGAGACACCCAGGTGCCCTGGCAAGGAAAGAATCTTAAAAGCGGAAAGAAAAGCATGGGAAACCCATAAGACCATCAGCCAGATCTTTCAGCAGAAACCCTATAGGTCAGAAGAAAGTGGCATAGTATATTCAGAGTGCTGGAAGAAAAAAAACTTCCAACCAAAAATACTCCACTCAGAAATGTTGTCATTCAGAATTAAAGAAGTGATAAAGAGTTTTCTAGACAAGAAAAGCCTAAATCCTCAGTGCTAAATTGGCCTCAAAAGAAATGTTAAAGAGACTTTGGTAAACTGAAAATAAAGGGCATTATTAGAAACAGAAAAACCTATGAAAGTATAAATCTCATTGGTAAAGATAAATACATGGTAAAATTTAGAATAATATAATGTTGTAAAGATGGTGAATTAATCACTTATAAAACTAGGATGAAGTTTCAAAGACAAAAGTAGTAAAAATATGACAAATAGTTAAGGGATACACAAGATAAAAAGATATAAATTGTGACATCAAAAACATCATGAAGGGAAGGGAGATAGAATGTAGAGGTTAGGATCTGTGTATACTTAAGTTGCTATCAAGTTAAAATACATTGTTATAAATATAAGTTGTTATATGTAAGCCTCATGAAAACTACAATCAAAAATCTGTAATATATGCACAAAAGAGAGAGAAAAATCTAAGCATATTACTACAGAAAATTCCTTTTTTTATAAGTTTTTAATTATTTGAGGGAGAGAGGAGCAGTGAGGAAGGGCAGAGGAAGCAGGGGGAGGGAGAGAGAGAAGCAGACTCCCTGCTGAGCAGGAAGCCTGATGTGGGGCTTGATCCCAAGATCCTGAGATCATGACCTGAGCCAAAGGCAGATGCTTGACTGAGCCACCCAGGCACCCCATATTACTACAGAAAATTATCAAATCATACAAGAAAAGAGCAAGAGAAGAAATGAAAAGAACTACAGAAGAGCCAGAAAACAGTAACAAAATGGCAATACGCATATATCTATCAACAATTACTTTAAATATATACAGACTAATTTCTCCAATCAAAAGACGAGAGTGAATGGAGAAGAAAACAATACAAACTATGTGCTGCCTACAAGAAACTCACTTCAGATATAAGGACACATACAGAAAGTGAAGTGATAGGGGCACCTGGGGGGCACAGCGGTTAAGCGTCTGCCTTCGGCTCAGGGCGTGATCCCGGCGTTATGGGATCGAGCCCCACATCAGGCTCCTCTGCTGTGAGCCTGCTTCTTCCTCTCCCACTCCCCCTGCTTGTGTTCCCTCTCTTGCTGGCTGTCTCTATCTCTGTCGAATAAATAAATAAAATTTAAAAAAAAAATAAAGAAAGTGAAGTGAAGTGATAGAAAAAAATATTCCCAGAGCACGTGGGAATGATCCCAGGGTCCTGAGATTACACCCTTCTTCAGGCGCCCTGCTCAGCTAGGAGTCTGCTTCTCTCTCCTCTTCCTCTGTCCCTCCTCCTGCTCGTGCTCTCCCTCTCTCTCAAATAAATAAAATCTTAATTTAGAATATATATATATATATATCCCATGCAAATGGAAACCATAAAAAAGCTAGGGTAGCTATACTTATACCAGAAAAATAGATTTTAGGGGCACCTGGGTGGCACAGCGGTTAAGCGTTTGCCTTCGGCTCAGGGCATGATCCCGGCGTTGCGGGATCGAGCCCCACATCAGGCTCCTCCGCTATGAGCCTGCTTCTTCCTCTCCCAGCCCCACAGCTTGTGTTCCCTCTCTCGCTGGCTGTCTCTATCTCTGTCGAATAAATAAATAAAATCTTTAAAAAAAAAAAAAAAAGGAAAAATAGATTTTAAAAGACTGCAAGAAGAGACAAGGCCATTTCATAATGATACAGGAGTCAATCCAACAAGAGGATATAACATTTTTAAATATTTGAGCACCCAACATAAGAGCACTTAAATACATAAAGCAAATATTAACAGACCTAAAATGAGAAATAGTGATACACTAATAATGGAGGAGAGTAAAAGATCATAAGAAACTACTATGAACAATTATACACCAACAAATTGGACAAATTACAAGACATGGAAAAATTCCTAGAAACACACAACCTACCCAAACTGAATCATGAAGAAGCAGAAGATCGAAACAGACCTCTTACTGGCAAGGAGATTGAATCAGGTGTCAAAAACCTCCCTGTAAAAATCTACATGACCAGACTGCTTCACAGATGAATTCTACCAAATGTTTAAAGATGTAATAATTCTTCTCTAACTCTTCCCAAAAGTAGAAGAGGAGGGAATACTTCCAAAATCATTTTATGAAACAAGCTTTACCCTGATAACAAATCAGACAAGGAATCCACAGAAAAGAAACTAACAGGCTAATATCCCTGACGGACACAGATGCAAAAATCCTCAACAAACTATTAGCAAACTGAATTCAACAACACATGAAAAGGATCATACACCATGATCAAGTGGGATTTATTTTGGGGATCCAAATATGACTTAACATCTACAAATCAATTAATGTGATTCATCACATTAACAAAAAATTATATCATTTCAATATATGCATAAAAAGCACTCGATGAAATTCAACATGCATTCTTGACAAAACCCCTCTACAAAGTGAATGTAGAAGGAACATACCTCAACATAATAAAGTTCATATATGTCAAGCCCTCAGCTAACATCATATACAATGTTGCAAAGCTGAAAACTTTTTCTCTAAAACCAGGAATAAGACAGGATAGGGGCACCTGGGTGGCACAGTCGTGAGGCGTCTGCCTTCGGCTCAGGGTGTGAGCCCAGAGTTCTGGGATCGAGCCCACATCAGGCTTCTCCACTAGGAGCCTGCTTCTTCCTCTCCCACTCCCCCTGCTTGTGTTCCCTCCCTTGCTGGCTCTCTCTGTCAAATAAAATCTTAAAAAAAATAATAATAAGACAGGATACCCACTCTCTTCACGTTTATCCAACATGGTACTGGAAATCCTAGCCAGCGCAATTAGGCAAGAAAAATAAATAAAAGGCATTCAACTGGAAAGGAAGAAGTAAAACTGCCACTATTTTCAGATAACATATATTAAAAACCCTAAAGACTCTACTCCAAAAAACTTTTGGAATTAAGAGCCAAATTCAGTAAAGTTACAATATATAAAATCAATATACATAAATAATGTTGCATTATTACACACTAATAATGAAACGCTAAAAAATTAAAAAAATAATCCCATTTACAACTACCCTCAAAAAGAATAAAACCCCTAGGAATAAATTCAACCAAGACTCATACACTGAAAACTATAAAACATTGATGAAAAAAATTGAAGATGACACAAAGAAATGCAAAGATATTCTGTGCTCATAGACAGGAAGAATTAATATTGTTAAACTGACCATACTACCCCAAAAAATGTACAGATTCAATATTTGCAATCCCTATCAAATTCCAATGGAACTTTTCACAGAACTAGAACAAAAAATCCTAAAATTGGTATGGAAACATGAAAGACCCCAAATAGACAAAGCATCTTGAGAAAAAACACAGCTGGGGGCATCATGCTGTCTGATTTCAAACTATATTACAAAGCTACAGTAATTAAAACAGTATTGCATTTCCATAAAAAGCAGACACATAGATCAATGGAACAGAAGAGATAACGCAAAAATAAACCCACATATATATGGTCAATTATATTCTGACAAGAGGCCAAAGAATATGCAATGGAGAAAAGATAGTCTCCTCAACAAATGATGTTGGGAAAACTAGATAGCCACATACAAAATAATAAAACTGGACCTCTATCTTACACCATACAAAAAGCTCAAAAGGGATTAAAGATCTTAATGAATGTAAGACCTGAAACAATAAAACTCCGAGAAGAAAAATTGGCAAGCTCCTTGTCTGGGCAATGATTTTTTATCTAACAACAAAGCAAAATATAAATAAGTGAGACTACATCAAACTAAAAACTTCTGCACAGCAAAGGAATCCATCAACAAAAGGAAAAGACAACCTACTGAATGAGAGAAAATATTTGCAAATTGTATATGCGATAAGGGGTTAATATCCAAAATAGATAAAGAACTCATGCAACTCAATAGCAAAATCCACACAATCCAATTTTAAAATGGCCAGAGGGGGTGCTTGGGGGTCTCAGTTGGTTAAGCATCCAAATCTTGATTTCAGCTCAAGTCATGATCTCAGGAGTGTGAGATCAAGCCCCACGTTGGGCTCCATGCTGGAGGTGTGGAGCCTACTTAAGATTCTCTCTCTCCCTCTTCCCCCCCAACCCCCTGCCCCAGAAATGGGCAGAGGGACATGATTAGACATTTCTCCAAAGACATACAGATAGCCCACAGGTACACATAAAGGCGCTCAACATCACTAATCATCAAGAAAATGCAAATGAGGGGCGCCTGGGTGGCACAGCGGTTGAGCGTCTGCCTTCGGCTCAGGGCATGATCCCGGCATTATGGGATCGAGCCCCACATCAGGCTCTTCTGCTATGAGCCTGCTTCTTCCTCTCCCACTCCCCCTGCTTGTGTTCCCTCTCTCGCTGGCTGTCTCTATCTCTGTCGAATAAATAAATAAAAATCTTAAAAAAAAAATGCAAATGAAAACCACAATGAGATATCATCTCACACCTGTTGGAATGGCTTATCAAAAAGGCAAGAAATAAGTGTTGGTGAAGAGGTGAAGAAAAGGGAACCCTCATGCACTGTTAGTGGGAATGTAAATTGGTGCAGCTACTATGGAAAACAGTACGGAGGTGCCTCAAAAAATTAAAAAAAGAACTACCATATGATCCAGCAATTCCATTCCTGAGTATGTAACTGAAAGAAATGAAATCACTATCTCAAAGAGATATATGCATCCTCATGTTCCTTTCAGCATTATTTACAACAGCCAAGGTATGAAAAACACCTAAGTGTCCACTGACAGATGAACTGATAAAAGAAATGTGACATAATATACAATGGAATTTAGCATAAAAAAGAAAATCTTGCCATTTGTAACAAAATGGATGGACTTTTAGAGCATTGTACTAAGTGAAAGAAGTCAGAAAAAGACAAATAGTGCATATTCTCACTTATATATGGAAAAAGAGAGAGAGAGATAGAGAGAGCAAGCTCATAGATGTGGAGAACAAATTGGTGATTCCTGGAGGTGGGGGGTGGGGTGAGAAAATTAGATGAAGGGGGTCAAAAGGTACAAACTTCCAGTTATAAAATGAAGAAGTCATGGGGGTGTAAAGTACAGCGCAGTGACTATAATTAACAACACTATAGTGCATATTGGAAAGTTACTAAGAGTACATCTTAAAAGTTCTCATCACAAGAAAAAAAAGTTTCGTAACTATGTATGGTGAGTATTAGCTAGACTTATTGTAGTGACCATTTTGCAATATATACAAGAATCAAATCATTTTATTATACCTGAGGCTAATATTATGTCAATTAAAACCTCAAAAATTTCAATAACAATTTTTAATTATAAAAAAGAAAACTAATACAATTAGACCAGACCTACTCAATTAGAATATGCATTTCTGCAAGATCCCAAGATGATCTGTGAGCACATCAAAGTTTAAGAAGCCCTGTCACAGATGGATACTTCTTTCCTGAATGTGAGAAGGCTTCTCTTCATTTACTAAAAGCCATTACTGCAAACTTCATGTTCTTAAATAGTGGACACCCAGGAATTAAGTAGGAATTAAGCAGCTGAGTACAAGTCTTTGGCTGGCCATTAACTAGGAGAGCTGAGGCAAATTAGCAGCCCTTTAAATTTTAAAAAGTAAAAATGAGTAGAGTATTCTGATCCCCAGCCTGAAAGCCTGTTCAACCAGAGCTATTAGGCTGAAGATGTGAATTAGTGATTTGTTAATCCCAACACTGGCTTTCAGCAGTTGGTCAGGTAACAAAGTCTTTCCATACATGCTTAAACAACCCAGCCATTTCTCAACAAAATATTAACAAACTGAATTTAACAATACATTAAATGGATCATACACCATGATCAAGTAGGATTTGTTCCAGGGATGCAAGGATGGTTCAATATCCACAAATCAATCAACATGACGAACCATGTTAACAAAAATAAGGATAAAAATCGTGTAATCATCTCAACAGATGCACAAGAAGCAACTGATAAAATTAACATCCGTTCATAATAAAAACAATGTGGATATAGAGAGACAATTTCTCAACACAATAAAGGCCATATATAATAAACCCACAGCTAACAAGATAAAAGCATTTTCTCTAAGATCAGGAACAAACAAGAATGCTTACTATTACTACTTCTGTTCAACATAGTATTATAAGTCCTTGTCACAGCAATCAGACGAGAAATGAAAGGCATCCAAATTGGAAAAGTAGTAGTAAAGCAGTCACTATTTGCAGATGATATGAGACCCTAAAGACTCCACCAAAAAAACTACTAGAATAAATAAATTCACTAAAGTTGCAGGATACAAAATTAATAATCAGAAGTCTGTTGCGTTTCTGTATGGTAATAATAAAGTAGCAGGAGAAATTAAGAAAACAATCCATTAAGGAATGCACTTGTTGGGATGAGCACCGGGTGTTGTATGGAAGTGTTGAATCACTATATTGTACACCAAATCTAATATTACATATGTTAATTGGAATGAAAATACAGACTTAAAGAAAAAAACGTCATTTACAATTGCATCAAACAGAATAAAATAACTGAAAATAAATTTAACTATGGAGATAAAAGCCCTGTACTCTGAAACCAATAAAACACTGATGAAAGATACAAATAAATGGAAAGATATACCATGCTCATGGAATGAAAGAATTAATATTGTTAAAATGTCCATACTATCCAAAGCAATCTATGATTTAAAAGCAATCCCTAACAAATTACCCATGGCATTTTTCACAGAAGTAGAACACATAATCCTAAAATTTATATGGAACCATGAAAGACTCTGAATAGTCAAAGCAATATTGAGAGAGAACAAAGCTGGAGGCATCACACTGCTTAATGGGAGAAGATATTTGCAAATGATCTAACCAATAAGGGGTTAATATCCAAAATATATCAAGAATCCATACAAATCAATACCCCCCCAAAAAAAAATCCAATTTAAAAATGGGCAGAGGACCTAAATAGACATTTCTCCAAAAAAGAAATCACAGATGGCCAACACATGAAAACATGCACATCAGGGATATGCAAATCAAAACTATAATGAGATGTACCTCACACCTGCCAGAATAGCTATTATCAAAAAGACAATAAATAACAAGTATTAGTGAGGATGTGGACAAAAGGGAACCCTCATGCAGTACTGATGGGAATGCAAAATGGTACACTGTGGAAAACAGTATGGAGGTTCCTCAAAAATTAAAAATACAACTACCATATGATCCAGCACTTCCACTTCTGGGTTTTTATCTAAAGTACAGGAAAACACTAATTTGAAAAGACATATGCACCCCTATGTTTATTGCAGCATTATTCCAAATAGCCAATATATGAAACCAATGTAAGTTTCCATCAATGGATAAATGGATAAAGAAAACACAGTATAAATATACAATGGACTATTACTCGGCCATAAAAAAGAATGAAATCTTGCCACCTGAGACAACAGGGATGGACCTAGAGGGAATTATGCTAGGTGAAATAAGTTAGAGAAAAACAAACACTGTGTGATTTCACTTATATGTGGAATCTAAAAAAAAAACAAACAAAACAGATTCAAATACAGACAACAATCTGGTGGTTGCCAGAGGGAAGGGGGGGTGGGGCTTAAAATAGGGGAAGGGTAAAAACTTCCAGTTATAAAATAAGTCACACGGATGTAATGTACAGCATAGGGAATACAGCAATAATATCGTAACAACTTTGTACAGTGACAGATGGTAGCTAGATTTACGGTGGTGATCACTTGGTAATGTACATAAATGTTGAATCACTGTTTTACACCTGAAACTAACATGATATTGTATGTCAACTATGCATCAAAAACAAACAAACAAAAAAACCCAGCCAGCTCACCAGTAAGCTCTGCCTTAGTACCATTTGTCCTCACTGAGATGGATTCACTCTGTCCTTATGACCATTTTCCACACCTGTTCTCTTCAACAGGTGCTGTGATTAGCCACATTTTTGAAAGATGGACAAGTATGAGCCATATCCTTCCTGCTTCCCCTACTGCAGACTCAAATGTATCACTGGAAGTCATGGGGACGAATGGCACAGCATAGGGAACATAGTCAATGATACCCTAACAGCGATGTGGAGCGACAGATGGTAGCTACGCTTACGGCGAGCACAGCATAACCTATGGCCTTGTGGAATCGCTGTGTTGTACACCTGCAACTAATGCAACATTGTGTGTCAACTATTCTTTGATTTAAAAAAAAAAGTATTTATCATATGCTGATCACCTATTTTAGGTCAGGCACTGCACTATGCCTTCTGTATTCATTACTTAGCAATTCAATGTGGTGGCCCCCTTCTTCACGGTCAGGAATCAGAGGACTAGAGTGGTCAGTTGCTCTCTTCCCATCACGTGGTTAGTCACGCTTTCTGGCTCTGATTCTATCCTCCTTCCTCTAACAGCGCAGCTGCCTCTGTTCCTGTTCTTTCCACATCCCAGGCTTCCAAGTCCTTCTAGCAGGCCGTAGATCTCCCACTGTCCCTGCTCTTTGATGTAGTTAAGAGTGGAGACTGGGCTGAACCTAGGATAATTTACCATATAAGTTTCCATGCATGTCTATCTAAAGGAGTCTCTACCCATGTTTTCCAAGAGATAGTTCAATGTCAGAGATATTTACAGTAGAAGAGACAGTTACGATCACAGAACCTGGAGGGAGACTGCCTAGATTCAAATCATGATACTGTCAATTACTAGCTGTGTGATCTAAGGAAATACACTTAATCTCTCTGTGCCTCTGATTCCCCATTTATAAATAAGGATAATAATCCTATTTCTCATATTTGACTTAAAATGATTAAAGCACTTAGAAGAGTGCCTGTGTGTATTAGACACAATATGGGTCATTATTATTGCCTAAGTCTGAAGCTGGATTCATCCTTGATCCTTCCCTCTTGTTCTATAACTGATCTATCACCAAATCCTCTTAATTTTATTTATTTATTTATTTAAAGATTTTATTTATTTATTCGACAGAGATAGAGACAGCCAGCGAGAGAGGGAACACAAGCAGGGGGAGTGGGAGAGGAAGAAGCAGGCTCATAGCGGAGGAGCCTGATGTGGGGCTCGATCCCACAATGCCAGGATCACGCCCTGAGCCGAAGGCAGACTTAACCGCTGTGCCACCCAGGCGCCCCTCTTAATTTTTCTTTTTAAATAGATATTCCCTCCATCCCCTCCACTAACACACAAGGTTAGCTACCACCATCACTTGCCAAAAGCAACCTGCAAACAATTCTCCTGCACCCTCTCTAGCCCCTGGCTTTCCAAAGAAGCCAAGGTGGTATCTTCAAAATGCAGATCTGATCACAACACTCTCCTGCTGAAATCTGTTGCTTTTTGGATAAAGATGGGTCTGTAATACCCTGAAAGTTCTGCCACACACCCCTCATTCTCAATTTCTTCTCCCTCACCCTATCTATCTCCATCTCCTCTTTCATCTCTCCCCCCTCCCCCTTTCCTCTCCCTCTCCCCCCTACCCTCTTCTTTTTCTCTCCCCCTTCCATCCCTCTCCCTATTTCCCTCTCTCCCTCCCTGTCTCCCCTCCGTTCACTCTGGCCTTTCCATCCTTCACATTTCCAAGTCTCTTCTCATATGCAATCTCTGCAGGGATTCTGTCCCCTCTCCCACCCTCCATGCCCTCCGTGCCCTGTTAACTCCTCCCTCAACACCACAGTTTTACATTTGCTTCTGTGATTATTAATGTCTGTCTCCTGGGGCACCTAGTTGACTCAGTCAGTTAAGCCTCCAACTCGTGATTTCGGCTCAGGTCATGATCTCAGGCCACGTCATCATGTTCTGTGCCCAGCAGGGAGTCTGCTTGAGATTCTCTCTCCCCCTCTTTCCCTCTGCCCCTCCCCAGCTCATGCTCTCTAAAAAATTTATAAAGTCTGGCTTCCACCCCAGACTGTAAGCTCCATGAGGGCAGGAAGTACATTTGCTTTTTCTCACCCATTGTATCTGTCACAGCGTGATTAATGGCACATACTATTTGCTCCCTAATTAGTTTTTGAATGAATCAAAGAATGGATGGATGCATGAGAATACTGTGGCACAAGCGTAAAGGCAGGGTAAGTAAGGCTTTGGTGCTTCTGTGGGTTTCACTCCAGCCTGGGGACAGAGAAGTTTAGATTAAATGATGTAAGATCAAAAACTCCAGTCACTGGCTGGATAACTATCTAGCGGATGTAACCTTTGCCTGCACTTTGCAAACTATGTTGGAAGCAGGTGAGAGCACAGAGGAACAACTGGAAGCAAAACTCGGTCTTTCTCCATTCACCCTACTCACGATTAGTTCTTTGGGGCTACTGCCTAGAAAGCTTCTCTCTTGAGAGTCCTTTCCCCCACCAAAATATATACACCTCAGTTTACTACTATCTTACTACTAGGTTGGACCGCGCTGTTCCTCTGCTTTCATCAGCCTGCCACCTCCCACTCTGGCTCTGTGGGAGTAAAACACAATGATTCAGAAAGGAGACCCGTGCACGCTGTTCCCACAGCACACAGCGTGAGGAGGTGGCCAGACGTGTGCAGACCAGGAGGGCTCTCCAGGGCTGGACTGGGGCAATGTGACCTATAATATCTGTGCCAGAAAAGAACCTCATGGATAGATCATCCAAGAATGTCCAAGGTCGCTACATCTTTCATGAGTCCAGGAGAACACAGAGGCCTGAAACCCTCAACCAGAATCCAATTCAGGCCCTGCTCATTCTGTGATAGGAGTTCTCTAGGCTTCTCATGGCTGAAATTCATTCTCTGGTGTATGAGCTCCAAGAACACAAGGACCGTATCTAGCACCAAGAATTCCAGATACAAGCAGGTGCTTTTAAAAACGTAGCTATGATGTCAAGAGAAATATCGGTTTCCTTTGGCTGTCTGAGGCTAACAACAACTCTTAGAGGGGAGATGATGTGTACTTGTATCTTACTAAGTGTTTCAGATCAAATTCACTGTCTAGGCAGTCAGAATCTCTGAATCTGTGCTGGATTCCTCCCCTCCCTTCATCAAAAGGCCTTTTGCCTCAGCCACTGTTCAGGATGGCAAATCTAGAATGTCCTTGCACTGTGTACGTTGGCCACTTACTACTGCTCCTGCTAAGGAGTGACTCAGAGAAGCAAGTGGCCTGGGCCTGGGCCAACACGGCCATCATCCTTCCCAAGGACTCCAAGAGGAACAGCAGAGGGCAGTGGTTTTCAAGCTTGAGCAGGCTTCACAATCACCTGGAGAGGTTGTTCGAATGCAGATTCCTGCTCCCTGCCCCCACCCCAGAATTTCTGATTCAAGATGAAAGCTGAGAATTTACATCTCTAATAAATTCTCGGGTCTTGCTAATGCTGCTCGTCCCACCCTGAGAACCACAGCACTGATGTGAGGTGCAAACCTAGGAATGAAACTAGAGGGATGTGGGTTCTAGTCCCGGCTCAGCCACTAACCATGTAACCTTGGATAAAATGCTTAATTTCTCTAATACTCATGTTCCTCCTCTAAAAATAATGACACCATTGCCGAGCATTCAAAAAAATGATGCAAGGTGTTGCATGTGGGTATGAAGTACCTCTCCTCCCCTCAGCAAGAGGGAACCCCTTTCCCTGTCCCATCTGCAGCCCCCACTCTCCCAGGGCTGCAGGATGCTCGTTGGGAACCTCCCCAGCAGGGCTGCTGTGAAGCATTTGGGTGGTGGGCAGGGCACAGTGAATTCGGCTTCCAGCTACATCTCTCCGGAAGTGTCCTACCTACAAGGACAGTCCTAAGGTAAACATCAGGTGCTCCTCAGCCCACCTCACAAACGGGTAACGAGGCCATTGTACGATACTCTTCCTGCAAGAACGGTCCCACGTGGCTTTCTGCCCTGAGACTAAGAGGTTAAATGAGACTCATCCAAAACAACACTGCTCTTCACGGCACAGCTCCCAAGTCGGGACAATACATTTATTCTTGACTGACACTTGGAATCTTGGTACGTGAGCTTCTGTAGCTGCTGTAACAGATGACCACAACGTGGTGGCTTAAAACAATACACGCGTATTCTCTTTCTGACCTCCAGAACCAGGCAATGGGTCTCACTGGGTAGATACTGCGGTGTCGGTAGGACGCCCCCTCCCGAGTGTAAGAGAGAGAACATTTCCTTGTCTCCCAGGGTCTAGTGCTGTTTGCCTTGCATTCCTTGGCTTGTGGCCCCTTCCCTCCATCTTCAAGCCCAACATTAGCATCCATAGATCGCTCTCTACTGAGGTCATTACAGTGCCTTCTTCTGCAGTCAAGTCTTCCGCTACCGCCCTCTTTTAAGGATACTTGGGTCCGCCTTGATAATCCAAGGTAGCCTCCCCATCTCCAAATCTTTAGTTTAATCACAGCTGCAAAAAAATCCCTTTTACCATATATAATGTAACATTTACAGGTCCCAGGGATGAGGACCTGGCTGTCTTTGGGACATAGACCACCTAACCCTCTGAGCCACCATTTTTCATTAGAAAAATAGAAATAATAATATACCCTCGTGAGAAGGTTGCTATGTGGTACACTTTAAATTACTAAAGAAACGTACATTGGATTTTTAAATGCTTCCCACCACCCTTTCATTACACTAATTCATTAACTCAATTCATCTACTCAGCTTTTATGGAACACTTACTATGTTCCAAGTCGTGCGTTAGGCACATGGGATATAATGTAAGGAGGAACTCTGCCTGTATGGGTTTTATACTGTGATTAAGACAGACAAATGCTAGAGAAAAAATGCCCTGATGTGCTATGAAAAGAAAGGCGAGGAAATGCTCTATAGGGATGTCGCAGAGTGGGCAGTCAGTCCTCTGGACAGGAGGCAGGAGTGAAAGGATAGAGCTGGAAAGAGGGACTGGAAAGGGACAGGAAGGTGCAAAATAGCTTAGAACACCTGCAAAGTTCCAGGAGTTACTCCCTGTTGGAACCCTCAGTGCAAGGAGCTGAGGCACAGTGAGAGAGAGAGATGAGCTAACTGTGCAGCCCAGGGTGAGTGTGAATTACCCCATGTACCCTGTAAAGGATCTGGATGCTATCATGTGCTCAGGGATCCCCTCAAAATTTTAAGGAGCCCCCTTGGCATCCCATCTCCTGCAGATGTGGGGGCTTCTGGGGGAAACCCTGAAGGCTCCAGCCTCCTGACAGACCCCAAACTTGACAGAGTTCTCCATGACATGGTACTCTCTGAAGTGCCTCTTGCCTCTCCTTCCTTCCTGAGACCCTTTGTGGATAGGCTGTCAGGATTTTATTTTTAGGGCCTCTTGTTACGGTGAGCCATTATCTCCCCTAGAATCTCTGTCAGTCTCCTATTTAAGCCATTAATTCCTAAAATTATTCTTATACCCCCGGATCCCATTTAACCCCCTACTCTGCTATTCTTTTTGAGAAAGTTCGAAAGATAAATTCACTGTGTTATCAGTATATTAGGTTCAGCACAATCACTACGATCACCCAGGTAATATTTTTTTTCTTTCAACCTAAATGGTTTTGCTGACTGATGATTAGGGAGATGTGAGTTTAGTGGAGAACGTCTGCTTTCCTCCATACAGAACCCCCAGTCTGCTTCCCCCCTCCACTTTATCTCCTCACACATAGCACCCCTCTCTAATATGCTTTTGTCTACTGGTCTTTCTCTCCACAAACTTTAGGAAATTGGCAGTGCACTTCCGTGCCGGAAAAACATTTTGCATTAAAAATTGGATTCACAGCAGGCAATCTGCCTGGGGAGCACATGGCTAAGAAAGCAGTCATTTTTAACTAAGGATATTACAAGCCTAGTTAGAATAGGGCTTGTATACTTAGAAGCACAAATGTCTATCCTACTGGAAGTGAAATTACTGTGCCGCCTGTTGGTAATTAACCTTGTCAACTAACCTTCAGAACGACTCCAGCCTAATCACACTCTCTCCTCTGGGGTTCTACTGCCGGGGTTTCTGGATCCTATTATACTCGACTACTTACAACCTGCATTCCCATTGCCACTCCTTGACAGCACTTTGATTTGCTTCTCTTCTTCCCACCCCCCCAATGGCTTATATTAGCTTCTAACCACACTAACTATACAAAATTTACTAGTTTATTATATTTATCATTTACGCTCTCCTGTGCTGTAATGTCAGCTCCACCAGAAAGGAGAACTGTGTTTTGCCCAGTATCGAATCTCAAATACCTGGAACAGTGCCTGCTGTGTATTAGGTGCTCAATAATCATGTCGAACACAGGGCACCCGGGCGGCTCAGTGGGTTGGGCAGCCGACTCCTGATTTTGGCTCAGATCATGATCTCAGGGCCCTGAGATCCAGCTCCGTGCCAGGCTCCGCGTTCCGCAGGGAGTCTGCTTGGGGATTCCCTCTCCCTCTGCCCCTCCCCCCGCTCACACTCTAAAATCTTTTTAAAATAAGTACATAATTACATTGAATTTACTGAATATATTTCCATGGAGCAATTAGCTACTAGATGACTCTTTCGCATTCCTAACTCCAAACGTGTCCATCTGTTAATTCCCCAAGATGTTTTGATCACTTTTACACATGGCAACTAGTGGTCCAGACCATGGGAAATTATTCTTGATCTTAAAAAACACCTAGCTCCATGGAGGAGACACATGTGGGCAGAAATACCAGTGGATATGTAGAATAAATTAAAAATACGTACAAAGCACTATAGAGCATAGAAAAAAAATCAATTCGGCTGCATAATAGCACAGTACAAAAGATTGAGAAAGCTCAGAGTGGAGGCAGCGTTGAGTTGTAAAGGAGTAGGAGTTTTCTGGGAGAACAGAGAAGGGAGTAGATACCAATGGCTATTCCATCCAAATGGACATTCTAAATGGGAAAGTACATGATGGGCTTGGAGAACTGGAAGTCCCGTGGGAACGCCAGAGCCTAGTGATATGTTTCAGTTGTCCCCTGTTCCCCAGCCAGACTTGAGACAAAGATTCAAGTACAGAGACTTATTTGGGAGGTGAATGAAAATGCCAGGGGTATAGTGAGAAAGTGAGATCAGAAAGAAAAGATAGCTGGTGAATGTTGTCAAGCCAGCTACCATGGAGGTGACAAGAACTCAGTTCAGAGGAGAAACTCTGGAAAATGATATAGAACAGAGACCTCTGTCGTCTCGCTGGAGGGGCAAAGGAGCTGTGGACTCCAATCACCAAATCCCCATCACCGGCTGAAGCAAACTTCCAGCGTCAGCAGCCTGGTTCTTCCAGCCTGCCATGGGTACTCCTCAGAGCAGCTTTCTGAGGCACTGGAGAAGGTCTCCCGCTCTTACAAGCAGGTGCTCTCCCCTGGAAGCTGGTTTCTGCACACTGACATGGTAGAGCCAAAAGAGGTGTGCTGGGCACAAGAGTCTGCTGCAGCTTACAAGGAGAGCAGCAGGGCGCCTGAGTGGCTCAGTTGGTTGGGCATCTGCCTTTGGCTCAGGTCGTGATCCCGGGGTCCTGGGATCAAGCCCTGCATCGGGCTCCCTGTGTAGCAGGGTGTCTCTTCCCCTCTACCCTGCTCATGCTCTCACTCTCAAAATCTTTTTAAACAACTGAGAGCAGCAGGGGATAGGCTAGAAATTGAAGCAACAGCCCAAATTTGAAGACATTTGTAAGTCATTCTTTGGAACTTTATTCTGTACCACTGGGAGATCTTAGGTGGGAGAGTAGTGCAAAGTTTGAATTGGAGAAAAATCACTCTGATTACAGAATGGACAGATGGGGGTGGGATGCCTAGAGCAGATAATGAGTCCAGGAGACCAACATGGAAGATAAATCTTCCACGGAAATAGGATTCACGTTGGTGGTGCTGGAGACAGGGAAGAGATGACAGAACTTAGATGTTCAGAAGATAGAGCTGGCAGAAGTTGTGAGATTTGATGTAGGGAAGGGTGGCGCTGAGGAAGAGTTCCCTGCACTGGCTTTCCTGAGTGGATGGCTGGAAGCGCTCCCTGAGATGGGGAGTAGAGAAGGGATATGGGTACTGGAGCAGTAAGATGTTTCATCTCGTGGAGCAGGTTGAGTTTGCCATACCCTGAAAAATATACACGTATGGAGGCTGGTGGGCCATGGATACAGGATTATGGAACTCAGGAGACCGATCTGGACTGTGAAGAGCTCATTAGGAATTTCCCCTTAAGGAAGATATTTGAAGACAGGGAAGCAGAAGGAACTAGACATTTACCTTAGGAGAGGCATTCATCGCATATTACTACAGCACCCTTCTAGTATCAAGTCCNGTAGGAATTTCCCCTTAAGGAAGATATTTGAAGACAGGGAAGCAGAAGATATTTTGGCATAAGGAACTAGACATTTACCTTAGGAGAGGCATTCATCGCATATTACTACAGCACCCTTCTAGTATCAAGTCCTTTGCCAACCTAGAAATGGCATCACCATTGATGCCTTCTGGGTATGGCTTTGCCTTTCTTTCTTTTTACATATCCCCACAATGATGGCTTCCCCCCCCCCAGCATAGTTGGATAGAATGAAGGAATAAGACAAATTATGTGATTTGGGGTAAGTTGTATAAACACTACGGCTGGCTTCTTCATCTGGGAAAGAGGACCTCCTAGGTGGAGATCCGCTTGTCTGATCGTTAACTGAGGAAACTTTCTGGAAAGGTGGACTTTGCAAAGCTCGCTCTCTCAACACAAAAAGTTACCAAACTCAACCCCTTAGCTCACTAGGCACTTAGCCTGGTTGCTGAATTGTCACTCCTCCCTGACACCTGAAACATGGTCCCCACCACTACGCAACTTTAACCTGACCACACTATTTCATCCTTTACCGAAGACTTGGTTAACTGACTGAAGAAAACGTCTTTTGGAATGATCACAAATCCAAGCAAGCAGCTGAAACCACTGTGAGAAGAGCCCTTTGTGACAATTTACCTTCCTTCTGCATGGGATTTTTTGTCGGAGTGTCTACAGACACAGGACTTTTCTATGAAACAGTCGTCCTGGCCAAGGACGGGATGGCCCCTCCATTGGAATGCATAGGTGATGACATTTCTTTCACCATCTTGGCATTGAAACAGGACACTATCTGGTAACAACGCGGTGAGCTCCCGATTGTTTATGGCATGGCCTTAGGCGGAATGGGCTGTGAACTCCTGCACTATGTTGAAGTCCATCAACTCTTGTTACGCGGGCGTCAGAGAGGGAGCCCAGCCGCTCAATATGGAGCGGCCCCAAAATACAGCCACTGTCAAAAGAGTGCCTGTGGCATGTGTATAAACAGAAGAGCCGTGCCAGGAGTTGCAGTTTCAAAACATCTGCCAGATCGTCACAATCAGCTTCCCTCCCATTCTCAGACCATCAACTCTACCGTCTCTTTACTCACTCAAGTTCAAGGCCATGGATTACACTTCTCTTTTTTCACTCATCTCCTGTATGCAGTCATCATGCATCAATAATAGTATTTATTCATCGTTTCTTATAGGCCAGGCAGACCCTGTGCTAAGTGCTTGTAAATGCCTTATCAGATTTGGTTGTCCCCACAACTTCCTGAGGTAGGACTGTCTTTATGCCATTTTGCAGCTATGGGAACGAGGGTTGTGAAAGGAGCCCCAAATCACAGTGCCGGAAAGTGGCAGAGCTGGAATTTGAATCCAGCTTTCTCTGGCACTCAACTATACTCCATTCCCTTCTATAGAGCATTAGAAGTCCTATGTTCCTTTCCTTTATGAGGCATTTTGAAGTTTCTAAAACATTGTCACAAGCCATATTGTTTGATCATCCAAATAGACCAGAGTCCAAGGCCGGACATGTATTGTCCCCACTGTCACAGAAGTTACGAGTCACACAGAGTTTACCTGACTTGCTCAAAGCTATCCTGGCTGAGCCTGGGACTCAGTTTCCCACTTGTTTCACAGTTCCCATAAATCGCATGCTTTTTTCTCAGAGCAGCTGTTTCCTTCTTTTGAAATGACCAATGTATGAAATTCCCTAGGAGGCCACTTTTGGCCTCATACAGAGACATTTCCGATACAGTTCTCCCAAAGCAGAGGAGGAGGTAGTTTCCCGCTCCTCTCCATTTCCATCCAAATACGGTAGACACTGGAAGATCGTTGAGACGATGAAGCCTGAACCCTGGGAAGGAGGGGAAAGGAGGCAGCCAGAACAGAGGAGTTCCAAAGCCCGTCTGCCCCCTGAGATTCTGCGACAATGTTCTGTGGGAGCCACACTGTCATGACCACTTCGGTGGTTGTAGCTCCGTCCCCTCACGCTGGCCTACAGAGGCCATCTCCTAGCCGACTTCCCAGCTGTCCCTTCTTATTCATCCACCTTCACTTGACCAGGGTGATCTTCTGCCCAATTTGTTCCCATCACGGACTTTCTTCTGAAATGGTCAATGACTCCCTTTGGCCAACCACACCCACTTGACACATCTGTCTGAGGTTCCATGACCTATCTACATCCTCTAACCAAACTCATTTTTCATTTGCTCGAACTCCATTTCTGCTTGTCAATACAATCATTTGCCTGGGTCAGAGACATCATGCTTATTTCCACCCCCGATCCTTTGTTCTACTCTTCTAAAATATTTTCCACTTTCCCCTTGTCTACCTAGCAATATTCATTTTTTCCCAGGCCCGAGTCAATTTTGTTTCAGTACACAGAACTTAAATGAATTTCTCCCCCCAAAACACAAATCAAGTCTAAGAACAATTTTCTACTCATGTAGCGAAGCCATGGGGACCCCAAAATGAACAAGAAATGGCTCTGTCCTCTGGGAAGATTGCAATCAGANGACCCCAAAATGAACAAGAAATGGCTCTGTCCTCTGGGAAGATTGCAATCAGAACCAGCTGCTCTATGCAGCCATTAGATGTTGAACACTTGTTTCTCTATCAGCTTATGTGCCTGGTTATGTGAGCAGAATCTGTCTCATGAAGGGTACACATGGAGCTCTTCTAACACAGCTTCCAGAAAGTGGTAGAAAAGCAATAGCTAGGGGTTGCATGGTTGACTGCATATTTTGAACTTACGCCGTATTCACTCAGACACACACACAAACCACCCACCAATTATTTGGATTTCCAGTGTAATGGAAGGTACGCACGACACCTGGAGTCAGACAGACCCAGAAAAAAACCCCATCACCACCGCTTTCTGGGGAAAAGGAGTGCAGCAAAACCCTGGTGAGAGGGGTAGAGTCTGATCTCGAGACTTTAGGTCCCAGGTCTGCCATGAGAATAATCATTCATTTGGTAACTTATTGCCTCAACTTTTGCAACAGAAAAAGGAGGCCCACAGGGGTCCACAATGCCCCCTTTCTCCCCTTAGGGTTATTATTTTAAGGAATGAGTGCATCTGTGCAAAGCATTCAGGACAATTCATAGCATACGAGGGTCACCAAGTTTCTGATTAGCACAAATTTAGTGACCTTGGGCAGAAGGATATAAGTTTTCTGAACCTCTGTCTTCTCATCCTTACAATGAGAACAGTCCTCATCACCATAAGCTGCTCTGAGAATTAAATGTGGAAGCACCGAGGCATCTGGGTGGCTCAGCTAGTTAAGTGTCTGCCTTCAGCTCAGGTCATGATCCCGGGGTCCTGGGATGGAGCCCCACATCGGGCTCCCTGTTCCACGGGGAGCCCACTTCTCCATCTGCCTCTGTCCCCCTGCCCTTGGTTTGTCTTTCAGGAATAAATAAAATCTTAAAAAAAAAAAAAAAAAAAAAAAGTATGTGGAAGCAGCAAGGAAGCACCTAGCTTTCCCAGAAAAGGTTCCCTTATCTCTGACTCCAGGCCTGGGCTTCTAATCCCAACATCACAAGGCGCTCTTCCTCCTGGCCGCTGTACCTGCCCATCATTCCTGCTACCTGCCGTTGTAGTAAGCGCTGGTTTTCATCCCATAGAAAATGTGGGCCTCTCACNGGAAGCACCTAGCTTTCCCAGAAAAGGTTCCCTATCTCTGACTCCAGGCCTGGGCTTCTAATCCCAACATCACAAGGCGCTCTTCCTCCTGGCCGCTGTACCCGCCCATCATTCCTGCTACCTGCCGTTGTAGTAAGCGCTGGTTTTCATCCCATAGAAAATGTGGGCCTCTCACAAATTCATCTTTAGAAAATTACAACCTAATTACACTGAGCGATTACATAAGCGAAAGACCGTTCGAGTTCCCTGAGGCCCCAGGCAGCTCTTCCGCAGCCGGTCCCTGCCCATTTTGGCAAACTGAACAGCAGGAGAGAGGAATCAGCCTCTCCGGGAAAGGTCTAGGGCCCCAGGCACATCACACCGTGTAAAATCAGGTTAAGATGAGTATCAAGAACAACCTTGAAAGCAAAAAGGAGTCAAAGCAGGTCAGACTGCCCCTGCAGGGGAGTTTGGGAAGGGGAGGAGAGCCTGACTCACCCGTTCTGCCCACAGGGATCATGGGAGCTGAGCTGCCAGGGAGTCTCAGGCTTTCTGAGCTCTGGACCCTGAACCCCGCCTCGCTGCCTGGTGGCTGCCAACCAGAGCCAAAGGCTGGACTCTAAAGGCCCAGGACCCCCTAAAATGGGACCCAGACCTCTGCCTTGACTGCCTGTTCCCTAGAAATGTTGACGAGCCCCCACACCTAGACAGCAAAGTCACCAGGGCAGAAGGTGCTAGGGTCCCTTGGGGGAGATGCCAAGGGTCTGCTCAGGGGGACCTGGCAAGAAAGTGTAGAATTTAGGCCAAAGGGGCAAGACTTCGAACTTGCCTCAAATACTGAGCCGTCCGCCTTCCAGCCAATCGGGCTCTTCTCCCAGAGGAGCTGGATGGTTCTCAAGCCTCCTGTAGACTTCCTAGAGCTCTCGGTCTCTGGAGGGACGCAAGGGGGTTTTGCAAGGTCCTCCTCTCTTCTCTGAGTAGGTTGAGAGGGCAAGTTCTCAGGTCTAAATGGTGGAGGGATACAGAAGCCGGAATTTCCCTGCAGAACGAGGCTCTCTGTGGCATGGTTGGCGTCCAGGAATGCATACTGGGCATCCAAAGGAGATAGCAAGGCATTAAGGTATAAGGTAAGTCATGTGCTCTTGCACATGGAGGCATACCATTCTGGAATGTTCAGATAGAACTCTCACGTGATATTAATGATGCCTAAGACACATCTCTTGGGTTTACGTTGAGGTTGTGCAAATTAATTCATAACCAATTCCTGACCACTGTGTTATGAGCTGAGTAAAAACCGGTTGAAATCACAGTTTAATATTGTTCCTAAGTGAGGTCACCAAAAGGTAATGAGAGGGATAATACTGCGCAGAGGAACAGTTGACCTGCCTCTTCTGTCAAATAGTGGTTTGGGGTGCCCACCATTTTTAAGCAAGTTAATAGTTCTAGAATTGTGGATTTAGGGTGGAGAATGAAAGGACAGAGGGTTGCCGTTTTCCTGAATAGAACAGACTGCACTTTACTGCTAATCACAGGACCACGCCTGTTGAGTTGTTAAAAGTTAATAAAATTGGAGTCCATTCTTCTAAGTGGTCCCTGAACAGTGGTAGAGGAAGGAAATCTTTTCTAGATATTTTTTATATTTACCATGCAGTTCTAAGCCAATCACAGAAGAAAGGACATTCTTACCTGCTCTTAGGCAGGTAAAGAACAGGGAGCTACGAAGTTTGGGGCAACTGAACTTGCTTTATAAAGCAGAAGAAAGGTTAAATAAGTTTTTCAAAGCCACCCATACAGTAAGAAGGGTTTGGTTGTCTCTAGAGGTCTCTTGTGCTGCTTACGTAAGGGACCCGGTTTGCTCACTGCAGTAGCAACCGCTCACCTTTACCAACCACTTACCGGGTGCTGGTGTCTTTCAAAGCAAATTTCACATATTAGCTAAACCTTCTGACAATTTTATGACGCCGCTGTGATTATGCGCATTTTACAGATGAGCTGACTGAGGTTAGATTACTCGTGCAAGTTGACACAATTAGCACTAGGCAGCTCTAATGATTCACATCTAGGACACCTGGGTCCAGGTACACAGACTTCACCTGTAACATGTTTCTCCCCCGCATCGGGAGAGGAGGGCCCATAGTCATCTAAGCACAAAGAGGGGGCTAAGAGGAATATTTAAGGGGTGAAGGGGCAGCACTCGGTCTATGATGGGGTGCAGTGAGGTGTCAGTCCGGGAATCCATGCTCTGGACAGAGTCTAAAGCTCTAGTAGGAAGCCCCCACTGTGTAGAAGGAGGTTGCTAAGGCAGGAAGCCCCTGAGACTCTTTGTCTCTGAAACCTGGGGGTTCGGGACCCCCTCCCTCATGGCTCCTCCACCCACCCCCTTCCCACACAAGAACACACGCTCACAGACCAACAACGCTCCCCATTTTCATTTCCATCTGTTTCTGTGCTCCCCCCTCACTGAGACAGACAGGAACCTGCTATCTGTCCCACTGCCCCCCAAATGAGGAAGCATAGTCCATCCAGGGCCGCTCACCCACAGGAGAAGCAGGTAGTCAGTCCTCGCGTGGTACCCGCTCCACAGCAGAGCCAAGAACCCCACGTTCGGGCCCTGACTGGTCCGCCGGGAAGAAGCCGCCTTGCGTGTCCCGGCTCAGAGACGCGCACGTACTTTTTTCTAACCAAGCGGTACCTCAGCAGCCGGGAAGGGGCACTGCCGTGGCTCCCGAGTACAGGAAACGCCGCCTGGCTCTGACGCAGGGAGGCCCTCTCCAAAGGGCTGCTCATAAAGACGAGCTTGCGTGGGCGGCGTCTTGCAGCTGAGTTGCTTGGAGAGGCCGTGGTTGTCGATCCACAGGCTCAGTAATTGTGGCTGCCCCACTGCTATCACCATATGCAGCCAATAAGTTCTCAAGCCCCTTAAGGGGAGGGGGGGTAGGCGAGGCACCATTTGGGATCCAGGCAGACCAGGGTCTGAACAATATTCCGAAAGATAACATTTTGATGCTTAAATTGCTTATTTGGTCAACTGGGGCTGACAGCCCTACCCCACATTATTACTGGAGGCGTAATGAGATAATATACTTAAAATACCTGATAATTATCACCAATATTCGGAAATCCACTGTGCTAGGTGCTTAGGTCTGTTTTCTTATTTGATCCTCACCACGTTCTACGAGAAACGATCCACAATCCTCGGAAGAGTGTCAGGGAAATCTGTGACTTGATTAACGTCAGACAGCTGGAGGAGGGAGCCCAAATCAAACCCAGGTGGGGATGAAAAATTTGTGTATTTCCCCAACCCAGTGCTTCCTACTATGCCTGTACCCAGTGGGCACACGAAACCTTTGTTCCTTTTTTTTTTTTTTTTATGTCCACCACTTGGGCTTTTTAAAAACCACAATTTGGTTACTCCCAATAAAACAGATGGCATCCCGAATAATCCAATGCTTACCCAGTCACTAAGGGACTGAGGTGTTCTGGGCTCTGTGCCCCATTCAGACCTGTCACTAGGCAAACCAACAGAGCTCTTGGAAGGCAGCGTCCCCTGCCTGTGAGTGGGCAGCGTTAATGATGACCCAGTAAAACACTGAATGTCAATTACCAGGTACAGTCAATTACCAGCTACAGGGCAGATGGAGCCCTAGGTCTTGGAATGCAAATTCCTTCTTTTTCCAGGAGCTTCTCTTTTCTCTTAATTAGCGATTAGGCTGCAATGTTTTAGACGTGCAGACTGGGCTTGAGAAAAGACTAAGGGAGTGTGGGAGAGGAAAGATGAAGCGAGCGCTTCCGCCGGCGGCCTGTGGCTACGGTGGTAGAGAAGAAGGGTAATTTGAGGATGTTCCCTTCCCTGGACCACAGGGAAGGGGGGAAGGGACAGCAGCGGTACTTCGAAGGGTTTAAGAGCAAGTCATAAATGAGGGCTATGGTGGCTCCTTTGGTCACCATAGAAGTGAAAGTGGGTGGTAACAAGCCCTATCCTTATGCCTGTGTTTTAGGATTCCCTCCACCCCAGGGAACATCTTGAAGGTGTTAAGCCCCTCAAGAAGGCCTTTGGGCTTTAACTGATCTGATCTGCATGCTAGGACCCTTGTTTCCTTCAAGAGTGTCTGGAATGCTCAATGGTCCTGATACGTTCACCTGCCAGCTTCAGTGCCTCTCACCCGAGGGTGCCCTGCCTCAGGTAGTCGGCGATGTTTGTAATTTCACATGATGGTCACCTACTCCTGTCACTGTGTATTGGACCCCAAATCCCTTCACTGTGAATGCATGAGATATTTTATAGCGTCCTCCACGAGAGAGGCCCCACTGTAGCCACAAATGGCAGGAGCATGGGGAGATAACATCAAACTCAAAGTGTGGGGGGATTGAGTGCCCTAGAGAACCCGTAGAAATTCTAGGCTCACTTGCAGAATAACAAAGGCAGCCCACCCAATAAAGAGAGCGGCAAGACATTTTACACACCTCAGATGGGCAATAAATGGGCTTGCATCTACCATACCGTGCTCACGGGGAAGTATTCATGATTCCACAGATTGGATGATTGGCTTTATTTATTTTGTTTAATTGCAGTTAATAATCACACTCATGCCTTTTGTCCCTTCTCGTGTCTGGTTTTGCAACCAACTGTTCAGTGTTTTTTTTAATTTTGGCATCCTTAAGCTAGGACTTGGAAGGACTTTTCACAAACATAGAAGCAATGCAAAATTCCCTTAATTGAGGAAAGGATATACAGGAACCAATCCCTCCATACTGGACTTTCATATACATTGGAGGACCAGAGAGACGTTGCTATAATTCTGGTTACAAACTGTGTCTGAGCAGCCAGTCTATTTTGTTTTCGGACAGCAGTTAAGCAGTACAGGAAATCCCTGTGCAGAGCCCCAGTTATTTTATCCATTCAAAAAAACCATTTTCGGTTGCCTCTTAGGAGCTTCTAACCTAGTGGACAGAACGAACTGCTTGTAAAAGCTCCATCTGATAAATAGAATTGCCTTTTAATAAATAGTGGCCATTTTCTCAGAGAAAATAAATTTGGAGGGTAGATTCAATCACTGAGTGAACCTGCTTTGTGCAGTATGCCTGCTCCAAAGTTCATTTGTTTTCACAGTGAATTCCTGGGGGGTTTTTTCACAGTGAATTCCTTTTTGATACCCTTACCTCACCAAGTGGTTTAGACGAGGCTTGTGCTCAAGTTCTTTCTTTTTATAAATAGCAAAGCTACGTGGCACACCAAAAAGGGAAATGAATCCATACCAGGGAAATACTGCAGAAAGAGCATGGGCTCAGGCTCGACACACCTGGGTCACAGCCCAACTCTGTCACTTACCTTGCTGCATTGATTTATGCGAGATGTCTCATCTCTCAGAGCCTCCATTTCTCATTTATAAAAGGGCTGTTGTCTGGATTACACATTACATGGAACAGCACTTGTAAGATGGTAGGTGTCAATGAATGGGTGCTGTGTGATGGCTGTATCACCATAGATTCAGGTGTGTTGGCCAAGACTTCACTTTGGATACATTTTTTTAAGCAGCCTGACTGTGGTCCGGGCCCAAACAATGGTAGAAACGAAAAGGATCAGCTCTTAATTCCTTGCCCTTCAGACAATGTGTAGGCTAGAGGAAACCAAACATTTGCAAGTGTGTTAGATCCACAATTTATGATCCATCCTTCTTGCAGGGGTGCCAACCCACGGGGGTGCCAGAATAGCATTTCAGAGCATCTGCAAAACCACACAAATGAACGCCAGCACCTGAGAATTAAAAAAAAAAAAAAAAAAAAAGCAGTGGATAAGTCCTGTCAATCAGAAAAGCCTGTGCGGGAGGGAAAGCAGAAGTCACTGTTGAGAGGACAAAATAGAAAAGCAGTGGCCCCCAGACACCTCCGGGCTGTGGAAACAGATCTCTCCTAGCTGCTTGATATTTATTCTGCATTCCTAGTTCCCCGTGGAAAATTAAAAAAAACCAAAAACACCAAAAAAAGAAACAACAGTGTTCCATCAACCAGCTGTCTCCATTTTCATGAGCTTTACCCATTTATCCATTGATCTCCATTATCACAGGACGTCTCCCAAAATTCAGTTCAACAAACTGGCTCCCACAGATGGTTGGTGCTCTTTGGACTCATCCCCAAAAGTAGACAATCCTGAATTTTTTTGGTTAAAATTAAGTATCGACGTGGTAAGGAACAAACTTAGTGTGTAGACTTACGTGTCTGTGTGTGTGAGGGGGGAATATATATGAGACAAAATTTACTGTTTTAACTATTATTAGTGTACAGTTCTGTACCATTAATTGAATTCTCATCATAATGCAACCAACACCACCATTCCTCTGTCTCCAGAACTTTTCCATCTTCCCAATTGAAACCATGTGCCCATTAAGGAACAACTCCATTTTCCCCTTCCCCTTCGCCCCTACCAACCTCCATTCTACTGTGTGTCCCTCTGAATCTGACTACTCCACACACCTTATATAAATGGAATCATACATTTGTTCTTTTGTGGCTGGTTTATTTCACTTAGCATAACATTTTCAAGGTTCATCCACATTGTAGCCCATGTCAGAAGTTCCTTCCTTTTTAAGGCTGAATAATTGTGTAGACTTATGAGTAAACCTGCTGCAGTCTCACTTTATGGCCTCATATTTTGAGCCTTGCTATAAAATGTCACACTCAACAAGGCTTTAAAAACTGAATTATTTCATTAGTATATAACCTGAAAGTACTATTGAGTATTTATTATCGCTGGTGAAAAGTAATAAATGTATGGATTTCTTTTCACGAGAACTGTCTTCACACAGCAGTATCTTAAGTTGGAAACTAGGTATTGGCATCCTTGCAAAGAAATAGTGTTACTTGATTAGTGCTTGTGGCTCTAGAGTCATTCAGGAAAGTCACACGCTGTGATTCCTGGCATCTGAGTGATAAAACACACACACAGAAGCCTACAGATAATTCACTATCTCAAGGTGGCTCACCGAAATAACCAGATCAAAACCACATGGCTGATTTCTTGTCAAATGCTCTTCCCATTTTCTCTTACTAATCACCCTTACTAAAAAGTTGTTTTGCACACACATCATTATCTACTTCTGTGTTTATTCATTTATTTAGAGCATATATATATATATATATATATATGAGTGTATATATATAAACACATTTGTGTGTGTGTATTTATGTATGTATATGTGTGTATGTGTATATATATAATATATATACATTTATGTATGTATGTATACTAATGTAATATATGTATATATAATATATAATGTATATAATATACATATATATAATATATACACATGCACACATATACATACATATATGTATATATTTATATATGTATATATAATATTTATATATGTGTATATATGTATATATTTATATATATATTTGCTCAAATGCTACAACAGATTTGGCTCTAATCCATAAAGGATATTACAAAGTGCAAAAGAAAGCCTAGCATGTCTGCAGGAGAAATGGAAGCTCGCCTGGTCATGTCTGCCTAAAAATTATTATTATGTGAGTCTCGATCATGTTTGGTAGCTGTGGATGATGTAATAAATGTGTACGTATTCTGGATGATTTCATAAAGCTTACTTATATTAGCTCTGTCAACACGAACACATTGTGCAATGTTATCAAGAGGTGACAACGAGCACAGCAAGCCACTTACTTGTAAATTTTTCAATGGACAAGTATGAATTTTTAAGCTGTGTCTTCAGCTTCTGAGACATCACCCTCTTCCCATGAGACACCACTTCCTCCATGTCCTTTGAACTATTATAGGATGAGATGAGAAAGGAACTAAAAGGGGAATGAATTTTTTTGATCACAGTAGAAAGATAATTTGGACTGAATAATAGATGAAGACACCAGAAGGAAGAGCTTGTAGGATGAAGTGGAGAACAAAATATTGGCCCCTGAAGTCTGTGCTAAAAGTGATTTTTTCCAAGAATTTTGTATATCACGCCTGTCATAAACATTTAGTTTCATTGTGCAATGAAGACAGATGACAAGAATTTGCTGCTCCAGCAACAAAAGAAAAAAAAAAAAGCAACTCCACTATGTCCTTGGAATCTGCCTTTTTTTGGTTTCAAATGTGCAGTGGAAAACTTGGGTCTGCAAGGGCTGGGGTTGGGGACAATTGTTTATGTAACTAATTGGACATCTACATAATTATGAAAATCGGGGCAGGTCCCTCTATTCTCATCTGTTCCAAAGCCAGGAGTTGCTCTAAAGTTAAGAGGCATGCAGGCTTGAGAGAGGTACGTGGCTTAGCTGTCCTACGCTGACTCACTTACATAGGCTTCAAGGTTATGAAGGTTTTCTTCATTATGTGTCCAAATGGTAAGGAGGAAAAAACATGTCTTCAGAGTCAATCATCAGAGAAGAAAAGTGCTCGGGCAGGTCTTAGGTTAGGGAGAACTTTTGTAGATCAGAGGACGATGGGAGATGTGAAGAAACAATTGAGGACAAAGAGACTGGTGGAGAACCATCCTGAAGAAAGATCCAGAGTATTAGATGGACAGCCAACAATGGCCCGGAGCAACGTATCTTCCATAGAGAGAAGAGACAAGTACAATCACAGAAAAAAATAGAGAGGAACTTTGGCATCGAGAAAAGGGATGCTGTAGAAACTCGGCATTTTATTAGCAAATGAGGGAGTGAGGTCACCTTCTGAGAAAGAATGAGTGGAACTTGTGGTCTTGGGAAGCTTGGCTTACCCAGGGTAAGAAATGCAAGAGGCAACTGGACAGATGAATGAAAGGGTGATCAAGCAGGGTGAGCTAGAGTCATAGTGGGTCATTAGAAGGGTGTTTTGGAGGGGTTATTTGAGATCTCAGAGATGTGGCAATTTCAAGTGATGATTGCATCTAAGGTGGCACTTTCTGAGTGCCAGTAGAGGCCTTTCCAGTTGGGCAGATCAAGTACAAAGCCAAGGTATCAGTGCCACCTCCTGGCTTATGGAAGCCAATGAGGAGGCAAACTAGAGATCTAGAGAATTCTAAATTTTCATAGTACTGTCTGATTAACACTTGCTTGACCTAGCCATGCATCCTTTGTAATTACAAAGGACACTTTGGGCATAGATATGGAATAACTCCCAGAACCATCTAAAGAGCATTCAATTTAGCAGAGCAAGGTGCATTTAGCTTAACATCCTACCCTAGCAGCGGATCTAAGACACGTGGAGATTAAGGTGGACAGATATCAGGAGTTAAGAAAACCAAACCACTGTGTCAGATCCTATAGGTATGAAGGAATGCCAAGGCAAAGAAGAGTCTTTGCCTCTAGGTCTAGCAGAGTCCAGTGTATGCCCTTGCTCTTCTGTTCTAATCTAGACTGTCCAAGGAAGGAAGTCAAAGTCTCCTGGCTAGCATTTGAATTATAACTACCTCTTTACAAATCATTCTTCCCAAAAATCTTCGAGAACCCAAGAGCAGATTCTTTTTTATTTGTATATTTCTAAATTTCACCTAATACCTAGCACCTCGGTGTTCAAAGAATACCCATGAAATGAATGAATGAATGAAGACTCTATGATCCTACGTTTCCCTAGAATACACCTTCTGTGGGTTAGAAGCCTCTGTGAAGCCCACCCCTCATTCCTGTTCCACTCAGGGCACACCTTTTGAAAGACACACAGCTACCCTCCAACTCCACAAACAAATCATTAGCACTGGCAGTATAGGCAAGATCTACTTCTTCCTACCAGGTCTGTCCTAGATCCTCGGCTCGTTTTCTTGCTAGTGTCTGGACTAATAATTACTGCTCAGTTGGTTGTGGCAAAGGTCACACTGTGCCAAAAGTGGAAGAGATTACAGCAAGGGCAGTAATTCAGAAGTGGAATGGGAAACCTGAATAAATAAAAGGCCACATCAATATGATGCCTGCATTGAGTGAGACAGTCTCAACTTGAAATCAACCACTCCTACTAGACAGAAGTCTCAGAGCCTTTTTTTTTGCCTTGGAAACCAAGCTTGCTTTCTGATGATCAAGAATGCAACTAGTCCAGGCTAATACCTTTGTGCGAATTAGTAAATGGCACCCCCTGCAGAGGCAGAAGCAGCCAATACCAGAGTGCGTGGCTTGGTGAGATGAACCTGGGCTGGATTTCCGCCTCCACTTGACCACTGGGCAGTCACCTTGTGCAGTGAACGAATTGCACATTTACATTCTTTGCCCCCCCCCCCCGCTTTGGGGATGTACTGTTTTGGGCCTTGGGCTCCTGGAAGTCACTCCTAAGCTAAAAACCATGGTTCCATTCTAAGTTACATATCAGACTCCTTGGAAACAACTGGAAGACAAAGAAGAGCTGAGTCTAGGATGTGCAGGCTGTGACACTATTAGATAATTGCATTGCTCTGAATGTGTCCTTTCCCCTTTAGTTAACAAAACTAATAGACTAACTCTACATTGAAAGACAAACTCTACCTACCTCTTCATTTTTATTTTCGGGGTTTAGTGCAAGGGTAAGGTTTATGAGGGTTTACCTCATCCAAGCGTACTAATTCAATAAAGCCATGGGACAGTGCAGAGGGGTGGACCTCCCTCCATTGCTCACCAGTCAAGTCTGTGTTTCCATGGCTTCAAATCAACTACAATAAATCAGACGGCAAATCTTAGAGTTTCAGTAAGACAACTTGGTTAAACCACGCATGAGCGACTGCGACCTCACTATTCTGGCTGGAGCTCAGACTGACTATGTTCAGACCCACTTACAGGGGGTGGGGTGATTCTGCTGAAATCTGAAACTATTTTCTGAGCATGATCAGTTTCCAACTCATACCAAGTGGTTCTTCGGATCAAACTGAAGAAACCTGGCAATTTGTTTTAGGAAATGGGAGGAGAGGACATGTGTAGCATGAGTAGAGGGTTGAATTCAATGAGTAGAGACCCATCATTGGTTTATCACTGGATATCCTCTTCAGAGAGGTTGGCCTGTCTCTACCATCTTTACTATGAAACTAATTTCTTAAACGGTCGTAAGGAGTTTGTAAGGCTGGACTTGCTTCTGTGGAAAGGGCTCCTATGTGTTTTTCCTTGAGAAAGATAAACTTTCCAATTAAATGAAGAATTCTCTGGCTATCTCTTCACTGTTACTCTTTCAGGGTGAGACGCAGCTCACATCTGTCAAGTGTTAGCCAAGCTTTGACTCCCCTTCTTAACCAGTAACCACAATACCCCCAGAATGGTGGATGGGTCCTGCTTGTTCCTTGACTTGAACCAAGGCTATAAGTGGGGTCTGTGGGGTCCAGGAACCTTCAGCCTTTAACAGGAAAGTCAGTAGGAGGTCAGTGAAGTGGTCCTGTGAGAAGCCCCCCTTGGCCTCTCTCTACTTATAAAATCTGTAACACATGTTGACTAGATCCAAAATTATGTCATTGCCTCATAACTTTTGGAGGTTCCAACTTCCGAGGCCCTTGGGAGAGGAGCGGTTGTTATTGTAAGGTCAGGCTTTGGGACCAGCAACTGAAGCCATTCAAGGTCTCCTCGCTGTGTTGTTTCCATTGCTTCGAGGCGGCCACAGAGAGATCTGGCTGCTCTCAGACTGACAGTCCCGGCAGCACTGCCATGTAGAAATGAGGTAAACAACTGGATTTTGTTCCCTAGGGGAATACATTGATGAGCACGGCCACTGCCAGGTCTGCGAAGCCTCGTGTGCCAAGTGCTGGGGGCCAACTCAGGAAGACTGCACTGACTGTCCCATCACAAGGTGAGTGGCCTCTCAGTCCCTCCTGTGGTTGGGAGCTCATGGTGGCAGGAGGGAGAGAGGAGGTGTTTACCACCTTAAAGACACCCCCGTGGGCCTACAGCTAAAAGAACCAAACTCCTTCCCATGACACAAAAACCCTCCGCGGTCTGGCCACAGAGCCACCTCTGTAACATCTTCTTCCCATGATGCCCTGCACCCTCCGCAAGAGTCAGTTCCCTGGACGTAGAGGGGCTTGCTCATCCATGAAAATGACGGTGGCTTTGAGGTCTGCAGTCGCATCCCTTCTGCACACCCATCATCTGCACCTGCTGATCAAATAGCTGCTCATTTTTCCAGTCGGTTCAAGGATGAACCGTTCCATGAGGCATTTTTGATCACTTCCCAGAATTAGCCTTCTCCTCTTTATGTTCCTCTGGGCTCTGCATAAACTTCCATGAGCACCTGTGACATTTTAAAACATTAATTTACAAATCTCTATCTCTCTATAGAGGGGTTGTATTTCAGTAAGCCCCTGGAAATACTCATCTTTGTATCTCCATTACCTATCAGAGCACAAGGAAAATAGTAGGCACTCAATAAATGTTTGGTAGGTGAATGAATGGGGAAATAACAAGTATCTGAATGATATGAGAATCTGCTAATACACGAGGAATTTTTAGTACAGAGAGTTGGAAGCCTGTTGCATTTTTGGTCAACTCTCCTTTGATTGGAGCATTTAATATTTGCTGGCTGACCAAGTGTTTGAACGAATAGCTCCATCACTGCTCTGCTAAGTACATAGGAAGCAGGCTCCCTCCAGACCAGCATGGCTGAGGCTGCTTCAGCGGCAGATGAATCCCTGGGACGGACATTCCCTCTGCTTTGTCCAACAGTCATTTCATCTAATTCTTCCTCAGGACTATAATATCCTGAGCAGAAACTGTGGTTTTATTTGTCTCCCTAGTCCCCCACAGTGATCAACACATAGTAATAATTCCAGAAATGATAAAGTGTATAATCAGTATCATGGGCTTGGCTCTCCAAACAGCTTCCCCAGGAAGAGAAAAAAGGAAGGGACAGATGGAGGGAGGAAGGGAGACAGACACTAAAGAAGAGTCTTAAGAATTGTCAGTGCTGACTGTGGTAACATTTTCCAAGGGTCTCTTTTAGATAGCTATGCCTCTACGTATTGGATTTGCTTTAAAGCACCTTAAGGATGTACTCTTAGGTACAGACATCAGTCTGAATATGGGTCTGTTTCTCCTAACTCCTCACCATATCAACAGTCAAATCCCGGTGCATGTTTGGACATCTTTGAACTAAGGGAACTTACTAGCATTTGTTCACTACGACAGCTACCATCATCCATGTATACTACAGAAGTCATGATTGCCCCAGGCTCATCAAAAGTGAGGGAAAAAGCTCTACTACCATAAATAGCCATTAAAAAATTAAAGCGCATTGTTACACGAAGATCAGAGAAAGAGTTCCTGGGCCACTGGGGTAGTATAACAGGCTTAAGCAGCCCATGATTGAGCTTTTAAGGAAAGAAAAAGCATATTCATGGATCCTGAGCTCTGTGTCCTCCTAAGGAAATCTTGTTTCCCAGGAAGAATTTTCTTTTCATCTCCCTGAGCGCTCCGTTCCGCTCATCTCTCTTCCTTGATGAAAATGACTTACAAATATGTCCAAGAAAGGGCAATGAACTACTTGACTTTTTTTAATCTGCATTCTCCTAGAACAGGGTTGAGAAGATGAGGAGATAAAGCTATTTTGAAGGATGTTGGTGTTGACTTATTTGTTCTTAAAAGGGCAGCAAAGTATTTTTCGTAAGTATTTTCCAAAGCGTTTTCTTGAGTGGAATCAGATCCATTCAAGATGGTCTTGAGCACCTGCTTTACGTCCAGCTCCAAGTTAGGTACAAGGTCCATGAATTCTAACAGGAAGCTCAGAAAGTCAAAGTCAAGGGATGGTGAAGCGCTCAGGGACAAGCAATAGTGGGGTAGCTTTAATACCCTAGACCTGCAGCAAGAGCTGCAACCCTGGAGAAGGGGATGCCTTGCCTGATAGAGAGTGGAGCTGGAGGGGACACAGCCACTCCAGAACCACGGAAGGATAAAGCAGAATTGCAGCTCTGGGGGGAATAAATACCCCCAATCTCTCTCTCCTCCCATCCACAGATCTGCTGTTTTCCCTTGTCTGAAATTAACTGGAGGCCAATGGGAAACACCACTCACAAGTGAGCTTGGGGAGACAGGTTCTAGTTGGCACACTTCCAGGACATGACAGGACAGAGAATGACAAAAAGTGGATCTGAGGCAAGGGTAAGGAGAAAAACAGAATAACCGGGACAGATGGTTTGTCACAAGTTTCTTCCTGGTCTTAACCTTTTGGATGTCTCTAGTCTTGGCAGAAAAAATCATCCTTACAGGAGATGTTATTGGGTTTTTTTTAAAGATTTTTTAATTTATTTGAGAGAGGGAGAAAGAGGGAGAGAGAGGGC
Source organism: Ailuropoda melanoleuca (assembly GCF_002007445.2). Lineage (NCBI taxonomy): Eukaryota > Metazoa > Chordata > Mammalia > Carnivora > Ursidae > Ailuropoda > Ailuropoda melanoleuca. The sequence goes on from NC_048234.1 coordinate 30,467,562, forward strand.
ATCAGCAGGAGGGAGGAGCAGAGGGAGAGCAAAAAGCAGACTCCCCACTGAGCAGGGAGCCCAAGGCAGAGCTTAATCCCGGGACTCTGAGATCATGACCCAAGCTGAACGCAGATGCCCAACTGACTGACCCACCCAGGCACCCCCCTAAAGGAGTTTTTATCTAGGAGAGAAGTGTTCATATTTAACTTATAGGTTTGCTTCAAAAATAATATGGAAAGGAAGTAAATCCGTGGGGATATAAATAAGATTGACCATGCAGTGAAATTGTTGCAGCTGAGAGATGAATACAGGGGAAAGGGTACTGTTATGTCTTGTATATGTGTTTATTTTATATATATTTAATATTTTTCCTTAGTAAAATTTTTAAAAATAACATAACCCTGACCTTATTTTACAGAAAATCAAACTTTAGGAAGCCCTCTCTTTGTTTTCTAGTTTTCTCTTTACATTTTCATTCACCCTTGGGTTTAGCTCCATAGAGACAATTGGAAACTTGGAAAAGGAGCCCCTTTGGCACTGCTATCTAACACACAGAGCTCTGCAGTGCCATGGTCCTCGTGGTCCTTGTGGGCCTCCTGGCCCAAGCTGGCTTCCCAACCCAGTCCTGAAGGAGTCATAGAGTCAATGAACCAATAAAAACATTAAAAGTTACCTCTGTTCTGACCCACCCTGAAATGTTTTATTTGATCTGTTTCAGTGAATTCAGGCGGAAAAAAAAACTTTTTGCCAGATTTCATTCTGTTTTAACATTAAAGTACCAGGGGCACCTGTGTGGCTCAGTCAGTTAAGCGTCTGCCTTAGGTTCAGGTCGTGATCCCAGGGTCCTGGGATGGAGTCCTGCGTCAGGCTCCCTGCTCAGCAGGGAGTCTGCTTTTCCTTCTCCCTCTGTCCCTCCCTCTGCTCATGCTCTCTCTCTCTCTTCCTCTCAAGTAAATAAATAAAATCTTTAAAAAAAAAATTCAAGTACCAAGAAATAACAATAAGTGCTTTTGTGATAGTTTATTTAGGCCAAACTGACAATCAGCAGACGATCCACTAACCTGATTTGCCATCTCTACTGTTCCAGTTTGTATCTCACACACACACTCACACACACACACACACACACACAGGGATGTCTGGATAATGCAGTGCCAATGTTGAGAACATTACCTCTGTCCGGCTCTTCAGCACTTGGTTTGGCCGACCTCTTCCTTTCCATAAGCCCTGTTGGGCCTGGAATGGTTCACTGCTTATGAAAAGGCTAAGAGCACGCATGACTTGGGGAAGGAATGCCTCCCCTGCAGAGATCAGCTTGCCCAATTGTCTCAGAAATCAAGGATGGAGGACTGGTGGTCCTAGAAATGGCTTGAGTTGGCTTTACAGGAAATTGCCCTCAGCCCGGTGGAGCCCAGAGCAAGGTTATCTATTCTGCTCTACTAGGGAAGATTTGTTAGTGTCAATGGAAATCTGTGCCACTTGAAAGGTACGTTTCTCAAGTTCCTTAGCAATTTTCCTTGAGGGGGGTGGGGGGTACAGGGGATGATGTAATTCAGGGCCTTTACCTAAGCATTACTGCTTTCCTTCTCTTTTTCGAGAAGGAATCTCTAGATTCCTATAGAGAGAATCACGTTCTTACAAACAACTATGTAATTCACCGATGCTTTCCTTGGGGTTGAAATGAAAGGAGGTGGTTTAAAGCACCATCATGTGCTTGGTATTTTCTTAAAAGCAGCACTCGAGTAAGAAAGGCAGCCGCATCCATATGTAAACACAATAGTATTACACCATCGGCTTCACCCCCAAGTCTGCCATCCTCACTTTCTGGATGCTTCTAAATGGTTCCCATCATTGAGAGTATTAGATCACCTCTCCCAACAGAAATGATTTTCCCCTAAACAAATTCATCAGCTCTTTCTACACAAGGCAAAAATGATGATATACTTTTCATTCCCTTTGTAACTGACTTTAGGGGGGGAAAAAGAACCCTCACAAATAAACATTCCCATTCTCCCTTCGGCAGAGTATCTAGTAGCTTCCTTGTTGAAAAACCTCAGAAAGCTCTTATGCAGTTTTTCTTAAAGGGAGGTTTTTGTTTTTTTTAACTAGTCACATCCAAATGACTCCTTGAAAAATCTTCTAGCTCAGAAACCAGAGCCAGGGCGGGGCTGGGATATTCCCAGTTGGCCTTAGTGCCATCAACTCAAAGTCTGGGCTGGGAGCACAGCCGCCTCATTACACACCATGGTGCAGGGGATCTGTTTTGACGTGGACAACCAGATGTGCCTACGTGTCGGCTCAGGGCTGAGACTCCACGCCCCGCAGCGGGCCGAAAGGACTGTTCACCCCAGCGGTGCTCGGTATGGCAAGCAGAACCGCAAGGGCAGAGAAAGCAAGAACGAGCTGCCTGTCTTGTATTGTTGGTATTAATCCCATTGTTTCCAAAAGATGCAAATGGCAAGGACTTTCAGGGCGTGGAGACGCGATGGAAGATCGCAAGCAACACCCTATTTCAGGTTGCCTTGCTCCCATTCAACCTCTTCCAACCCTGTGACTGAAATGGTCCATCCCCAGCTCGGGGCTGCCTCTAGCTATGGCAACAGTGGGATTTAGACACGCCAGTGCACCCCAGGCCTATGCCTGACCTTCCATGGGATGTCTGGCTTGGGGGGGGGAGAGGTAATAGAGAGAGAAAGGAGCCCTACCTCTGCTGACAGGCCCTCCGCTCTCTCAGGCCTGGATACCCACGTTATACCATCGGGGATACGTGTGTGCTACGTGGTCAGTTAGCCTCACAACTGAGACCACAGCTGCTTCTGTAAGGAAACTCGAACAGACCCAATTTGGCACCACCTGTGTTAACTTAGGTCTCATTCAGCAAATTCCACAGTAATCCACAGGATCAGTGAGCAGAAGGCAGAAGTGCAGCTCTCGAAATGTGCTCCCTAGACTAGTGGCAGGGACATCGCCCAGGAACTTGAAAATTACAAATGCTCAGCTCTCTCCCCCAAAGACTCACTGAATTAGAAACTCTGGGGCCGGAGCCCCACAGCTCACCTCATCTATCCACATTACCTGACTCTTGCACTTGGTAAACATTTTGTATTTTTTGAGCAAAGCTTTTGGATACGGTTTACTGAATCACGTTTGCTCTGGGGATTACTTTGCGGAGGAGGAAAAGAAGCAAAACTACGAAAATGTTAACAAGGACATTATGATAACGTAATGTACGTGTATAAAATCAAAGGTTTTAGAAGCCCCCATGCTAACTCTTCTGAGGTGTCCTTGTAGGTGTTTGCAAACACGATGCAAAAAGTTGGTATTTTATACATCGGGAAACACTTGCAAAAAAGACACACAAAATCAGAGTTTATCTTACTTGCCACATGCATAGGCCAAGTTTATCAGTAGCACGTAAGCTACAGGACCATGCTTCGTTCTACCTTTTCGGAGAGCCCTGGATGTTGACATTTCCCTTGTAAAGTGCACACGTGCTGATAACTAAAGGAAGAATATTTTCTCCAAGTCCTCTGGATTCAGAGGCCCATTTAATGTCTTGAAAATTTAAAGACCTCCATCTGACTGTTGACTGTGTTTGGCTGGGGCCCACAAGCTGGGTTTCATCCCTGCAGGCACTGGTTAGCTGATTTGGAACCAGACTCAGGATCGCATCCTGAGCCAGTTTCTGGCGTGCCTGCTGTTGGGTCCACATCTTGGGCCAAGGATGGGTACGTGACTAATAGTCCACATGTTCTAAGATGATCAGTCCCAGGCATCCCCCTTGTTTCTGGAACAATGAAACCGAGTCTGTGCAGTGAAACATGCACACCACATGTTTTCGTACTCAGAGCCATTCCAGAAAATCACCCTTACAATCTCTGAAATCTGTTCTTCCTCTAGGACTTTTGACAATGGCCGCTGCGTTTTCAAATGTCCCTCAGGGAAATTTGAATTTCAGAAGCAATGCCGTCTATGCCACTATACCTGTCAAGAATGCCAAGGAAATGAGCCTTCCAACTGCACTTCCTGTGGAGTAGGTGAGGAAATCTGGCTGCTCTCTTCTTCCTTTCTTCAAACCTGCTCTCCCACTGGTTTGACTCAAAAGCTCCAACTCTGGGGACAAAGGTTTGATATTAGACAGCTGTTCATTGGAGAGTGTGAATAATCTTGAAGCTTATGCTGCTTGTCAGGAAACGAATTCACATTATTGTAGACACAGACTCACGGCCCCTAAGGAGACGAGAGAGAAGCTAAGAGATGTCTTTCTGGAGAAGGAGAAAGAAAGGTCATTCAGACAAGATGTCAGACATGAGACCATCAGGAAAGCTAAGATTTGTTGAGGTGAAACTGGAAAGCGAGGATGTTAAGGGAGACACATTCAGTCTTCAAGAGAAATATTGAAAAAGAGGCTGTGTCAAAGTCTCCTCAGCCCTGAGCTATGCCATTTAGAAGTTGTCAGAGCCCTACTGTAGGAATAAAGGAATTGTTTCAACACAAAAATATTATTTTTGGTCTCAGGTTTTACAGTTCAAGTTTCTGCTGTCATTGGATTATATCCCATGATCTCAAAGGTCCTCTGCAGTTTGACCCTTGACTCCTTTCCAACTTCCCCTCATATGTCTGTTCCCCACTTTGACCTCATATGAGCCAGATTAATATTTTATTTGACCTTTTAACATTTCAGCCAAATTTAAAAATTGGGAAATTTCAAAGAAAAACCTTGGTGGTTTGTTTTTTGTTTGTTTGGTTGGTTTTGTTGGTTTGGTTTGGTTTGGTTTCTCTTGAAAACTTGGAGCACAACACTGGATACCATTTGGCCTACATTCCCCAGATGGTCGACTGGAGATCAGAGGAGGCTGCTCTCCATTTCTCCACAGTCCCCACCACTCCCTATTGTCTCACTGATCCCAAGGCTGTCAGTTACCACCGCCATCATGCTTACATGGTTTTTTCTGGTGGAAGAGAACTATTTATCCTTATTCTTCCCTGTAATATAACCAAGAAAAATGAAGAACAAATTGAGAGTATCGTGCATTTGCAGGAAAATGGGAGAAAACACATTTCTTTGTGTAAACTAAAATTATTTCTCTGTATTTCTTATGTAAACAAAGTAGATCTATGTCCTTCTGTTTCCTTCCTCATCTATAAGATGGTGATAATGGTTTTCTACTTCTAAGATTACAAAAATGAAATGACATTAAATGAGATAAAATAACAAAGCACTTAAACAGGGCTGGGCACGTAAGAAGTACTCAATAAATATTAACTACTACCCTTACTACTACTATTACCACTGTTATTGTTTGTGCCTACTTATCCCGTGGGCATGTGAATTTCTCTAGCTATTCAAAGACTTCACTGGAGATGTTCCTTACTTGTTATCTGCCTAACCTCTACTTATTTTTAAGTCTCAGTTTCAACATCATTTCTTCAATGAGGGCTGCCCCAGTTTCCTTGTCTAGGATGGGACCTCTCCATATGTGCAACCTTGGAGCCTCCGCTTACCCNAGGATGGGACCTCTCCATATGTGCAACCTTGGAGCCTCCGCTTACCCCTTTACAGACATCCTCAGACTTGATAGTTATCTTGTCCATAAGACTCTATGTCCTGTAAGAGCCGTGAATGGTTTCTACCTGAGCGCTAGCTTTGCGCACTGGGAGAGCAACCAGCATGTACAGTATAGCTGAATAAATGAATGGTTCAGTAGAAAGAATGCCAGTACCAGCATCAGGGTACCTGGGTTCTAGTTCCTGCTTCGTGACTAATGAACTGGAAGACATTGATCCTGTCTCTTTACTTCTTTAAGTCTCTCCTTGTTTGCAAAGAAAAAGGGGGGGTGGGGTGGGATGGCACATAGACAACATGGAATCTAAAATCCCTTTCACATTCAAAACACACTAAATCCTCATACATAGTCCAAAATTAAGGATTTGCTTGAATACTAAACCAATGTCTAAAATGTTTTAAGTATCCTATAGTTACTTGGACCAATCCACCCAAAAGACGCTTTGACATTTCTTCTCTACTTTTTGTTTAAAAGTCTATGTTTACTCCATATCTTAACAAAAACTCACACGTAGATGTTACTACACATAGCTGCCGTGGAAAATGCAGTGAATGATTGTATGATGCTTGCCTTCAAGGAGTTTACAGTCCAACAGAGGGATTTGTGCTCATGTATTATGAAACAAGAAAATTATTAAAGACCAAAGGCAGGAAGGAATCCTACCACAAGTCAGAGAAGAAACATCACTTTCAGCTCTAGTGAGCAGAAAAGCCTTCCCAAAGAGGGCGCTGTTGAGCAAGCTCTGATTAGCGGGCTTCCCTNAGGCTTCCCTCCTAGTAAGAGCACGATGCCTCTAGGGCCTATATTTGCAGGCCCAGTACATGAAACAGTGCTAAAGACAAGGGACGCCTGACCTGAGGCAATTTCATATCAACAGGCTTAATACTGAGGGGGGCACTTGGGTGGCTCAGTCAGTTGGGCCTCTAACTCTTGGTTTTGGTTCAGGTCGTTACCTTGGGGTTGTGGAATTGAGCCCTGCGTCAAGCTCCATGTTGGGCACAGCATCTGCTTGAGATTCTTTCCCCCTCCTTCTCCCTTCCCCTCTGCTCCTCTCCCTGCTCTCTCTCTCTCAAATAAGTACATAAATAAAATTGTTTAAAAAAAAATAAAAGGCTGAAAACCCTCTGGCTATAGGGTGCCGAATACCCATGTAAGCATCTCCCATCAGTTCATAAAATTTCACCTTTGCTTAACTGTAATTTTGCTAAGATTTAGGTTTGAATCCTTTTGGAAATACAGACCTCCAGCCCTGTTGGTGAAGATTCCCTCTAAGTTCTTGTCCAGATTTGTCCTCTACAAAACAACCCAAAGCTAAATTTGACCAATCACACAACAGCTACCGTAAGAAAAATGTTGAAGTAAACTTTATAAAGTTTATTTTCAGAATCCCTCAGCCTTTCTTTATTTCCAGCAATCCTTTCCTTTCATGCCTTCCACCCTCAACCTTTCTTTCTTCCTGAAGGCATGCTGTCTTCACATGAGTCCACCTTCTCTTCCAACAAAATTAGAGCTGCAAGAGATGCTCTGGAGACAGCCAAGTGCTTTTAAGTATAAATGAAAGCCAATCTAAGAATCTTGCACTTTAACTCTTGTCTCGTATTATCCCATGAAGGGTTTGGCGCCTAACAAAAATATCAGCCCTTCCGCTACTAGAACCAGCTTCTCTTATATATTGTCACAATAATTTANAGGTTTGGCACCTAACAAAAATATCAGCCCTTCCGCTACTAGAACCAGCTTCTCTTATGTATTGTCACAATAATTTAAATTCTGAGACTCTGGTCAAGTAGCCGAAAATATATGCATGGTAATGTAAATCACTGGGGTATCCAAATTACCAGCCAAAGCTAAATGAGCTGCCATACTACCCAGGCTATTAGAAATTTGAGCAAATCTTGGTGTGATTCTGGACCAAACCTGTGGGAAATGCTGCTCATGATCAAGGCATCTAAGTTAACTCCTTCACAGGGCCCACGTGTTTTGAATACCAAGACCATCCAAATCTGGTTTTTAAAGTCAAACTGTAATACCCAAAGTGGTTCAAATAATCCAGCCATGTGTGAACGATACAAATGGGATTGGAGAACATATCAACCTGCCCCTGCAGAATCACCAACCCTCCCAAACACTCCCCTTCCCTTAAAGGACAATGTTCTTCCGACTCAAACTTGGGAGAGCGCAGACACTTTCTTGCACCACCCTCGGGAAGTCCTCTTTATTTGCTTTGTCCCATGGGAACCAGACTTCCGGTTGGAAATCACAAACAGAAAAGAAGTAGCTTCCGAGCCCATAATCCAAGGGTGTGATTGTTAAATTGGATTTGAACTGAGATTTAATTAAGGACAAAACATCAGGTTAGACCCCTTGAGAGTGCCAAGTTTATGGACACAAAAATACTTGAATGTTGGCAATTTCATGTGGTTCGAACCATTGTACTGACGTTAAGATTCTGCCCTTGCAACATGGGGTTAGTGATATCTTTATCCAGAGATTCAGCAGCCTTGCACCTTGAAGGTCAATGGTTCTGGATCTTCACGTAGTATATCACAAGTGAACACTAGCCCCAGGTGTTTTGGGAAACCCAGGTCAGCTGTTCTGCAAAGGCAGAAGCATATGGGAGACTTGATCCAGAGAAGGTGGATACGCTAAACACACTCAGTACAAACAACAACTCCAGTAGGGTGAGGGTAGGAGACCTCTAGGCACATTTTGTTAATCTTACTTTATGTGTATATAAACTGATATTAATCCTTTCTCATTAATTGTGAGTTTATAATTGGTTCGAATTTTCTATTCCCTCCAAAAGCAAATTCCCATAGTCTCATATTAGACATACTGCTAATTCTTTCCATGTAGACTCCAATGTCGACAGAAGTTCAGGACTTCCAAAAATCCATTTAAGGAGTCAAACAGGTGCGCCTGGTCTAGCACTTCAATACACTGTCATCGTAGGAGTTGGCAACAACGCAACAATTCAGGCTTTTGGACAGTTAATACAAGTGTGTGATTTTGATAACAGAATTCAAAATCATTCTAAAACACTGCACTCTTACAAAAATGGTTCTATCAGTAAGCATTGTTTATTCTCATAGGATCTCTATAGCTCCCAAGTCTGAGAGCTTCCATGGATACCAAAAGGAGCCCGTGGGAAAGTTAAACACTTGCTGACTCACAGTTATTCACAGAGTGGGGTTTCTGCTTTGGCAGTGACATCCCAGATCGTAGTCCCCACTCAGTCAAACATACAGAACATCCAGAAATCATTCCCTACAATGCAAACTGTTCAACTATAAGTATATAGATATTGTACTTTTCATTAAATGCATTCTTATACTCCTGGTCCCCTAGCAGCCAAAATACTCGGTTATATCTTTTAAAAAATAAATAAATAAAATGAATGTCTTAGGTTATATTAGCTTCACAGCTAATTTTGTACATTCCCCTTCTTTTTGTTGTCCCTCCATCTGTTCAGATAAGCATGGCCGGGAGCGCTTCCTGTATCAGGGGGAGTGTTGGGAGAGCTGCCCAGCAGGCCACTACCCTGCCGAGGGGCACACCTGCCTCCCCTGCTCAGAAAACTGTGAGCTTTGCCACAGCGCACACATCTGCACACGATGCATGGGCGGCTACTTCGTAGAGCCCGCCAACCGTACCTGCCAGAAGCTGGAGTGTGGACAAGGTAAGGCTGCTCTGGGCCACTGTCTTATACCAGGAGGGAGCAAGAGGAGCTCTACCTTGGATGGCTCCGAGATGTGAACTGACCTCCTGGCTTTGATGTTGGCACCCGGATGACTGTGTGTCACTGTATGTCCAGTGGGAACAGTGATGGCTGCTCCCCTCTCCTCCTCCACACACCTTTCTCTGGGTCTCTTCAGACACATTCCAGAGACATAGGAATGCAGCTAATCACAGAGCAAATGATATTGAATCAAGGGTTTGAGGGCCGGGTAGAATGGAGAGAAAATCAGATTAGAATCTGAAGGTCCTGACCAACAATTTTCTCCTTTCCAATTACTAGTTATGAGACCCTGTGCAAAATCAGTCTAATTTCTCTGTCCCTTTTTTTCTTCATGTGTGAAAGGGTGATCATTGCACCAATGAGAATAAGCTTACCTAAAGCTACTTGAAAATAGTAAATGTTCTACAAATCGTGTAATTGCTATTGCCTGATTCCTTAAATTACATGGGAAGAAGAAGGTTAAAAAACAGGACTTAAAGTTTTTGTTCTTTTCCATGTAAAAATGCTACAGACTGCCTCTGCTCTGTATGAGAGTTATGCCTGGTCTGGTACTAAAAAGAGCTCCAAGATGTTTCTAGAATAATTAAGACACTCATTCCTTTTTCTGCTTTATGTTTACTATTGTAGTATAGGATTTAAAACTTAAAAAAAATAATAATTTAAGAAGGCAGATTTAAAAAGACAGTCTGCTCGGGGCGCCTGGGTGGCACAACGGTTAAGCGTCTGCCTTCGGCTCAGGGCGTGATCCCGACATTATGGGATCGAGCCCCACATCAGTCTCCTTCGCTATGAGCCTGCTTCTTCCTCTCCCACTCCCCCTGCTTGTGTTCCCTCTCTCGCTGGCTGTCTCTATCTCTGTCAAATAAATAAATAAAATCTTTAAAAAAAAAAAGATAAGGGGAAACAGGGTGGGGTGTAGAAAGACTCTGAACTCATCTCCTTCTGCAGATACAATTATTTTACAGCTAGATGCAGAATTTTCCTCCAAAAAGGATCTGAGAACTAGATAAACAGCACCTCTACAACAAAAGATAGAAGACACGCATCAAGGAAAACCTGGGTGACTCAGTCGGTTAAGCATACAACTCTTGATTTTGGCTCAGGTCATGATTTCACAGTCATGAGATCAAGTCCCACAACAGGCTCCATGCTGATCATGGAGTCCCTTTCCCTCCCCCTCCCCCTCCACTCCTCCCCCGTTCACTTACACTCTCTCTAAAATAAATAAAATCTTTAAAAAAGAGAGAGAGAGAGACATTAAGACACAGAATAAATATTCAAAGAAATAATGACTAAAAATTTCTCTAATCTGGGGAAGGTAACAGACATCTGGGCCCAGGAATCCCAGAGAGGTCCAAATAAGATGAACCCAAAGAGAACCACACCAAAATATATAATTAAAATGGGAAATTTTAAAAAAAATTTTAAGATTTTATTTATTTGTGTGAGAGAGAGAAAGCACAAGCAGGGGGAGCGGCAGGCAGAGGAAGAAGCAGGCTCCCCACTGAGCAAGGAGCCCAATGTGGGACTCCATCCCAGGGCCCTGGGATCCTGACCCGAGCCAAAGGCAGATGCTTAACTGACTGAGCCACCTACATGTCCTTAAAATGGTAAAAGTTAAAGATAAACAGAGATTCTAAAAAACAGGTACAGAAAAACAATTTATTTAATGTACACGGGAAAACTCATAAGCCTACTAGCAAATTTTTCAGCAAAAATTTTATAGGCCAGAAGGGAATGGCATGATTCAAAGTGCTGAAAGCAAAAAAAAAAACTTTCCAACCAAGAATTGTCTACCTGCAAGAGTTATCATTCAGAGTGAAGAAGAGATTAGGAGTTTCCCAGATAAGCAAAAGCTAAAGGAGAGCATCACCACTAAACCAGCTTTAGAAGAAATGTTAAGGAGGTTTCTCTAAGCTGAAAAGACAAGACACTAATAATGTGAAAACACATCAAAGTGTTCATCTTCCTGGAAAAGGTAAACATGTAGTAAATGTAGTGCATCCGTCACTTACAAAGCAAGTTTAAGGTCAAAAGGCAAAAGTAGTGAAATTAATTAAAATAATTAAGGAATGCATAAAATTAAAAGATGTAAAATGTATTATCAAAATTATAAAATGTGGAAGGAGTGGAGTAAAAATGTAAAGTTTTGGAATGTGTTCAAAATTAAGTTGCTACCAACTTAAAAAAACCTCTTATATACATGGGATATTATATATGAGCCTCATGGTCACCACAAAGAAAAAAACTTACAGTACATATACAAAAGAAAATGAGAAAGGACTCTAAACATAACGCTAAAGAAAGCCATCAAACCACAAGGGAAGAGAGAGAGAAAAGGAACAGAGAGGAACTTCAAAAAACAGCCAGGAAACAATTATCAAAATGACAATAAGTAGATACTTATCAATAATTACTTTATATGTAAATGGACTAAATTCACCATTCGAAAGACAGAGTAGCTGAGTGGATTTTTAAAAAATCTATATGCTGTCTACAAGAGACTCACTTCAGAAATAAGGACACACACAGACTGAATGTGAAGAGATGAAAAAGAGAATTTCATGCAAATGGAAATGAAAAGAAAGCAGGTGTAGCTATACTCATATCATACATAATAGACTTTAAAACAAAGACTATAATAAATGGCAAAGAAGGGCACTATAATGATAAAGAGATGAATCTGGCTGAAAGATATAACATTTATAAATATATATGCACAAAACATAGAAGCACCAAAACATATCAAGTAGGTATTAGCAGATCTAAAGGGAGAAATTGAAAGCAATACAATAATGGTAGAAGACTGTAACACCCCCACTTACATCGATGGATAGATCATCCTTACAGAAAATCAATAAGAAAATATCAGCCTTAAACAACACATTATACCAGATGGACTTAATAGATATATACAGAACATTCTATTCAAACGCAGCAAAAATACACATTCTTCTCAAGTACACGTGGAACATTTTCTAGGGTAGATCACATGTTAGGCCACAAAAAAGTCTCAATATGTTCAAGAAGACTGAAATCATATCAAGTATCTTCTTTGACCACAATAGTGTGAAACTAGAAATAAATTACAATAATAAAACTGGAATAACCAGAAAAACATGGAGATTAAACAATAAATGGATGCTACTCAACAACTAAAGGGTCATCAAAGAAACCAAAGGATAAATTAAAAAAAAATTAGAGACAAACAAAAATACAAATATGACATACCAAGATCTATGGGATAGAGCAAAAGTTGTTCTAAGAGGAAAGTACATAGTAACACAGGCCATTTCCAGAAATGAGAAAAATCACAAATATATAATTTAACATTATACCTAAAAGAAGTAGGAAAAAAAGAACAAAGGCCAAAGTCAGGAGAAGAAAAGAAAATAATAAAGATCAGAGTAAATATAAATGAAATAGAAATTAAAAAGGCAATAAAAAAGATCAATAAAATTAAGAGCTGGTTCTGTGTAAAGAAAAACAAAATTGATAAACCTTTAGCTAGATTCACCAAGAAAAAAAGACAGGAGGCTCAAATAAATAAAATCAGAAATGAGCCAGAAGTTACAACTGATAACATAGAAATATAAAGGATCTAAGAGACTACTAAGAAAATTATACACAAACAAATTGGACAACCTAGAATAAATGGATAAATTCCTAGGAACATACAATTTTCCAAGACTGGATCAGGCAGAAATAGAAAATCTGAATAGACCAATTGCTAGTAAGGAGATTAAATCAATAATAATAAAAAAAAAACTTTACACCTAAAGAAACTACAAAAAGAAGAACAAATTTCATTTTTATGAACAATAAAAACCATATGATCATCTCAATAGATGAAGGGAAAACATTCAATAAAATTCAACATCCATTTATGATAAAAACGCTCAACAAAGTGGGTATAGAGGGAATATACCTCAAATAATAAAGGCCATGTATAACAAACCCACAACTAACATTACACTCAACAGTGAAAAGCTAAAAGCTTTTCCTCTAAGATCAGGAAAAAGATAGGGATGCTCACTCTTGCCACTGTTTTTCAACATAGTATAAGAAGTCCTAGCAACTAGGGCAATTAGCCAAGGAAAAGAAATAAAAGGCATCCAAATTAAAAACGAAGAACTAAAACTGTCACTATTTGCAGACCACATACTGTATGCAGAAAACTCTAAAAACTAAAAAAAACAACAACAACAAAAAACTGATAGAATAAATGAATTCAGTAAAGTTGTAGGATACAAAAATCAATACACAGAAATTTGTGGCATTCTATACACTAATAACAAACTATCAGAAAAAGAAATTAAGAAAACTTAATTACTCTTAACAATGGCATCAATCAGAATCAAATACCTAGGAAAATATCTAACCAAGGAGCTAAAAGATCTGTACACTGGAAACTACTAAGACTCTGATGAAATACATTGAAGACATAAGTAAATGAAAAGATATTCTGTGCTCATGAATGGAAAGAATCAATACTGTTCAAATGCCCATACTACCCAAAGCTATCTACAGATTAAATATAATTCCTATCAAAATTTCAATGGCTTGTTTCATAGAACTTGAACAAATAATTCTAAAACTTATATGGGGCCACAAAAGATAGTGTATATCTAGAGTGAGAGCTGGAGGTATCATACTCCCTTATTTCGAACTATACTGCAAAGCTAGAGTAATCAAAACATTCGATTACTGACAAACAAAAAAAAAAACAGATATATAGGTCTTTAGAACAGAACTGAGAGCCCAGAAATAAACCCACACATTTATGGACAATTAATTTATGACAAAAGAACCAAGAACATACAATGGAGAAAGGACAGTCTTTCCAATAAATGGTGCTGGGAGAACCGGTGAGCTACGTGCAAAAGAATGAATGTGGACCACTTTATTAACACCATACACAAAAATTAACTCGAAATGGATTAAGGACTTGAATGTAAGACCTGAAACCATAACACTCCTAGAAGAAGATATAAGTAGTAAGCTCTTTGATATCAGTCTTAACAATGGTTTTGTGACTCACACTCCAAAGGCAAGGGACACAAAAACAAAAATAAGCAAATGGGACTACATCAAACTAAAAAGGTTTTGCACAGCAAAGGAAATCATCATCAAAACCAAAACCCCATCCACTGAATGGGAGAAGATATTTGCAAATCATACACATCCAATAAAGGGTTAATATTCAAAATACATGAAGAACTAATACAACTCAAGAACGAAGAACAAACAACCCAACTAAAAAATGGGCAGAGATCTGGGAAGACACTTGTCCGAAGAAGACAAACAGATGGCCAATGCGCACATGAAAAGATGTTAAGCATCACTAATTTTTAGGGAAATAGAAATCAAAACCACAATAAAATATCACCTCATACTTGTTAGAATGACTATTATCAAAAAGACAAGAAATCACAAGTGTTGGAGAGAAAGCAGAGAAAAAGGAACCCTCGTACACTGTTAGTAGGAATGTAAATTGATGTAGTCACTAAGGAAAACATATGGATATTCCTCAAAAAATTAAGAATAAAACTACCATATGATCCAGTTACTCCACTACTGGGTTTTTATCCAAAAAATATGAAAACATTAATTTGAAAAGATACACACATCCCTGTGTTCATTATGGCATTATTTACAACAGCCAAAAAACTGAAACAAGCTTAAGTGTTCACCAATGGGTGAATGGATAAAGTTGTTCCATTAAAAAAAGAATAAAATGTTGCCATTTACAACATAGATGGACCATGAGGGTATTATGCTAGTGGAATAAATCAGGAGAAAGACAAATACCATATGATTTCATTCATATGTAAAATCTAAAAAACCAAACAAACTCATAGATACAGAGAACAGACTGGTGGTTACCAGAGAGAAGGGGGGTAGGAGAAAGGGCTGAAGGGGGCCAATTAGAGGGTGATGGATGGTAACTGGATTTTGGGGGGTGATCACTTTGCAATATACACAGATATCAAATGATACTGTATATTTGAAACACATAATTTAAAAAATACATTTAAAAAAGAATATTCAGAAAATAAAATGGGATCTTGAAACTTTAAAAAAAAATTATAGAAGAAAAGGGAGGACACCTGGTTGGCTCACTCGTTTAAGCATCAGACTCTTTGGGCTCAGGTCATGATCCATGAGACTGAGCCCCACGTTGGGCTCCATGCTCTGTGAGGAGTCTGAGATTCTCTCTCTCTGCCCTCCCTCAACTTATGCGCTCATGTGAGTGCATGTGTGGGGTCCCTCTGTCTAAAATCAATAAATAAATCATTAAAAATAATTATACAGGGGCACCTGGGTGGCTCAGTCAGTTAAGCATCTGCCTTTGGCTCAGGTCATGGACTCCAGGTCCTGGGATGGACCTGGGATGGACGTCCCTGCTCAGCAGGGAGTCTGCTTCTCTCTTCACTCTGTCCCTCTGCCCCACCCCCGCTCATTCTCTTTCCTAACTAAATAAGTAAAATCTTTTTTAAATTTTTCAAAAAAATGTTTAAAAATTATAAAAGAATAAAATGAAGAAGAGGAGTAGAAAGATAAAAACTTAAAAACCACTGAGACAGTAGAACCAAAAGAAAAAGTAAAAGTAGAAAATTGAGAAGGGGGAAAAAATTAAGGGTCAACCCAGGAATTCAAATAATACTGGTTTTTCAAAGGGTAAAAGCTAAAACAGAATAGAGAACATTAACAAAGAAATAATTCAGAAAATTGCCTCAGAACTGAAAGGCATGAATTTCCAGATTGAACAAGCCTTCTGCATGTCCAGCATAATGGATTTTAAAAAGACACATCATTGTAAGAATTTGGAAAATAGATTTCCTTTTTCTGTAAAAGGAAAATCTTAAAAACTCCTAGGGGGAAAAAAGCAGGTCATACAAGAAGGACTGGCTATCAGAATGACATTGAACTTCTCAACCATACTGGCAACTAAAACATAAAAATGGAATAAAAATTTCAAACTTTTGAGAAAAGAAATTATTTCTCTTTTCAATCCTAAATTCAGTCAAGCCATGAGTCGTGTGTGAGGTAGAAAAAAACAGAATATTTTCAATCATGCAAGTTTTCCAAAACCTTACCTCCCATGCGTCCTTTCTTGGGAAAACTACTTGTAAATGGTATGTTCCACCAAAAAAATAGAACAGGAAATTAGAAAATATAAGGTCCAGAAAATGGAGAATCGAGGGAAGAGAGGGATGAAAGGAATCCTCAGGATGACAGTAGAGAAGATACTAATGCAATTGCTGGAAGATTCCTACCTGTGGTACAGTTGTGGACGGATTAAGGACAGGTATTGAGAAAATAAATAAAGAAGCCAGACAAATAGGAGCACAAGAGAAAACAAAACGGTGTATAAGAGCCCCAATGTCGTCAGAATATGAAAATAATAGTGTAATCATGACAATATAAATACTGAATATATATATTAACGTAGCAAAATTTATCATTTGGGAGGATGGAAGTATGTCTGTGTTTGTTGGAATGGTGGTGACACAAAGCTAGTTTTTACCACGACAGGTAATGCATAAGAATAACATCAACAGGGGTGCCTGGGTGGCGCAGTCGTTAAGCGTCTGCCTTGGGCTCAGGGCGTGATCTCGGCGTTCTGGGATCGAGTCCCACATCGGGTTCCTCCGCTGGGAGCCTGCTTCTTCCTCTCCCACTCCCCCTGCTTGTGTTCCCTCTCTCGCTGGCTGTCTGTCGTGTAAATAAATAAAATCTTAAAAAAAAAAAAAGAATAACATCAACAGGTAGCATCATAATCGTGTTAGTTAGAGATTTGAAGGTAAAGACTAAAAGAAACAGCTAAAAGAATTAAGATTTGTTGTCTCTGAGAAAAGGGAGAGGGCAGAAAATAAGCTACACACCAACTTATTTTCATACAATGAATGTGTCTCCACTGAGAGAAAATGAATTGTGTTTCTCACTCTTCCTGTACAGGCAAAGTTCAAGACCCAGACTATGAAGAGTGTGTGCCTTGTGAAGAAGGATGTCTGGGATGCAGCTTGGGTATGCCACTTTTCTTTGTTGCCTAAAGAGTTGACAGAGCTTTGTTTTCTTTTCCCCCCACCCCTCTTAATTTTTTCAGCAGGAATGTTGTCATTGTTATCACCGGTGGCACTATCGATACCCATTAAGTAGGCTCACGCCCACGCAAACAGGGTCGTGGTCGTGGTGGGAGATGCTCCCTTTTGAGGCAAAGGAGAGGTCACTCATCTTCATGAAACCCAAGTTTCCAGTTGCATAGGATGTGGCCTCTCCTTGGCTTCTCAAGGTCACAAATGCGATGAACCATGGTGGGAGAAAGAAACTCAAGCAAAGAAATGCCTAATTAATCGAACACATTCGGCATGTGATTCACAAACCGCCAAGTTTGGGGGGTTTTCCTTTGCAGAAATGACTCCATTGGTTGGAGCCTAAGACAACCCTTTGAGAAGAAAGCAATGTGGTGACTGAGTTGAAATCCACACCATACAATGTACAGTCCTTGTCAGTCTTCCATATAATTCTCTAACTCAAATCACTGATCCCTTTCTCCCCATACATGCCTGGTTTTCCTGTGGAGAGGGGGAGATGGACAGTCTATACCACTTAGAACCAATGGATTGGATGTAAAATGAAATATAGGGAGGCCACCAAATTCCAGGAATGTATCTTAATGTAAATTTAGTCAAGATATTGAAAATAATTAACCTTTGGGTCTATAGATCTTTGTAAGAAAACCCAACCTAAACTAAAGATTGATGGAGTAATTTCTATTCATGGAGTTTCTCTAGGATTGGTTAACTCCTCCTTCAAATCCCATGGGGGATTTGTTAAAATGCAAATTCTGATTCACAGGTCTGGGTAGGGCCTGAGAATTCCATTTCTAACAAGCTGCCTGGTGAAGCCAAGGCTTCATCAAACACTCATGAGGTTGGAAGGGGTCAGGCTGTGCCAGGATTCAGTAGACTTTTTACTGGCTTTACCTAATGGATTTCCTTGAATTCTTAAATGTTATACGTGAATTATAAGTTATCTGATGGCTGTCACAGATTCTCTCTGCCCTAAATGGAAATAATGTATTTTCTATAATATCTGTAACTACAAAACAGAGGTTTTAGGAATTTGAACACCATTCTCCCATTACTTTACACTATGAAATGGGGCGTATGTTACTGGAAAATAAGATCGAATAATGAAATCACACTTAGGAAGGGGTTAATATCTAGAGTAAGAGATTTAAGGGTAAAATG
Organism: Ailuropoda melanoleuca; assembly: GCF_002007445.2. Classification (NCBI taxonomy): domain Eukaryota; kingdom Metazoa; phylum Chordata; class Mammalia; order Carnivora; family Ursidae; genus Ailuropoda; species Ailuropoda melanoleuca. Next base: position 30,486,107 of record NC_048234.1, read on the forward strand.
TTAATTTTCTGGGAAGCAAAATAAACCTAAACATAAGTAATAAAAGTTCTAAAATTGAAAAGATAAGCAAATTCCAGTGTATCTTGTGAAGTGATAGGAGGTGGTCTTCCTTGCAGGGAGCAAGGATAAATGTCCTGACTATCTTGATTTCACATTTTTGCCTATTCAAAACTATATTTGCCCATTAGATTTCATATTTCAGCTAATTTTTGTGGTCTCCTTTTGCACCTTTGCTATTATTGTATTTGTGTGACCATGCTAGCATCTTTGTAATTGTGTGTGTGTGTGTGTGTCTGCATGTCTATAAAATCTCAAAACCTGGAAACGGTGACCACCATGATCACTAGGGATCTACACTGTGCCTACCCTTCCCTTAGGTGATTAGCTACAGATGAGACCAAGTGTAGCCACTGGAAAATAAAATCCCTATCAGTGGTTGGCTATTTGGGGATTCAAATTCCAAAAGAAGCAACTTGTAACAAGAAGTAAACTAGAAAGTTTGATTCACTCTGCAAAGTGCTACAGAAATATTTAGTTCATTCACTCTTTTAAGAAGATTTGGTGGCCTGCAATGTGTTGAGTGCTCACTGGGGCATTGGGAATTCAGAGTTGATATGGTTGTGATCCCACTGTTAGGCCCCCTCTGGCTGTTACAAGTAACATACCTGGAACTGAATCTTTCACAAGGCAACCTGCCAGAGTAGAGAGAGGTACAATGTTCAGTGGGATCACAGGAGAGTGACTAGAACATTCTAAATGCTGCTAAATTCTCATTTTAAATTAGAAAATTTCTCTTAATTTATGAAGTCTCTATACGGTGGAACGTGTGTATTTTTAGATTGCCCTGGATGAACTCACTTATCACCTTATATTTGGAGTCTTGCTGATCTTTGCACTTGCGTTAAATCTCTTTTCTTGCTTCCCTTGTTTATAGGCAAAAAATAATACTTTTTATAGCTGATCTGTGTAATACTTGGTGCATACATATCATTCTGCCTGGACACTAAGCTACTTAGAATAAGCTCTATGACTCACACACAAAAGAACTAGCAGCAGGCCTAGGATACAATAAATGTACAATAAGTTTATCATGTATAATGTTATTCAACTGAATCTGAGAGTTGCCAAAGCTTAAAGTGGGAATGCTTGGCTCAGGATACCCAGGGATCTAGATACGATCTTTTCTCTATTCGAACTTCGTTTATGGGCCAAGAAGGGGAAATAAGTCATATGATACAGAAATAATTTTTCATAAAATATTAGAACTATAAGGGAGATTTGAAGGGGACAGGGTTTATCAAATTTCATAATTTTAATAAGATACAAATATAAATTCTAAAAGATATGAATAATTTACCATAGATTTTCCTGAGATTCTTCTTGTGAGAAGGGACATCATCTTTTGGAAAGAAAGAGGTCCATTTTCTTCCATTTTAATAACGTAGATTCATTCATCTTTGAACCCGAGCTAGACAATCTCTAGGAGAGTTACAGAAAAGTACAATCAGGGGCGCCTGGGTGGCACAGCGGTTAAGCGTCTGCCTTCGGCTCAGGGCGTGATCCTGGCGTTATGGGATCGAGCCCCACATCAGGCTCCTCCACTATGAGCCTGCTTCTTCCTCTCCCACTCCCCCTGCTTGTGCTCCCTCTCTCGCTGGCTGTCTCTCTCTCTATCAAATAAATAAAATCTTTAAAAAAAAAAAAAAAAGAAAAGAAAAGTGCAATCAGTTGCTTTGAGACATTTTTTCTACACCATGTAGTGATTAGTTGTTGGAAATGGTGGAATTTTTTTTCTGAATTTCTTTTTTAATGCTTTCCAGATACTTAGTGTAACTATAGACTAAGATTTTTTACACCCAGTATAAAAGAACTCAAATTCCAGATTGACTCCGATCTTGTCTAGTTCCTGGGTGGAGTTATTTATTATTCCAAGGAAAGTTTATGAAAAGAGGAGAGAAAAAAGGAAATAGGATTTAAAAAAAAAAAAAGCGGCTGTTGTATTTTGAGCAAAATATTGCATTTACTATTCTAGGATGAAACAAGGGTGTTTTTATTATTATGGGGTTAGATTTCTCTTTGTTATTGAGATAAATTGACATAGAAATTACATTAGTTTCAGGTGTGCAAATAATGATTAAAATTTATATACACTGTGCAGTGATCACCACAATAAGTCTAGTTAATAGCTGTCACCTTAGAGTTACAGATTTTTTTTCTTGTGATGAGAACTTTTACAACCTACTGTCCTAGCAACTCTCAAACATACAGTGCACCATCATCAACTACAGTCGTCATGCTGCACATCACATCCCCAGGACTTATCTATTTTATAAGTAGAAGTTTGTACCTCTTGACATCCTTCACCCTCTCCCTCTGGCAACCACCAATCTGTTCTCTCTTAGATTTCTCTTCTTTATTAGGCTGAAAACAAACAGATAGCATTTTATATAATACCATCTTATTCCAAGTGATTGGATGTGAAATTCTTTTTCTAGCTAGTATCTTGAATGGAAAGTCTAAGATAAATCAAAGTTTTCCAAATTATATTTCTTCATTAATTGAGAGGATAAGTAAATAGAGTCATTTGTACTTAATGTCTTGAGTTTGAGGTGCCTTTTGTTTTGTTTTGTTTTAATTTAGGGGCTATTGTAATAGGTATGACACCTGATTATAACCTAAGATTTGGGGCCCACACTTACAAACCCTGACTTAATAATTGATTTTAATCAAATTGCTAAGATCTGCTTGTTTCCTTACTTTGTCAATAAAATAGAGGTCAATGTGCCTTTATTTTGGCTTAGAAGTAGGTGATAAAAATCCATTAATTTTTGCTCATTTAAATGGCTTTAGTCCCTACTCTTGGGGAAAAATATACACAAATTAAAAAATTTTAGGTATTTGTAATAAAAGAAAAAGGCTGTAAGGATCCAACTGTTCCAAACATAGAAGAGGAAGGAAAGCACCCAAATTCATTCTGTGAGGCAAGCATTACCCTGATACCCACACCAGACAAGACATTACAAAAAAAAAAAAAAAAAAAAAAAAAAAAAAAAAGAAAACTACAAGCCATTATCCCTAGTGAATATAGCTACAAAAGTCCTCAACAAAGGTGTAGCAAACTGAACTCGACAATATTTTCAAAGGCTCAAGTGGGATTTATTCTGAGGATGCAAGAATAGTTCAATATTCATAACTCAATCAACTTGATAATCACATTAACAAAGTGAAGATTAAAAAACATGATCATCTCGATAGATGCAAAAAAAGCATGGGACAAAATTCAACATCTATTCATGATAAAAACTCTCAACAGTATGGCTTCAGAGGAAACATACGTCAACATAATAAAGGCCATATATGAAAAACCCATAGCTAGTAATCATACTCAATGGTGAAAACTGAAAGCTTTTCCCCTAAGATCAGGAACAAGACAAGAATGTCCACTCTCATCACTTTTATTCAACATAGTACTGGAAATCAACAATCAGACAAGAAAAAGAAATAAATGTATCCAAATCAGAAATAAAGAAGTAAAACTGTCACTATTTGCAGATGACATGATAATACATACAAAACCTAAAGACTCCACAAAAAAATCTGATAGAATAAATGAATTCAGTAAAGTTGCAGGATATAAAATCGATATACAGAAATCTGTTGCATTTTTATACACTAGTACCAAAGTAGCAGAAAGGTAACTTAAGAAAACTGCATCAAAAAATAAAATAAATTTTAACCAAATTTTATTTTCAACCACAATTTTATTGGTTAACCAAAATTTAACCAAATAGGTTAAAGACCTGTACTCTGAAAACTTAAGACAGTGATGAAAGAAAATGAAGATAACATAAATAAATGGAAAGATATTCCATGTTCATGGACTGGAAAAATTAATATTGTTAAAAGTCCATACCACACAAAATAATCTATAGGTTCAGTGCGATCCCTATCAAAATACCAATAGTATTTTTAACAAAACTAAACAAATAATCCTAAAATTTGTATGGAACCACAAAAGAACACAAATAGCCGAAGTAATCATGAGAGAAAACCAAGCCGGAAGTATCATGCTCCCTGATTTCAAGAACTACTACAAAGCTATAATAATCCAAACATGGTCCTGGCACAGAGATAGACACAGAGATCAACACAACAGAACAGAGAGCCCAGAAATAAACCGATGCCTATATAGGCAATTAACTATGACAAAGGAGGCAAAAATATACAATAGGGAAGTCTCTTCAACAAATGGTGCTGGGAAAACTGGACAGCTACATGCAGAAGAATGAAATGGGCCACTTTCTTATGCCATACATAAAAATAAACTCAAAATGGATTAAACGCCTGAAACCATAAAACTCCTAAAAGAAAATATAGGCAGTAGTCCCTTTGACACTAGCCTTAGCAAAATATTTATGGATATATCTCCTCAGGCAAGGGGAACAAAAGCAAAAATAAACCATTGGCAACACACCAAAATAAAAAGGTTTTGCACAGCAAAGAAAACCATCAACAAAATGAAAAGGCTGAATGGGAGAACTTCTACAGCTCAACACACACACACACACACACACACACACACACACAAAAAAAACTAAAAAACAAAAAACCACCCAGACAATCCAGTTAAAAAATGGGCAGGGGACATGAATAGACATTTTTCTTAAGAAGACATACAGATGACAAACAGACACATGAAAATATACTCAACATCACTAATTATTAAAGATAAGCAAATTGAAACTATAATGAGATGTTACCTTACACCTGTCGGAATGGCTACAATCAACAAGACAAGAAGTAACAAATGTTGAGAAGGATGCGAAGAAATAGGAGCCCTGGTGCGCTGCAGGTAGGAATGTAAATTGGTGCAGCCACTGTGGAAAACAGTAAGGAGTTTCCTCAAAAAATTAAAAATAGAACCACCACGTGATCCAGTAATTCCACTATTATTTATTCAAAGAAGATGAAAATACTAACTGGTAAAGGTATATCCACCCCTATATTTATTGCAGCATTATTTACTATAGCCAAAATATGGAAGCCACTCATGTCCATCGGTAGATGAATGGATAAAGAAGATGTGATGTATACACACACACACACACACACACACAATGAAATATCATTCAGCCATAAAAAAAATGAGATCTTGCCATTTGTGACAACATAGATGGACCTAGAAGGTATCACGCTAAGCGAAAAGTGAGAGACAGAAAAATACCATATGATTTTACTTATACATGGAATCTAAAAAACAAAACAAAAACAGATTCATAACTACAGAGAACAAACTGGTGGTTGGTAGAGAGGAGGGAGGTAGGGAGTGGGCAAAACAAGTGAAGGGAATTAAGAGGTATAAACTTCCAATCATACAAAAAGTAGGTCACAGAGATAGAAAGTACAGCATAGGGAATACAGTCAATAATATTGTAATAACACTGTAGAGTGACAGGTGGTGAATGCCTTTGTACCACTGTGAGCATCACGTAATGTATAGAGTTCTTAAATCACCGTGTTGTGCTCCTGAACTAAATAACGTTGTATAACTATACTTAAATAATAAACATTTTTTACAAGATAAAGCTCATATAAATTAAGTGTCAAATAAGGGGACAAACATTTGTAGCAAAAGAATTTAGAAAAGGAGGGAACCTCTGACCACTGAAAGTGATCAAGGAAGGCTTCCAAGGGATGGGAGTTGGAATTTGCATGGAATTCAAATAGATAAGGAGGCAGAGCTGCATTGCGGAGGGGCTTTCAAACTGGAGAGCAGCAGGAAAAAGGTCTGGAAGGAAGAATTTTTGCCATGGATTTTAGGACACTGAATGTACCAATTTTGCAGAAGGAAGAAAATATGGTTGCCCCGCCCCCATCCACAGATTCACTTTCCATGGTATCAGTTTTGCATAGTCAACTGAGGTCCGGAAGCAGAACGAGCCACCTTCTGATGTATCGTCAGAAGGTCAGTAGCAGCCTAACCCTGTGTCACAACGCCTTGGTCATTCCCCTCACTTCATCTCACCACACGGTATTTTATCATCACAAGAAGGGCGAGTACAGTAAGCTATTTTTGAGAGAGAGAAAAACCGCATTCATATAATTTTTATAATAGTACATTATTATAATTATTCTATTTTATTATTAGTGTTGTTAAATTTCTTACTATGCCCCATTTATAAATTAAACTTTATCCTAAATATGTACATACAGGAAAAAACATAGTACACATAGTGTTTGGTTTTATCCATGGTTTCAGGCATCCATGGCAGTCTTGGAACATATACCCCACAGATGAGGCGGACGGGGGGAGTACTGTTAAGTAAATATAAGAGAATAAACAAAGAGAGGTTTAGAGAAGTGGTAGAAAACCATATCTTGACTTCTGGACTAATGAGTTTGAAAATATTCTGTGGCTAAAAGAGAATAATTAAAAGTTCTTTTAAAAGAGAGAGAGAGAATGTTTTGAAGAAGTGTTTTAAGAAGATTAACTTGGTAACTGTGTTAACTGGGTTTAGGATAACTGAAAGGGAGAAAGGCAGCAGGCAGGGAAATTAGCAGAAAATTATTTCAGAAATCTGGATATGAAGTAACAAGAGCCTCATTCTAAGGTAACAGCCAGGAAACAATGAAGAAAGAGCTAGGTTTTAAAAATCATGTGTAACTAATGTCCCTTAAGCCTTCCAAAAGATGCTTAACCTTGTTCATTGTATGGGAAATGCAAAGTAAAACTACCATGACATACCATTTCTCACATGTCAGATTGGCAAAAATTCATAAGCTTACAGTGCATTATACAGACAAGGCTGCAGGAAAACACCCTCATTTATTACTGGTAGAAAGAATGTTACAACTACTGGGGAAGGAGATTTCGCAGTATAGAACACAATTACATAGGCATTCATCCTTACCCCATGGCATCTCTTCTAGGAATTTACCCTGAGGATACACATCCACGAATTCAAAACAGCATATTCACATGAAACCCTCTGTGGCATTATCTGTGGTAGTAAACTATTTGAAACATCCTAAATGCTCATTCATGGAAGGCTGGTTGCATTCAGTAAGGTACACATACACTAGGGAGTGCTGTGTGGCCATAATAAGAGCAAAGAAGATCGCTATGAATGGACAGTGATCTCACTAGGTACTGATAAGTAGAAGGGAAGGATATACATGTGTGCTCATACACATTTTTAACTTATTTTTGAATAAGAGATACAGAAAGAATAAACCAGAAAACCAATGAAAATGGTTACCTATACAGAAAAAGGTGAAGGAGATGGAAAGGAAGCTACTCTACGTATATCTTTCTTTGTACAGAGTTTTCATTTGAAACATTGTACGTGGCTTACATATTCATAGGAAATGACACAGTAATTAGCGTGAATGGTTCCACTGGCCAATTTGGGATAATTTGATCATCAAAACATACAGATGATAAAGAATCACAGTTCAATTAATAAAAATAATCCATGTTCAATTAATAAAATAATCCAGTTCAATTAATAAAAATAATCCATGCCTCAAAATGATATATAAAGAAGAGAAAAAGGAAGAATTAGGGAAAATAAAGGGGAAGGCTCTTTACAACAGCTTCAGCCGACATGTACACAAGGAAAGGAGTAGAAAATTATCATTTTACATCCCCTAGTGTATTGACTCAAAAGAGAATCATTAAGTGAAAAACTGGGAACAGGATAATTGTAGAGACTCAAAGTACTTCTATAGTGAATTCCAATGGAGGGATTTGCCGGTTACCAACCCAACTTATTATAGTTGGTATCCTAAGTTCCATCCAACTTGATACCATGTATTTCCTGATGTGATACATTAATGAGACACAACATTACCTAGTATCCTTGACAACATTATACAACATTACCTAGTATCCTTGTCTAGACCAGTGATTCCCAACTGGAGGTGACTATGACCCCAGGGACATTTGTCAATGTTTTGAGACATTTTTGGTTGTCATGACTGGGGCGTTGTTACTTGTATCCAGTGGGCAAAGGTTAAGGGTGCTTCTAAACATTCTATAATGCAGGGGACTGGCCCCAACCACAAAGAATTATCTGGTCCAAAATGTCAAGGCTGAGGTTGAGAAACCCTTATTTAGTCTGAAGATCACAAGCCTGAAGATAAATCCAGAATGTGGGATATCTATAAGACAACTGACCCACACTCTTAAAAAAAAAAACAAAAAACAACAGAATGAAAAAACAAAAAGGGACTTAATCCAGAGAATAAAGAGCTAAAACAACTACGAAAATGTGTAAATATTTATTGGAGACTGGATTTTTAAAGTTTTAAAAAATATTTGGGGGACCATTAAGAATATATGACTATAGTTGAATAACATTGAATTAATAGTTCCTCAGCTGTGGCAATTGTGTTGTATTAAATGGAGCTGATCCTTTGTGTAGGAGATGGATGAAAAGATATTTAGGGATAAAATATCATGATGTCTACAACTTATTTTCAAATGGTTCAGGGGGGAACAAAGATCTAGCTAAAGCCTACGAAGTTGTTCATTGCACTATTTCAGCCATTCTGTAGCTTAAGAAAATAAATTTTTTAGTTGGAGGAATAAAAGTACTTCATGCTCTGTCAGCTGAGAGGATGGAGAAGCAAAGATACCTGAGTAGCAATAAACACACCACGGGTCCAAAACTTGATTTCCTAATGCCAACCTCCAAAAAAAGATGCCAAGGCTCATGGAGACCCGGTTGACTCTGGGTCTGGGCAGGAAATACAGAAGATGTACCCTGCAGCACTTGTAGTGACAGAAAGTGAGGAAGTGCTCCAAGAAAGAGAAACACCACAGTGCTGGGGGNGGGGGGGGGGGGGGGGGGGGGGGTATCAAAGGGACACAGGAAAGAACTGAAGGAGTTCCCAATAGCCAAAGCGGAAACAATTGAGCAAAAATACAAATAAAATAGTATTAGCTTGTAACCCAAAATAGAAAATAAAGATTCATGAGTTTATAGCGATATAAATAAAAGAATGGTTGAATAAGTAAATGGAGAAGAGGAGACGAATCTTCAGCGCAAAAGAAGTCCAAGTAACTTATTTGGCACTCCTCCCTCCAGAAGTGGGGCATAACCCTCCACGCCTAAGTGTAGATGTCACAGAGTGACTTCCTTCCAAGAGCACAGTATGAAAGGGAGGAGGGGAGAACTTTAGAGTGGCAATACCTGACAAGCACTATCTCGTCCAGGTGATCAGGGCAACGCCAATAGCGTTATATTAATAGCACATGCCCAGGGCACCTGGGTGGCTCAGTCGGTAGAGCATTCAACTCTTGATTCCCGCTCAGGTCATGATCTCAGGGTTGTGGGATCGAGCCCCACGTCAGGCTCCACACTGAGTGCAGAGTCTGCTTGCCCCTTTCCCTCTGCTTCTCCCCCCACTCACATGCTCTCTCTTTCTCTCAAATAAATAGATAAAATCTTTTTTTTTAAAAAAAGTAGCAGATACCCTTGATATGATGTCATGAGAATGGCACTTGACCTCTGTGGTCTTCAACCCCAAAACCCATAACCCCAGGCTGATGATGAGCAAAACATGACAAATCCCAGTAGACAGGTATTTTGTCAAATACCTGATTAGTACTCCTCAAATCTGTCAAGGTCATCCAACAGGTCAAGTCTGAGAAATTGTCACAGTCAAGAGAAGCCTAAGGAGACACGACAGCTATGTGCAATGTGGTATCCTGGAGAGGATCCTGGGATAGAAAAAGACACGAGGTAAAAACTAAGGAAATCTGAGGACATTATGGGCTTCAGTTAATAACCACCATGCCGTCATAATAAAGGGCATGAGACAACTATCTGGGCTGTTGGAAATGTCCTATGTCTTGATTATTGGGGGTGATTATATGACTACACGTTTGTCAAAAATCATACATTCATTCATTCATCATGAAAATAGGTCAATAAATCTGACTTAAAAGGCACAGTGTTAGGGTAAACCTATTAATCCCCCTTTCCTGTCCCTACATGGCCTAACTATAATAGTAACCTAATTGCTTTAGCATTTATTGAACACTTATCTAATGTTCCAAGTTCTATACTAAATTCCTTAAGCATATTACCTCATTTAACTCTAAAGAGCTGATGTCATTGTTGTTCACATTTTGCAGATGAAGAAATTAAGCTTAGAACAGTCAAGCAACTTGCATAAGGTCACGGGGCTTGTTAACTACTAAAAGCAGGAATTCATTCTGCAAAACCCAAGACCAAAACCCATGTGTTTTATAACTGTTCTGTCCATACCACCAAATGCTCTTCCCTTCTAATTCTAGAGAAAAGAGTATTAGGCTTTATGGACTCATAAAAAGATAAAACCTTACTTCCTGCCCTCTTCCTCAGTCTACATACAACAACCACTGTACTCTACTGGGCTACAGCTTTATGCCCAAGCACATGAGTGACTGTAACAGTCGAACAGTGAAACTGTTGATAATAGCCCTGCAAATTGATTTGGGGTCATTGTTCACCTGAAGCTGTCAGCTTTGAGGACCTCCATCTGGAATGTTCTGACACTGGGCAGAGCTGACAGGGGAATCCATAACAGAAAGCAGGCAGGCATGCTCTCAATTAGCTCTGCATTCCCCCACTACCCTTAACCTCTGCAGTTTTATTCACCTCCACAGAAACTCCTTTGTTCTCTGAGAAAGTAGGTTCCATGATAAGGGTATGCCTGGCAGGATACAGCCCTCTCTCCTCCACATGAATATGAGGCGAGCTCTCTCAACCCTGTCCCAGATTAAATTCAAGCTTCAGGTCCAGGAATTAGAGAACCAATCTCATTTATCCTTGGTACTCTTTGTATGATGGAGTGAGACCTCATTCATAGAAGAAACAAACATCTGAGACAAGAAGTTCACATTTTAGTTTTCCAATGGGACAAACATACAGGGTTTTTCAAATCAGATATTGTGATTACAGATCTCTATTTATTTCACTTGTACCCAGATCTCCCATTGGACCTTTTCCAAAATCGTTCGGGGGCGGGGGGGATAGTATCAAACAGTTTGGGTACCTTCCAAACCAAAGACATTACCTACTGGCCAGCCAACCTTAGTGCATGACCCGGGTGCTTTCCTACATCAGCCCCACAAAGAGTCCAGGGTGTGTCTTTTCTTTAAAAGGCCAACCCAAGCCAGCTTCAGAAGAAGGATTAGAATCTAAATTCACCGTCACCAGTTTGCTGAAGAAAAGAGAAACAAGCAAGCTCCATTAGACAGTGGTGTATTAAAAACAATATATAAACTACTTGTTTTTATTTTTCATCAGAGCCTCCCTCTCCCCACATTTTCCAAGAGTGACCTCATTTCAAAGATGAGGGTTTTGAAAAAACAAAACCTTAGGGGCATGGGTTGAGTGCCTGACTCCGGGTTTCGGGTTAGGTCATGATCTCAGGGTCCTGAGATCGAGCCCTCTGTCGGGCTCCACACTCAGCATGGAGTCTGCTTGTCCCTCTCCCTCCCTGTCTGCTTTTTCCCCCGCCCTTCCCCCACCCTCTCTCAAATGAATAAATAAAATCTTAAAAGAGAAAAACCTTAAAAAAAGAGAACCCAATCTTGGAAGAATTTGTAGCAGTTGAGCAGTGTCCTGATTGCTTGTTCATCCTGGCTTTCCTCATGAATTCACTTTGCAAGTATTTATTGCATGCTTTTGTGCTTGCTGCTGTCCCATCACTAGTTGAGTTTATTCCCCCAAATAATAGGGCCATATAACCTAGTGTTTTTTAAGCATCATCATTCACCAGCACACTGCTAAACGCTTAATGTTAGATGATGTCTTCTCACATCTACAGTCTGATGACTTTTACGGATGGAGAAACTGAGCATTAGGGAAGTGTTGAAACTTGACCCATTTTATGCATGTAGGAAGTAAGAGTAATTAGATAGTCAGTCCTAAGCCACCTGCACATAACTTTGTTTACTCTATTGGCTTAGAAGCTTTTTGTCACATGCACACACTAGGATAAGCAGGGTTGTGCCCAGATCACCGATGACCCCCAAATCTCAAGACCTTAAAACAACAAAGGTGTTTTTTCCCTCATGCCACATCCCCATCATGCGTCAGCTGGGAGCTTTGCTCTTCACAGTCCTCAACCCAGGACTCAGGTTGATGGAGTACTCAGTACCTTGTCATGGCAAAAGAAAGTACACTGGCTCTTCACGCTCTCCCCAAGATGTGACGGTTGTAACATCTGCTCACATATATTTTGGCGAAAGCAAGTCACGTGGCCATGCCTCAGCTCACAGGATGCGGAAATGCAGTCTTGCCATGTGCCTGCCAAAAAGAGAGAAACTAATACTGCAAACACCCTAGTGACATTCTCACCATGGTGACGACGAGGACCGTTGCTGGTGTGTGCTGAGATCTCACATCATATGTTTGTACGTGAAGTTGTCCCAAACAGGTGCCCACTGTGTTTTCCTGATTTCTCTCTTCTGCCCTTCTGGCCTTGCCTATTATCTTCCCCTGGCAGTGTCTGACTTTCTCCTTCTAGCAAAGGAATTCTTTTAAAGAAGTTGATGTCTTTTTTAACTGATGGAGTCTCCCAAAGTATTCTGCTCTCACTTCTCTGATCCCTCCGCCACTGAAGAGTCGAAAAGAGGACCAGTGATAAATGACATGTGGTCAGTGGGTGGTGAACTGTCAGCTGGAAGGACCTTGACCTTTCTTTACCCCACTCTTTCAAATCCCTGTTGTGAGAATAACAATATGCTAGTACCCTTGCCTTTATCTGCTGCCCAAGGAATGTGTCCATATGAGCCCAGTCTTGGGAATTTGGACAACTTTCTTTCATTTTTAAAAATTTGGTTCAAGAAATATTTGCTGAGTATCTACATCAGGCAAAGATGGGGATATGAAAGAGTATAAAGCATGTTCTCTGCTCTCAAAGGGCTCGCGTGGAAATGGAGAAGGCCAGTGGTTCTCAGCCCTAGACGCACATTCAAATTGCTCTGGGAGATGTAAAAGGCCAGGCTGGGACCCACTCCCAATGCTTCTGATTTCACTGGCCTGGGGTGAGTCTCGGGCATCAGTGTTTTTTGAAAACTCCCCAAGTGATTCTAATACGCAATCAGAGTTGATTAAGATGGGTATATACAAACCGCTGATTAAGATGGGCATAGAAACACATAATTTCAACATGTTTAGAAGACTTTGTTGAGAATGGAAGCTGAAACAGAGGCAGCTCTATTGTAATAATTATAACTTGTTGTCAACGTCATTCTAGGTGCTCAGCTAGGTAGGCACTTTACAAGCATGATATTTATTTAATCTTCCATACGATCCTCTCTGTTTGAAATCCTTATCTCCATTTTATAGATGAGAGCACCAAGACCCAGGGAGTTTGTCATTTGCCCAAGGTCACAGAGCTAGCCAGTTTTAGAGCCAAATTCAAACTTAGAACTGTATGGCACCAAACCCACAGACACCCAAATATTTGATCTTTTTCCAGAGTAGATTGCACTCATATGCCATTTTCTGAAAGAACATAAATGACAGTCACGGAAAGGTCAACCTGCCATATTGCTTTCATTCTTGGTTATAATCCTTTGCTCTTTAGCTGTGCCCCTGAAGTTTCCCTTTGCTCCCTGTCCTATGTTCAAGTTCACATTCTTATGGTTGCGGGGGAGAAGAAAATAGTGGCGAGGTATTCTAAGTTCAATTCTGGAGCAATGAGCTCATCATCTTGGCTCTTGGTGTTATTACGCTGTTTTCCCCCAGAGCTGGGTATAATCAAAATTCCTCCTACTTGTTGTGTAACTGACCTGCAAAGTTGAGCTGCAAGCCAAGGCTGTCTGGATCACGTATGCTTGCACAAAGAGAACTGAGCCAAGCACTTCCAAAACAAACCTAGTGAAAAAAAAGCACAGAGTGTGGCCGAGCACAATATATGGGGTGGAGGGTTTCAGAAGGCCATCTGCCATTCCTGAGAGCAATGTGGGGTTTGTGGCATTAAACCTCCAGTGACTGGGGGTCGGGGCTGTTGGGCTGATGGAATGGATTTCACCTTTACGGAAGTATCTAGAAACCAATGCAAGTGTTTCTTTTGCATGTTTAAGAATAACAAGTTGGAAAAGTGTTGTCAGATTACTTTCTTTTGGTGAAATAGGTTTGATTTTTCTAAAATCCCTCAGCAGCCAAGATCTCAGCCTATGTCTGTCTATCAAGTTCAAAACAAAAGTAAAAGTGAGACCAGCAGTAATGACTAGAACTTTGGAAGGTTGGATCTAACTTGATTTTGTGGAATTGTGGAAAATGGAGTCTGAAATCTTAGTATCTTTTTATCTCCATCCTTCCCCTACCACAGTGAAAATCCTTGGGCAAGTCGTATACTCTTTGGTTTCTTAATTCCATTCTGTTTTATGAAAGAAACCATCTGTAAGCTGCCTTCCTTCTACCTTCTCACATGGCCCTAGAGATTATAATGAAAACTAAAAGAGAATCATAACTCAAGTTCTTCAAAAGAGAGAAACCAAAGTAAAATTTTATTTGCTTTCTTTCCATTTCCACCCATTGTCTTTCCTACCATATCGGCCATCATCAAGAGGCCTGCTGGTATATCTGAGGCCGCACATCGAAGCTGTATGCCGCTGTGTCATAAGCACTCAGTATAGTGCCTATCCTGGATAGGCATCCAGTAAACACGTGGCTTTTGTGCCTGTCATTAGGGGTCCTTATTTCACCCAATGTCCCATCTCCCTCTGCCACTGCCACCTAGTCATTTCAAGTCCTTTGCCAGATGGTAGGAAGAGCTTCAAGCTCCGCTGGTTAAGGAGAAAAAAAATTGATGTAAACCACAGAGCAGACACCAGAATAGAGGAAAGCTACGTGCGGGTGAGGCAGGGGCATCTGCAGATTGATACCCAGCTGCTCAGAAGGCAAGTCTCCAACCAAGAGGGAGGCCAACAGTGAATGTCAGTAAATTGCCTCCGCACCTCTAGAGTCTGAAATTCCAGCCTTCCAAAAGTCAATGGGAGTGTAATTTGGTATGAGTCCAGACTCATCCTTTCCATGAAGTCTCCCTGCAACTCCCACCAGACAAACCTTGGCTGCAGCCCTACCGACAGCCTTCAGCTCGGCTTCCAGCACCATGGGCCAACCCAGGGTGTGAGCAGAAGAATGGGGACCAAAGAGCACAGCATGCTGGAGGAGGCAGTGGGCTCAGGGACAGGGTCTGGGCAGGGCCATGCCTCATCTACCAGCCCTTGGCTAAGTACCCAAAGTCAATGTATTGGGAGGCAGGGGGTATCCAGGCTGACATCTCCAAATACAGTCATGTTCCCACTGGTGATGCTGCTGCGTCAATCGAGCCTTTTCCCCTCCTAGTTATGCCCATGGCCATCTGTAGCAGCCAAGCTTCTTTTCTAAATTTTGTTCCATAAAAGCTACATTCCAACTATCTGTAAACTGCCCACCGCTAGGTGAGACATGTGAATGATGTTTTGTGTGAATCGTACAGGCAATGCAGAGCGGCCTAGCCTGGGCCATCAGGGACTGGAGGCCCATGAGGGCACTCGGGGAGCAGTGTTTCTGCCTGAGAAGCACCCCACTCCCACCCCCACATTCAAACAGATCACCAGCAAATCCAAGGACAAGCATCACCTCCAGAGGGGTAACATGTACAATCTGGAGATCCAAAGGGTGGAATATTAGAGTAGAAAACTTTCTCAATCTCTCCAACTTCTAATTTGGACCAGACAGAACTGACAGCCTGATTTATCATCATGATAGAACTTTATGCCCTAAAATAATTGCTGGAAACCCAGATGTTCGACTAGAAAAATAAATCAACCTAAATTCTGATCTCCATATTACCATGTCGCCAGCATTTCAGTGATGACATTGAGCGTTTGGGTGAGGTCTGAAGGTGAGTGCTGAAAGAAAAAGAAGGTTGTTTTGAAAGGATGCTTACTGGGAAGCCCAGTGCAATCGTGCTGGCTGTCCAAGGCAATTGTAAAATCACAGATTTATTATGTTTACCAGAATGTAGCCTGTACATTTGAAATATTATCCAAATGACCTGGCTTCCACTTAGAAATCTTCTATGAATTGAAACAAGTGAATTAGGGAGGCCTCTTGCCTTTAGCACCGATGGGTCTGTGGGAGGTGAGTCAAGAACCATTTATAGTAGTGATAAAATACTATATTTAAGGCTGTAAAAATTTGGCATACAAGGTCTTGGTTCAGAAGTAAATTCGTTTTATGTGCTAGCAAAGGAGCAACTGAAAAGTTTTACAAATGGGAAGTTTGACCTGCTGAGATTTCAAACATAAAATCTGTCAATTACTCCTTGGGACTAGGTATAGTAATTACCCTCTTGAATGTTAAAATGCAAATCAGAACCATGAAGTCAGTAACAGCGTAACTCTTCCATGGTATTATGCATGGCTAATGACAGTTACCCAAAGCCATTGTCCAACTGTCCCATTATGTGCCCAAATGTGCATTGATGGGATGGATCACTTGGGAATTTAGCAAGTAACTGGGAAAAAGCTTCAGAACCCTGTCCAATGAACAAATACAAAATCTGATGGCGCATCATTCTTTTGATTTGCCAAGAAGCCAGTGACCCTTTACTTGGGAATTCTACGGCTCCAGCTAGAACTGGTAGATAATGCTTGACAATCGAGAGATGTGGGCTTTAATCAAAAGAGCCTTATAAATTTAATCTCCTCCACATCTCTGACCTCATCACTGACCTCTGCCCCTCACTCTCCAGACACACAGGAGGACCCTGATCTGAATTGCTTCTAGCCTATTCCTGCTCCCAGATCCTACATGAGCTGTTGTCTCTCCTCGACCTAAAATGCCCTTCTCAAGATATTAAATGAATGTGGCTGGTTCCTTCCCATTGTCCCGGCTCAGTTCAAATATCACCTTTAAGAGGTTTCCCTTCAGCACCCAATCTAAAGACAGCGGCATCTCTCCCTCCCTCCCTCCCTTCCTCCTCCTCCTCTGACCTCGTCCCTACACATCAATCCTCCCCAACACATCAATCACTGTATTTTAATTCTGGCAGATCACATACAATTAGCAGATATTTTAATTTTTTTTGTTTGCTTTTAAAACTTGCTATATTTCTTCCTTCACTAAAATGTAGCTTCTGGGCAGGGAGAAACTTTGTTATATTTTTCTAACAGCACCTATAATCCTGTCTACCCCGTGCAGATGCTTGATACATGATTTTTGAACAAATAAATGAGCAGACTCCTCCCAGGTAAACTGTGGTACAGTTTGAAAAAGCTTTCGTGGAGGGGGGAAGAGCCCCCTCTCTAGTCCCAGAGCTCATTTCAAGCAAATCATTCCCACTTGCCTCTGGACCTCACATACTCGTCTGGAAGCAAGAGGGACTGGACAGGATTAGTGGTCTGGCACCCGCATTCTGTGAAGCCCTCTCTCCTCTCTCATCCACTACCCCAAATTTAGCCAGAGAGTGTTGGCTGTCATCTTCAATAACATTTTAAATCCTCAAGTTCGATAAACCCCAGAACCTATGAATATGTTCCCTTCACCACAAAAGGAACTTAAAGATGTGATTACGGTTAAAGATCTTAAGAGGGATATTATCCTGGGTTATCGAGGCAGGCCAGCGCTAAGCACACGGGTCTTTATAAACAGAGACGCTTTCTAGCTGCAGTCAGCAGAAACCTACCGTTGCTGGTTTTCGGCTTCCTCCCCTAAACGGAATCCCAGGGGCATCAAAAGCCAGATGTGACCCTCCATGGACAGCCCACCAGGACACAGATCTCAGTCCTACAACCACAAGGAAATGAATTCTGCCAACAACTTGAAGGACCAAAGAAACCTATCTTTTGCTACAGCCCCCAGAAAGGAAGCCAGCTTTGCAGTGACTCTGATGTTAGCCCAGCGAGTCCCATCGTGGACTTCTGACCCAGAGACCTAGCATGGTACATCCGTAATGGTGTAAGCTGCTATTGTGTGGTAAACTGTTATAACAGCAATAGAAAACTGCTACACTATTTAAAATACATAACAACATGGATGGCAAGGGCTCAACAAATGCCACCGTTTCTTATGAATCTTATTAACGGCATAATTGTTAATATTGTTTTACTATCTCGAAAATCCCTTTCCACCTTGATGCTGAGCTCCGAATTCTGGAAGTCCTCATCCTGTCTCTCCTGGAATAGCTTCCTTTTAGTTGTCTTGGGGAATCGGTCACCAGCTTCGCAGGCTGAGTGTTGTGCTGGAATGAAGTAAGAGGAAATTTCCTGAAAGATAAAACCAGGAGTGCAAATTAGACTCACTAAAGAGGGACAGCTGGATAGCGGGTATCGGGACAGGATACTTTGAAAAGGACACCATGTGACCTATGAGTAGTTTGGCTGGGAACGCTTAACCTGAGTGTAAACAGGAGGAAATATCAAGCAAATACCAAAGGAGAAACATACTATAAAAAAAAAAAAAAGGACATGTTGCCTTTTTAAAATGTCAGTGTCACAAAAGACAAAGACGAGCCAAGGAGTCGTTCCAGATTAGAGAAGACTCAACAGACAAGAGGACTAAATGTAATATGCGATCCTAAAATTGGGCTGATTGAAAAACAAAAATGGAACTATAGAAGGCAGATTACATAAATGTATTTCTTAACATTACATTTCTGGAAGTTGATGGCTGCACTGTGGTTGTACAAGAGAATGTTCTTATTTTTAGGAAATAGGCACTGAAATAAATATTCAGGGGGAAAAGAGCCACATTGTATGCATCTGACTTTGACTGATTCAGAAAAAAAATTAAAATAAAATTAAAAAACATACACAGAGAGGAAGTGAGCAAATGATACAGCAAATGGGATGAAAAGTTCATTGGGGGGCACCTGGGTGGCACAGCGGTTAAGCGTCTGCCTTCGGCTCAGGGCGTGATCCCGGCGTTATGGGATCGAGCCCCACATCAGGCTCCTCCGCTATGAGCCTGCTTCTTCCTCTCCCACTCCCCCTGCTTGTGTTCCCTCTCTCGATGGCTGTCTCTATCTCTGTCGAATAAATAAATAAAATCTTTAAAAAAAAAAAAAAAGAAAAGTTCATTGGTGAATGTGAGTAAAGGTAAAGGGTTTTATTCTTCCAACTTTTCCGTAAGTTTGAAGTTACCATCGAATAAAGTGATAAAAGAGAAACCAGTCAAGTTTGCCATTCAGTAAAGAGAAGGAATCGTTCACGCATAGTGCCCATTCAAGCCACGTTTTCTTCTGATTTCTCATTCCAGCTGAACCCATCTTATTATGACTGCCTGTTTTTGTAGACGTTTCGAATGCATAGCTTCTAAAATCAGACTAAGACAGAAAAGTTCCTCGAGGTTCCCTCTAGGCGTGTTAAATGTAAATCATAGTCAAAGAAAGTACAATTTTCAAATAATCCACTACTTTTAGATGTGATAGTTCTGAGACCCTGGAACGCTAGTA
Source organism: Ailuropoda melanoleuca (assembly GCF_002007445.2). Lineage (NCBI taxonomy): Eukaryota > Metazoa > Chordata > Mammalia > Carnivora > Ursidae > Ailuropoda > Ailuropoda melanoleuca. The sequence continues at coordinate 30,505,556 of NC_048234.1, forward strand.
TTGTGCAGGGAAATAGTCATAGTGTAGGCCCAATAAACACGTTTCCCCAAATGGGTAGCAAGGCTGTCAGCAAAAATGTTAGATGAATAACGTAAACAGTCCATCGTCAAAAGTAATTGCATGTACTTATGTGTAGACATAATTGACAGTAATGGGTCCAAAGGAGGGATCGCAGTGGCTTGCGTAAATCACAGGTGTGTCCGAATGTTCCTGAATGTGTGCCTATTTCATTCTCATTGCAAATCAAGCCCTTCCACCTTTTACAGTGTTGGTAAGTACAACGTTCTTGTAGAAACTGAATCCCGTTTGCCTCTATTCATGTAACCAATGTCTGTGAGCGTTTGAGCTTTCTGTGGTCAAGCCAGTCCCCCTACCATCGGTGCCAAAATTTTTAAGAAAATGCTAGAGATTCCCAAAATGTATCAGTGCTTGGGAACATTGCCGCATCACCCGCAATGAACACTACCGCACTTAGGCACCCGTGTGTGCATCTTGCATTTGATAATGTCTCATTCAGTGGTGTCTCGAGAACCTGGAATGAAAATGACCGTGGCTCTTCCGCAAGGTTGGTGGCTTCTCTCACAGTGAAGAAAGAAATGCTGAGCATGCTTGTCCATGTAATTGGCGACCATTAGAAAAATTGGGAGACCCTCTTTCGTTGAATCCCTTTGGAGTCACAACAGAGCCCATCTGGAGCATAAAAGCTCTAAACCTAGAGAAAAGAAACAGCACAGTTGAGCAGCGTTGGTGCACTTTCTCCATTCAGTGGGGGCTAATAAGGAAAAATGCTGAATTACGATGATTACCCATGCCTTGAAAATAGCTTATCACCTGCCAATATGAATGGAGGGCCCCTGCAGGGCTGTGAAATGACAGGAAAAACAATGGCCTTGGAGACAGAATCTCTGGAGGGTCTGAGAAAGGAATCTCAGCTGACTGCAAGGCGGTCAGCCTAACGAAATGGAGCTCTTATTCTAAGTGGACTCTGCAAACCAGTCCTCGGGTGTTCCTGGGCCATGGAGAAGAAAAACAGAGGAGTGTCGCGGAACAATCGGGCTCATAAAATGTGAAATGAAGGAAAGAGGGAGCCAGCAATTTTCCAAAGAATCAGACTAGATACACAGCCAGTCTAAGTTATTTCGTGGTGGGACAGAGCTCTCCCCAAATTTGGCAGATAATCGTCAACCTGCTTTTTACTTTGTGTGATTGTGTAGACTTAATCATACTGTGAAATCTCTGTTTCAGACGGAAGTGCCACTGGAATGCTGTTCGAGTGGTCACATGAGGCTCATTAGGAAGAAGAGCTGGGCTTTGCGGGGATTGGGTGTTGGGCTGTGGCATGGAATCTTTTCTCTGTCATCACAAAGCTCCTGTGTGAAGGCCATTGTAGGCGCCACGGTAGCGTTTCCAGCCCTGCAAGCCCCAACCCCCAAGACATAATGTCTCAGTGGTGGCCTGCTCATTGGCAGGTGCCAAGCTTTTATTTTTATTATGATAATGGCTTCATTTCCCCATGAATCGTTTAGATTAAGTATTACCACAGCCTGAGTTCTCTTTTATGGCCAACTTTTCACTTTCTTTCCTGGGGCATCAAAACAACCAGGATTTGTTTATTAATTTTTGTTCTCTTTGGGAATGGCTACCAGGGGAAAGGGCGCTCAAAAATTTGAAGAGTATTACCTTTTTGTTCAGTAATTTATTGCCCACCCTCACAGAACCTACATACTTGCTTGTGGGTACATGCACACACGCTTAACCTTAGACAGCCCCCAGAGGGGTGGATAGACTCCCTTTGTGCTGGAGACGAGGACATGTGCTGTTTATTACTTGGAGGTGGCAGGGGAGGGGGAGAATATAAACATGTTTCTAATGTTTCACTACATTCTAGATAAATCAGTGTCGGGCTCATACTACTGCTTCTAACGTCCTTTCATCTTGTTCTAAATTTCTTACTCTCAGCTCAATCTACTCCGTTTGAAGCACCTTGAAAAGCTGCTACTTTCGGAGAATGTGCTCCGAGGGTCTCTCCTTCTTCTTGCCCATCCCATCCCACACCTATGCACCTTGGCAATGTCTCTCTCCCTGAAAAATAATACCCTTCTCATTCGAAGTTAACACATGGAGTGTTTTTCAAAGCACTCATAGTGACACAAGTTGGGGTGACATTTACCTGCATGGATCTGTCCATCTCTGGGTCATAGTTGACGGCATATTTCCTGACTATTGAGCGTGTACTCCATTCTGTAGGAGAAAAAGAAACTGTAGAGCATGGTTTTGATCTTCAAAGAACTTAAAACACCAGGCTAGTGGTCAGTAAATTGGATTTCGTTTTCAAGCTACCACTAGTGATCTTTTGCTTTTGGTCAAGTCTTGAAAACTCTAGATCTCAAAATCTGTTTAAAAAAATGGGGAGAAGGTAGAAATTGAACAAGTTCAAGGGTCCCAAATTCAGATACCTACTGGTGCCAGGATCAGGTGGGCCAGCCGGGGACTCAGACCCACAGGAGATACCCATGCAGGACCCCTTTGCAGCTCAGCCCGTCAAGGGTTTCGGGCAGAACTTCGAGTATCCAGACTTCCATGATAAGTCTTTGGACTTCTTTGAACAGAGTACGGGTCAACGTTGTGCTGGCCAACAAAACATTTCTGCAAACCAGTTAACAGCTTCTGGCATACAGGCAGAAGGCCTACCAGGTCCTTCCTTCTTAGTTTATACGACTTTAGGAGTCATCCAACAATTGGCGTGCAAACCGAGTATTCAGAAGGGCGTATGGACCCTGGGAACGATGGTCCCTGGGTCCCTCCGGCCATCAAATGATTACCAATTGTGCTCATCACTCATCACTGTTTCAGCAGTTCCAAGTGTTACTAATGAAAATCCAGATGGGTCTGCTGACTTTTGAGTAGGAGAAAGAGCTTAGAAAGAGCAATTAAAGGAAACAAAAGTCAATTTTTAACTGTAAGAAGCCCTTTCGGCCGATGGCATGTATAAGGAAGAGGAAGGTTGCTCTCTAGGTTGCTGACCCTAGAGACTCAGCAACCCCCCGCCAATAGCTGTTAGAAGGGAAAGCATAGAAGTACAGAGAAAGAAGCGATCGAAACACACCTCGTAGTCCACAGAAGCCATCAAATCACACAGGAGAGAAAATGGGTAGCAGTGAAGAAAACATCAAACACAGCAAAACTCTCAGATCAAGGGAACCATTTTTGAAGACAACGATTTGCAAAATCCCTGAGGTTTTAAAAAGGTAGAATCAGAGGCCAAGGCTCCAAATCTAGAGGGAAGGAGAGATTCTCTGGTTGGTGCCTCCTGATTAATGAGTAAAAAGTCATCCAGTTGCCATAGCAACTTGAAGATACACAAAAGAAAACATCCCTTCTTTAAAATATTCCTGATGATGAAGATCTTTAAAAAGATCTTTCTTAAAAATGTAAGAGGCTCTTTTTTCTTCCCCCTGTAAGAACATATCATAGAGGATGGCTCTGTGTTTCCCCAGATAACAGGACTTGCTTACACAAGCCTGAGTTTGCTTACACAAACCAGCAATTTGGGCAAAAAGTAATGACCAGAAAATATGTCTGTTGGAGAATAAATTGTTTTTCAGCAGTTTTGTTTCTGTTTAGGCAGCAAGGGAGACAAATGTTTGTTGTCTTGATTATCTTTTTTCTAACAATACATTCCTTTGGAGTTGCCTTGGATGCTGAGAATGTGAAATGCACCTAGGCCGAGTCAGGAAATGAAAGGTTAGGCTTCTGTAACCTTCTCTTGTTGTCTAAATGGAGAAGTAATAAAAAAATATGACTTCGGTGGGACTGCACGCCCAGTCCCTTTGCCTTCTCCAGCTTGGCTCCCACTGCCCCGGACACTTATTTCAGGATCCAAAGGATTGTTCTGTCTTGCTCCAGGCTGTTCAACTTTGGCAGAATATCCTGAGTCGATTGGAGAGTCCAAGCAAGTTCTTGAAATGAAAACTATAATGATAGAATATCCTGGGGACCCCTTCTGTAGGCGGTGGAAGCCTCTTAATTGAATGATTTGGGTAACTGGTTGGTGCAAAGCCCAGCTAAGCATCTCAAGGCCCGTGGCCTGGACAGGCTTTAACTGATGATGTGATGGGGGCTTTTGCAAACCAGTAGAGGGGTCAATGGTCTTGAGTTGCATGGTGAGGCTGCACAATATGGTCTTTTAGAGTGGGTGTGTAAATATTTTTAAGCAAGGATATGTCATCTTAAGTAGAGGCAGTGTGGAGGAGACAGAGAAGTCATCTGGAGTTCATAGGAATGGAAGTTTCCAAATCCGCATTTGTTTTGTAGGACTGTGGTCAAGGGACTGAGGTCCCTTGGGGCTCGGCTTACTCATCCTTAACATGAGGAAGTTGGACCACTGTCAACTGAGCAAGCATATGCTACATGTTATCATCTCCCACCTGCGTCCTCAACGGCCCCTACTCCTGAGTGATAGGCTCGGAACATAGCACCACTCAGCTGCTCAAGCCAAAATTCTAGGAAACTCCATTTCTCACTCTTTCTCTGGGCTTTGTTTAAAAATAACTCTTTCCAAGACTGAGAACCAATGAGCACTAAGACTGGGGAAGGAGGGGTCTGGGGGGCACTACAGAAAAAGATCAAAGCATCAACTTGAGTACTTATGAAGCTAAAATGGCGAATTAGATCTATGAACAGTGAGCTTCCTAATCCTCCCTGCCCTGCATCAAACTTGCCCTCTCACTCAGGCACGCAAAGTTCCTTCTCTGAAATTCACTAATCAGAGGATAAAACATTCCTCTTTCCATTAGAAAGAAGTAGGTGAATGAGATGGCTATCTAGCTGAGTTCCTGGGACCAGATGAAACTAAGGTCTCCTACTCTTCCGCCATCTTGATGTCCTGAATCCAGAAGTAGGTGAATGAGAAAGGACTAGTAGCTATCTGCCCAAATATTTCAAGGAAACACAGGGGAAAATGCTGTTTGTAAATACTTGCTGTATCACTGTATTAGTTTTCCAAGGCTGCTGTAACAAAGTACCCCAAAGTGCCTTAAAACAATCAACACTTATTCTCTTTCTCAGTGTTCTAGAGGTCGGAAGTCCAAACTCAAGGAGTCAGCAGGATTGACTGCTTCTGGATGCTCTGAGGGAGCATCCTTCCTCCCCTCTCCCTAGCCTCTGGTGGTTGCCAGCAAGCCCTGGCATTCCTTACCTTGCAGCTGCAACACTCCAATCCCTGCCTTGATGGTCTCATTACTATCTTCCTTCCGTGTCCATGTGTCTGTCTTCATGTGACCTTCTTCTATGGACATCATTCATTGGATTTAGTGCCCCCCCCCAAACCAGTGTGACCTCATCTTAAGTTCATTATACCTGCAAAGACCCTATTTCCAAGTAAGGTCACATTCATGGGTACCAGAGGTTAGGACTTGAACATATTGTTTTGGGGGACATAACCCACAACAGTCACCAAGTCATTTCCACTTCCCACGTATTTTTCATTCTGTCCACTTTGACCCAGCTCCACTACTATACTTGAGGCCAACCACATAACTTACCTGGATAGTACAATCATCTTCTCACTGATCTCTGTTCTTCTTCTCTTTCACTCTTGAAACCCATGCTCTGTGCCACCATAACCATGTCCTTTCTAAAATTTAAACCTGATTGTTTACAACCATCTAAAAATCTAAAGTGATTTCCCATGGCTCTGGACTAAGTTTGCCCTCCCAAACATGACATAGAAACTTCTTCATGACCCAGGCTCTTATCTCTTCTATCTTCCCTTCTCTGTTTCTTCTTGCTTCCTCATTACTCTAGCTACCCTAAACTCTTTGCAATCCATTTTGTACTTTTCCTATTCTATTACTTAAAATCCTGTGTGTTTTTGAGGTGAAGGCAGCCATGCAGTATTCTGAGATCTGGCCCCTCCCTCTGTAGTTTCTTCAAGGGGGCATCTCATGAGCCCTTTTACTAAAGGAATCATCTCCATAGATTTAGCTCTGCCTCCAGGTCTTTCCACATGGAAAGCATTCTACTCTCTCTCCCTCAAACTCATTTTTCAAGTTCACTAAGCCTTCACTTCCTTAAGGAACCCTTCTGTGACCTCACTCCCCTCCCCTCAAAACACACACCCTGGTTTAGGTATCACACTATTTTCTTCTTAGTCAATTGTTCACAGTCCCATTAGTAACACCACATAGCATTCACGTCATTTTCCTTGCTGCATTCCTCCCTACACCCTGAGCTCCCTATTGTATGAGGAACTAGTCATCATTTTAGCCCTAGTGAAGAGTAGGATTCAAAATGTATTTGTGAAAGAAACCATAACACAAGGGCATAACACACAAGACTAGGGCTGGTGAGATGAGTAAGATATATTTCCTGCCTATGGCAAATCATTCACCATTCACCATACCCCAACCCGATCATAGCTACAGCAGCAGCACAAAGTTTGTCGGAAGCTCAAATGAAACAAAACAAAACAAGAAAATACTCATTCTTTCAAAACAACTACAGGACCCAAAAGAAACAACCAGGGGCGACTTGGTGGCTCAGTCAGTTAAGCATCTGCCTTCAGCTCAGGTCACGATCCCGGGGTCCTGGGATTGAGCCCCACGTTGTTGGGCTCCCTGCTCAGCAGGGAGTCTGCTTCCTCCTCTCCCTCTGCCCCTTCCCCCCACTCATGCTGTCTCGCCCCCAATCTCTTAAATAAATAAAACCTTTTAAAAAAAAATGCTTCATATTCTTAGGACATCTGAGGTGAGCCTAAGTCAAAACTCCCTTCTGGCTCTTATATTTTATGATTTCAGGTTTTTCCTCAGAATTTCGAAGACCTTTCTGCCACTGTTTTAGTATCCTTTTGAAATAACTGATGCTCTTTCATCCACCAAATTTCTGAGTCCTCTTCTCATAGTATTTTCCTTCTTCTTACATACTATGACTATGTCTCTTTATCCTTCTCCACAGACTAAGAGCTGGTTGTTCTCTGGGTTATTCTGCAATTTCACAATGATAGATCTTGTAGATTAAAAAATAATATATATGTTTATGCTTATATATGTTTACTGTATGTTTAATAATACATATGGTTAGTTCTTGGGACGAATGATTGCTATCTTTTAACAATTCTGGAAAATTCCCAGGCATTCCTTTTTTTTTTTTTTTAATACCACCTCCTCCCCATTCTATTATTTCTTTTTGGAACTTCGACATATATTAAATCTTCTCATCCTAACCTCCTTGTCTCTTACTGCTCTTTCCTTTTTTCTACCTTTTTTTCCCTCTGAATTTTCTCTTTTCTTTGTATCTATCTTTGAGATCGCTCATTCTCCTTCTGCTATGCCTAACCTATGGTTGAATATGTCCACTGAGTTTTAATTTCGAATTTTTATGTCTTCCACTCATAAAGGTTATATTTGCCTCTTTTCCAACTGATTACTTTTCTATTTTCAAGATGTTCTTTCATTTCTTTAAAAATATTAAACATTTGGTGGTACCTGGGTGGCTCAGTCAGTTAAGTGTCTGCCTTCAGCTCAGGTCATGATCCCAGGGTCCTGGAATCAAGCCCCGCATTGGGCTCCCTGCTCAGCGGGGAGCCTGATTCTCCCTCTCCCTCTGCCCCCCAGCTCATGCTCTCTCTCTTGCTTTTTATCACAAATAAATAAAATCTTTAAAAAATATTCAACACTTGTTATTTTTATATTCTGTGTCAGATCATTTCAAGATCAGTGGTCTCTGTGGGTCTGATTCTGATGTCTGTTATTTCTGCCAACTTTCTCTCAGAGTGCCTAATTTCCTTGTTTTAATGTGACCAATTACCTTGAAAATTTACCTACAGAATACTTTGTGATCTGAGAACTGATTACATTTCTCTAGAAAGGATTTGCATTTGCTTCTACCAATTGCCTTGGGATGCTATCTACTTAGGACTACTTTAAAGTCAACTTTCCTTTTGAGATGTTCCTGAACACACAGATAACATGAATTCAGATAACCTGGGTGAGATCCAACTTACAGTTATATATTCTCAGAGGAGGTTTTATTGTTGCTTTTTAATCTATCCAATGCCAAGGCTAAGACTGGGATGATGTTTTTTGCTGTCCTCTTCTCCCGACAATTTTATTTTTCATTCATCCTTACACTGAAACTGTAGTCCTTCGGTTCCCATTTCAGTCTTATATTTTATCTGGCAACCCGAACTATAATAAAAATGCTCTGAATTTTTCTATTCAAAAAGGGAGATAAAGGCTAATTAAGTGGTAAGAGAGAAAGAGAATCATAACTTGGTTTCTTTCAGGCCCTAAGCAAATATTTCTGTGGTATACTAGAGTTTCATCTATTCTATATTTTGCCACATTGCGGTTTCTTCTCTAATTAGCTTTGCTAATTACTGTCTCCTCATCAAATTCCTTGAGGGTAGGGATGGCCTTTCTTGTCTGTATATACTCCTTAAAATCACCAAAGCACTGTATGGACTGTCATACAGGTTCAGTTAAGTANGGTTCAGTTATTTGTTTATTGCTCCTACGTCCACCCCCCTGTTAAATGTTCCTCCTTTCTATCCACCCAAGTACTCGAGCCAGAGCCAGGGAGCCATCCCACTTCCTCACCTCCCACACCGTATCATCTGATCTCAATTTTCATCTTTTTAGTTTCTCTCAAATCTGATTTATCTTCATTACTGCAGCCATAGTCTGAGTTTATGTCTAACCATTTCTCCTGCAGTATATTCCTTAAAAGAGATTTCTCGAACATGTTACATAGAATCCTAGTTTTGCAAGATTTAATGGATATAACCATTTCCACAGTTAAAGAAGTCATTTTCCAGGCAGCATCCACAATGATCATTTTAAGAAATTCAGATCACATCGGATATTTTTTTTATAAAGCTTCTCATGGCTCCTCACTACTTTTAGGTTGAATGCAAACCTCTTAAGCCTGGCCTATGATATTTGATCTGATCCTGCCTCTGACCATGGCCTCATCTCCTCTCTCCCTCTCTTTATCCACTGTAGCCCTGCTGACCTTCTCCATGTTCCTTGAACAGATGAAGCTTTCTTAGCCTCTGTCTGAAATACTGCCCTCAGAACCCACATGGCCATCTCCTTACCATTCCCATCTCCCTCAAAGGTCAATTCTCAAAAGGCTCTCTCTCCAACAAGCCTATCTAAATGAAGACCTCTCATCTCCATTCTAATCTCATCACTCTCTAACCCTTTATCTGAATTTATGTACTTATTTACATATTTTTCTTCTTCATTCAATGCATATTTTTGGAGCTTCTGCTCTGTTCCAGGCAATACTCATGGGACCAAGGTACAGGAAAACAAAACCAAACCACCCGTCCTCATGGAGTTTGCATTTTAGGAGCTGTTTCATGCATTTCTTGAAGATTCACATCTTATTTACATTATAATAATTATCTCATTTTTCTTTTATTGTCTATTTTCCCTCTAAAATGGAAGCTCCAGAAGGAAGGAATGAGTGAACGAACAGCTGTAGTGAGCAATCCTCGTAAGCACTGAGCTGTGTGTATTCATACATCACCTCAACCTGTTAGTTGGTTGAGAGAAGAACGGGAATCCAGAAACAGCTTGCCTATTATGATATTCCATTGTTGGAACCAGAGGCCTTGGTAAAGACTAGAGTCCAATAGAGAACTGAGCCCTCTTTTAGCCAACATTTGTAGACAATGATTTAGATTATTTATTCTGGTCTCTCTACTACTGTGTCCCTCCAGGGGCCTGTACCCCATTGTCAGCTGTACTATTGACATTATTGCCAATTCAAATATTTATTCATTGTCCTTGGACACCAGTGAGGACAAAATGATTGAAAATCATCAACAGTCCCCCTAACCAAGTACTTTGTATCCCGGCACCACTGAACCTTCCAGAAAAATCTTCTGTTTTGGCAAACCTAGTCAAAGGGTCCATTTTGTATGTGAGTGTTAATTATGTGAAGCAATTCTGAGTACAAGGCCTATCTGAATTACATACTTTTTAGTGCTCTTTGGGGCTTATAATTAGTTGCACTCTGTGGGCATATAAATCTCCTACCCGGTCATTATTTTTGTGTGGAATGAAGAATGTCAGTGCCTCTCTTACACATTTGTACAGCATCATCCAATACAAAGTACATATTTACTCTGGGAGAATATGCATTATTGACAACGTGCTTAATTAACTCCCAAAACAATTTAAGTATTGGCTGCTTGTAATATTGTCTCTCCCCTCAAAGGGAACAGTACATCTCCGTAGGGGACGGACTCTGCTGATGCTCCAACAAGGCCCCAGGTGCTCACAGAGAGTTGAGTTGCGTAAGAATGCGTGACCCAATGACAGTGCCTCAACCAGTTGGCAAGTCTTGAGGCAGAGCCAAGAATAACCCCATTTCCTAGTGATCTGCCTCCTTTATGGAATCCTAGCAGAAAAACATTTCAAATTAAAAGTGAATTTTTAAAAAGGAGTTTGTATAAACATCTGCCATGGTTTTAACCAAACCCCACAGAAGATCGGTCTTGTCCTGGTGATGGAGAATGAGGATTGCTCCTTCTGATTTTTGATAGTCATCTCTGTACACACACAGAGATATGCATACATATTATATACATATCTAGATATGGATTACCTTCCCTATTCACATAGCTTCTCATGAAAATGTTTCCATGTCATTAAATATTCTTGAGAAACAAAATTTTAATGTATAAATGTACCATACTTTTTTAACCTATTCTCAGCAGATGAAGTTTCACGTTGTCTTTCAGAGGGACATAATCACCTGTTATTTCAATCTAGAAAGTTTTCTCTGGGGAACACATTTACGTATTAAAGCTACAGAGGGTCATGGAAGGATGAGAAAAATGGAATCTAGTCGTATCATTCAAACGCATTCATTTATATCTATATTTTCAACTTATTTCCCAACCCCCAAAATGTTAGGTGAACAAGTTAATTAGAATCATAGAGGGCTGGAAGCCAAGTACAGGAAGTCCTTATATACATGCAGATGTGTGAGTCCATCAGAGAACCATTCCTTCCACCTACAAATTTAAGGAATCAAAAGTAAAACATATTTTTGGAAAGTTAGTATGGGAATTGATAACAGAATGTCACCTCTGAGCTTAAGTATGGCCTCAGTCACTCGTCTCCAAAGAGAAGTATGCAAGACAACCCACTGGCCTGCCGGAAAAAGATAGAACTGGTACTTGCAATCATTTGTTATTAAATTTTCTACTTTATCTTTCTACTATATATTTTTAAAAATTTTAAACATTCATGTACTAGCACACATAAATAATTCACACACACACACACACACACACACACATAGGCATTGCAGGCACATGCTACATTTTTTAAACCAATGGGGTGATCAATCAAAACAGTATGGACATTACTAAGTTTAGATTCTGTAATTAGGGAGCTTGTAGAGTATTCGGGGCTAGAAACCCATGAAGAAGGGACAAAGCATCAGTTTGGTCCAATACTTCGCCTAAATGTGGGAAGCACTGGGAAGGCAAACATAGCCACGAGTTTGGTCAAGCCTAGAATATAGGTGATTGGGACTGGGAAGGTAATTGAGCCAAAAAGTTGAAGTCATGTGGGAAAAGCCAGCATCCTAGGGCTTGATGAAATTACAATAAGGCAGGTGCCGCTTTATGGAACACTTACAGATGTGCCCTAAGAAGTCAAAGCAAAAGGATCCTCATAAGTCTAGGACCCCCGAGGAGGGACTGAGGTAGGCGAGAACCTAGGTGCCCCCCAAGAGCATAAGTTTAAGCTGCCCGTTAGTCTAGATCCTAGGAGTTAAGTAGTAGGTCTGCACGGTAAAGGACTTGGGACAGATCCGTTTCAATAGGAGGGGTAGAGGGAGGCCTTCAGTATGGATGAAAGTTCTGGAAACCTGAAAATGAATCTTGAAAGACATACCACCCTGACATTAACTTTTCCACGTGGTTTTGCAGAGAGGTGATTCTGCCCCAACAACATACCTGATCCCTGGCTAATTCTGTCCTATCTAGATATAATACGGTAAAGGGCTATTCTTTAAAAAACCAAGTCTTTTGTCTCCTTCAAATGAAAAATACACATACAGTAAGATTTTAGAAAAAGCCAATTAGAGTCATTTTAGCTTCTGTGTATCTTTAATTATGTGATGCCAAGTTTATGTAAACCAAAAACAACAAATTCTTTTTCTCTGTGCATTTTAAAAATGCGGATCCCTTTCAAGTTTAAAATATCCCTTTTCTGGTGCATTTTGTAAGTCAGACATTCCTAACTCCTAAGGTGGCCCTGATGCATCCGTAAACAACGGTGAAGGCTATAGGTAGTACTAGGAACTGAGTAACACGGTGGAGGATGGAAGTTGACCACTGAAGGTGAAGTTGAGAACAGCAGTCAACACCTCCATGAGAAGAGTGAGCTTCCCATGAGCCCCAGCACTGACCAAACTAAGGAAACCATGGAAAAGTAACAGAGGATCACAAAGACAGAGGGGACGCCATAGTTCTGCCCACCGTACCGCCTAGAAAGGAGACAACAGACGTGAGTTTCCTCAAGAAAGGCAGGCTGTACCCCCATCTTGATGAGGCCTCTGCTCACACATTCTCCTTAGTGGGGACGTGAGCAGCTGGAAGCCAGTAACTGTTTCCGAAGGCTTTTTTCCCAAATGTGTGAGGCTGTCTCTGAATTCTAGCTGAAACTGCCCCATGTCCCCTCAAACTATGTTCTCTCAGCTCCAAAGTTTGACAACACCAAGGAACCAGAGCTTTTTAAACATCCTACTTTGGATACCGCCTTCTGAGTCCACAATTCTAGCTTGTTTGGACTCTTCCACCCTAAGCTCCAAACACACACACACAAACACACACACACACACACACACAAACACACACACACAAACACACACACACACAAACACACACACGCACACACACAAACACACGCACACACACAAACACACACACAAACACACACAAACACACACACAAACACACACACACACACAAACACACACACACAAACACACACAAACACACACACACACACACACACTGGAAGAGCCAGGAAAATTCATCTTTCTCCTTAAGCCAAATCTCTTTACCATCCAAATGCCAACTTGACTTAGAGTCAACTTCTAGGTTTGGGATTGTTTACCTTGCCTTAATCCCATCACGGCTGCCTCTCAGTGGTCAAGCTAAATCCACTTAGCTTATGTCTGACTTTGGATCTTCTGGGGTGGAAAATTTTTTAAAATAATTCTTATTCTTCAGAATAACCAGTGATAATGAGAAAGATTAATGGGCATTCATAAGCCGTTAGAAGACATACTTCCCGTTCTATGCATTATTCATTTATGCAAACTATTGTAAAGGTACCAGATTCACTGTGCATTTGGGCTGGAAAGGTCCCTGGACTCAAGATTACATTGGTATGCACATTTCTGAAGCTTGGTTCTGTTTAACATTTCATCAGTGACCTGCCTAAAGGAGCAGAGAGCAAACTCATTAAATTCCTAGATGGGAGGGATGGCCAGAACATTAGAGAACAGGATTAGAATTTCCCCAGACCTTGCCAAATTAGCAAAACTGTCAGAGTCAAATATGTTCATCAGGGACGGGCAGGGAAAAGTAAGCGCCACTGTGAGCGGGGTAGGAGCAGTTTAGGAACAGAACTGCAAAGAATACAGATGCAAACACAGACACAGAGCAGGAAATAAACTTGCCCAGTGGAACCACCAGTGTTCTCCAGGGCCTTTCCTTCCCCCTTGAAATGGATTGTGGAAGCATAAAGACCCCTCCCCACCTGCAAAAATTCTAAGAATTTCCATGAGCTTTTCTTTCTCAAGGCACCTCTAGCTTCAGATTCCTTATGTCATGTAATTAGCCTGCTTTATGGTTCCTTTCACTGTCCTGCTCTGGTCTGGTCACCCTATAACAAACCATGTCCTCATACAACAGACACAAAGCCATTTCCCTACTGTGAGCACATATCATGGCCTCCTGCAGAAGGGTCTGACTATGTCCTTGGCTGTCTTGACTCTTGTTCGATCCTTCCTATGGAAGGGGCTTGGTTGAATCTGGCCCAAGAGGGGGTCATACATTGCCAACCCCTGCTAGACTCAATTTCAGAATTTTTACCTTTTGAAGAGTCTTAGCAACCACTTTCTCCAACCAGATCATTTTACACCTATAGAAATCAGAACCCAGAAAGCAGAGCAACTTTATGCAAGTTCACAAGGCATTTAAGCCAGGGTTAAAACTCAAACTAGAAACAGATAGCCCAGTTAACAGGCCAGGACCCTCTCCACTGCATCATCACTCGGCTATTTCCAGAAGGTTCTGTCCATCTCTGGTTAAACAGCAGAGCCTCTTATAGAAATTTTTCCACAATAACTTTTGGTATAATGAATCAGCCATATAACGTGTAATACACAGCAGTGTTCTCTTGCAACATCCCTATGAGAACCCAGGATGAACATCTGGCTAAAGATTTGAGCGAGGGGCAGACTTTGTGAAAACCAAAATAGAGCCTCGAGTAGATTAGAAAGGAAAGCTGTGTACAAAGTTCAAAGGACGAAATTTTGTTTGGTTTAAATAAAGTGAAAGGTCACACACAATCTTCACATACCAAGAGGAACATTGCAAAGGGGAGCAATGGTTTTTCCATCTCCGATCAGAATGAAGAGAACAGAACTAGAGTATCATAGAAACCTTGCTGGAGGTCGCTCTGTGAGTCACAGGCATCGCGGGCCAGCGGAAATCATGGGATTCCCTTAATAATTGGATCTGAGAATTGGCATCTTTCAGGGAGGGTTACGAGGAAGGGAAATAGACTGAATTCGTGATTCTCAAAGCCCTTGCTCTCTCATTAAGTCCCTGAAAGCTGTAGGAGAGAGTCTTTTTCTGAGCCAACAGGGACACATTGAATCATTGTACTTCATGAGAACAGGACAGTTTCTTCAAGAGGTTTGTGAAGTCCCCAACACCAAGTAGACAGTGTACTGGAAAAAAAAAAAATCGTCCAGATTTCAAAGGAGCCTCCCAGATGACACTCCCTCACATTGGCAGGCATTTGGGGTAGCTCATGGAAAACCTACCGTTCAGAGCCGGGAGCCCACCGCCCCCCCTCCCTCAGTAGAGGCCTGGAGGTGCTTAATGTGGATGGTTCTTAGTCCGCCTGGGACTCGACTTCCTGGAAAATCAGGGCCAGCTATTCGTAAGAACTCTTATTTTACTAGCTTTGCTAACCCTAAACCACCCGTGCATCGTGTTACTAATTACAAACGGTATAATCTGTGCAAATATCATTCCTGGACAGTACCTTTCATGAAACCTCCCAAAAGATTATTTGTCTCAAGCCACGACTTTTCCAGAGCCCATCTTTCCAAACGATGGACTCTCGGTAATTACTATGTTTCATTGTCATCATTTTCTTCCAGATGATCTCGGAACCTGTACGTCGTGCACCACGGGGTATTACATGTAAGTCTGGCTTTTTTTTTTTTCATGGCACTCACTTTTCTGCAGTTTAAGCATTACTGACTTAATCCTAAATCCAGTGATTAAAGCAAAGAGGCCGTGCAGCCTGAAGTGACTCTGCCCTGTCATGCTATTAATGAACAGTTCTTGGATTTAGCAATAAGACCCCAGCTGTTTCCTTGCCTCCAAAGGAGGCCCTCTTTTTCTTGGTCCTGGAAGTCACCCAACCTGACACTGGTGTCTAGGAATCTTGCCGTGGGTTACCAGGTTTCAGACCTTGCTGTCCATGGACAGACCTGAACGATAGACCAACCCCAAGCAAGCTATTTCCAAACGTCTGCGTGGAGACCTTGTCCTTCACAGGAGTCCGAAAGGCCAGGATGAAGCCAGGAACTTCCAGAGCTCTGAATCACCCACTGGGTAATGAGAGACACAAACCACTAGGTTAAATGAAACACAGATAACAGACATTCCCAAAGTTCTCCAACTCTACAAGTCAAAGATGGGAGGTCTCCACGTCACCTCCGTTTCCTAGCCTGGTCTGCCTGCTAGGGCCCACAGGTGCCTATCTTGGAAGAAAAGCTAAGAAGGCAGAGGAGAAAAAAGGCAGGCCCAGATAATTCATAAGCTGCATAATTCCTCCCTGTCACGTTAAGAACTGGGTGACAGCTTCACCCCCCAGTTCTTCTCTTCACCTTTCCACAAACGTGGCCAGGGACACGAGATTGATGTTACTCTCCAGAGGAAGAAACTGAAGGTCAGAGTGGCTGTGGGTTTCCTCATGTTGCACCCCAAGCCAGTTGGTAGGGGGTGTCCAGGTTCAGGTCACCTCAACTTTAGTGGGCTGGCTCCTCCTGTCACCGCACTGCCTTTCGCCTCTATCATATTCGAGGGGCGGTCATGGGTGAGAAGATGCTGAGAGGTGTCAGGAGCTTGGGAGGGAAAGGGGAGCCCAATGAGCTGAAGCATATCAAAAAGTATCAGCTTTATCATTACTTAAGCTTAGAGTTTTCATTCAACTCTCATAGACAGTCTCCATAATATAGAAAGCCTGTGCTCTCTATATTAACTATGTCCACATCTCCACATTCCTGACCTACTGGTTTAAAGTACCGTTCCATAAACAGGGAGGAGGGATGGAGAAGAGACCCCCAAACGTGATTATTATAAGGTAGAACAGAGGAGAGTAAGTGAGCAGAAAGCAATCTGTCATGTTCACAGCTGCCCTTTGCCCAGCACACAGCCAGTCACAGACACCCCAGGCAGAGACGAACAGCAGAAATGCAAACATTCTTTGGTAAGGACACATGGTTGGGGGCACAGAATGTTCCTCAAAGAACCGAGGAAGGAGAACAGACTCGAATAACAACCATGCAGAAGTGGGTGAGGAGGAAAAAAATAATAATAAGATGTAGGTAAGGAATTCTCCTGTTTGTTCCTTTCTCTGCATCCCTGGTCTAACTGAGTCCTTCCTCACGTTGTTGACGTGAGAGCACAGCCCTCCACCTGCACCTGCTTCCCCGTCACCTGAGAGCACCTGTTCCACCTTGGAGCCAGCCCTGCAAGCCGCTCCTGCGCGCTGCTGCCCGTGGATGAACAGGGTCCATAAAACCCTTGAGAAATAAACACACGGAAAGAACATGCCCAGTATCCCCGAGATTAAAACAGGAGATATTTGTTTCAAGAAACACACAGGTATAACCCTTAGAATGTTTAGTAACTTTGAAGAAAGCGAATAATACAATATATTAAAGTTGTTAATGAAGAAATACAAAGCTTTCCTCGCATACCTTGTTGATGCTATGAAATTCATCAAAGGGCAAAGGTCAGCTTGATTCTGCTCCCTCTTCAAATGGGCTGGTAATTCAGTGGAGTCTGAACTACAGCATTCGGGCACCTGGGTGGCTCAGTCGGTTAAGCGTCTGCCTTCGGCTCAGGTCATGATCCTGGGGTCCTGGGATCAAGTCCCGCATCAGGCTCCCTGCTCAGCGGGGGGTCTGTTTCTCCCTCTGCCCTCCCCCCACTTGTGATCGTGCTGTCTCTCAAAAATAAATAAGTAAATAAAAAGTTAAAAAAAGGTTTGAAAAAAATAAAATACAACATTCCACTGTAGAATGAGAAGGGACATTATGCATAAAAATATAAATAGGTAAAAACTAAGACACTTCACTCTTAATAATCTAGTTTTAAAAGTAACAATTAAAAAAAATCTAGTTGTAGACATTTTGGTAAGTTACTTGAACTCAATACTGAGCTGTTTCCAAACGTCTGCGTGGAGTCCTTGTCCTTCACAGGAGTCAGAAAGGCCAGCATGAAGCCAGGAACTTCCAGAGCTCTGAATCTCCCACTGGGTAATGAGATACACAGACCACTAGGTTACATGAAACACAGATAACAGACACTCCCCAAGTTCTCCAATTCGACTCTACAAGTCAAAGGTGGGAGGTCTCCACGTCACCTCACCTTCTAGTTGCCGTATTACGGAAGCACACAAACTGTCTGTTCAAATCCCAGGCCTGCCTTTAACAACCTATGAGACTTTGAGCATTTCACCTCGAGACTCAGTTCCCTTACCTAGAAACTAAAGACAAGTAATAGCTACCATATGGGAATTGCATGGAGGTTGAAATGAGGCTTAATGCATCATCAGTACTCCATAAATAAATATGGGTACCCCTTTCCTTCTCCCCAGCCTCTTCTGCCCCTGACGATGTGTCCTCAGGGTCCAGAGGGAGATGGTTAATGACTTGTTTGGTGAGCACACATAGACCAAGTTTTTGTCCTTGAAACCCAAATATCTACACCTGTTGAAAACGATGTGTAGACAGAGGTCAGGATATTAAATTATGGTGGTGAAGAAAAATACGTCAACATAGCTCACGGAAGAAACTCCACCTCCAACCCCCCCTTAGGTTTGAACACCACTGTTACAAGACCTGTCCCGAGAAGACCTACAGCGAAGAATCGGAATGCAAAGCGTGTGAGACCAACTGTGGCAGCTGTGACCAGCATCAGTGCTACTGGTGTGAAGAGGGCTTCTTTCTCCTGGGTAAGCCTGAGAACCGCATGGCACAAAGGCGGAACAAGTCTCCAGAGCCCCACCCAGACATGAGAGCCCTCGCTTGATTGGTTTCAGACTCTTCCTGTGCCTCTTGTCCAAGGATGGATTTTAATTTGGTTTGAAAATAAACATTAGCCAGGACTCCTTCCTTCTGCTTTTATCACCAAAGCAGAGTTCCTATGTTGCTCATTCATTTCAAACATCTCCAAGCTGATGGAAACAGGAGTGAAGGGGGCGGCTGGGGGGGAATGCTGAAGAGAAATGCCTTAGAACGAATCACCTGGGACATTCAGAACCAGGACTCTTTCCTGGAGACTGAAGCCACGCTATATATTCCTAAGCACTGATAAGTTCCACAAGATCCTTTGTCTTCGGGTTTGGCCAATCCCAGATGGTTAAGAAAGAAATACACTAGGAACCTTCCAGTGGAAGGACGGACAGTCCAATGCTCTCGAATGTTTGCAGGATCAGCCCACACTGATCTCCTGTGGTTCTATACAAAGGTTTATTTGATTTGTACTTTTTTCAAGGCCCTGAGAATTTAAAGTTCTTTACTCCATGCTCTTCGCCCTTTAACCCCTTGAGCAAACTTCAATGCTTGGTTAAAAGAGGACTGGCATGTTGGACTTAAGACACATTTCTTGGTTGAAATAAGCTTATGCCAGTTGGGTTTCTTTAAAAACAAACTCAAATGAAGAATGTTCCTGAGATTCTCCGTGGCCTGTTTAGAACTCGGCCGCGCACAGAGCCCAGGCCAAGGGAGCCAGGGACCTACCCTCCTGACCCCTCCCTGTGTTCTCCTGCAGGCGGCTCATGTGTGAGGAGCTGTGGCCCTGGCTACTTCGGGGACCCAGAGCTGGGACAATGTGAGCGCTGCCACCCGGCCTGTGAGACCTGCACTGGCTTCGGCCACCATCAGTGTAGCAGCTGCCAGCAAGGGCTGCAACTGCAGCAGGGGACGTGTGCGGGGCCTGCCCAGACCCAGGAGGAAGGCAAATTCTGGAATGGTATGTGCCTCCTGAAAGAGAGAGAGAGAGAGAGAGAGAGAGAGAGCACGAGTGAAAGCAGGTGTCTGGCCACCTTCTCTGCCTGCCTCCCTCCCTCTTTAACACTTGCTTTTGGGCTAGCCCAGAGATGAAGGCCTGGAGTCAACCAAAGCTTGGGGTGGGAAAGGGTAAGAAGCTGTGGTTCGTTGGCATCTGACCTGATGGGAAACCCAAAGCACAGCCTATGGTTGGTGTGGCCTGTGAGTTCCTATCCAGCGGAGGAGACCTCAGAGCAGGTAAAGGGGGCCATGTAGGGAAGTGGCCCAATGACCAATGTCGCAAAGATCTCAGAATAGCTTCTATGTAAGGTAAAGGGAAATGACTGGTAAGGGTGGGCTTTTTCGGTTGGACAAGGAAGAACTGCTCTAAAGTACTGGAACTGAAGCTGGGACCACTGATCTTTCTGGCTGACTGATTAGAACCTAGCATCATCCAAGCTTGCCTTTTAAAAGTCCCCCCTCCAGGGGCGCCTGCGTGGCTCACTCAGTGAAGCGTCCCACTCTTGATTTCGGCTCAGGTCATGATCTCAGGGTCGTGAGATCGAGCCCCAAGTCCGGCTCCACACTCAGTGGGGAGTCTGCTTGAGATTCTCCCTCTCCCTCTTCCTCTCCCCCTACTCGTGCTGTCTCACAAGTAAAATAAAATGAAAGTCCCCCCTCCAGTTACAGGTGGGGAAATGGGGGACTTTGACGGGGGCAGGAGGAAGGGTGTGGGAGCTTGCCATCTAACAGTAAAGGCTCGTGCATGTTCGCTCATTCCTACCTGTGTCTTCAGTACTGACCTCCTCACACTGGAGTCTCAGTCACAAGCTTCCTTGCAAGGTAGTTACAAACTCCAATGACCTCTCTGAATCTCTGGTGGTTAAAAAACAAAACCCTCTTCCTGCTGGAAAAATCTGACTCACATTCTATGCAGAGACACTCATGAAAACAAGAGATGCTCTCCGTTTGATTTCAAGGCAAGGATTTGTTAAAAAGGTCATTTCAGTGCAGTGGCCGTGGAAGTCTGCTCGGGATGAGTCTTCGAAGGGCCGGGGCGAGGGACAGATCCCAGGGAAGGAGAGAGGCTCTTTGCTGGGTCTGAGGAGGGACATCCAGGGCGACTGTCCACCACGAGTGTCACGTATGTGACTTAAAGGAAAAGCAGCACAGAGACCATCACAAACCCAGCAACCAAAGGCCACGGAGAACACAGGCCAATTTCAGAGACATAGCTGGGAAGAAAATCATTCAATCCAGATTGGGATATCTTCTGTGAATTATAGCTGGACCCAAATGCTGAAAACGAGTTTGTCTGGCATTCAGGCATTTAAGAGACAGCGCAAGCCAAGAGGAAAATAGTCTGGTGCTGTGTTTCTAGCTCAGAACATCTGTATTTTATCTGGCATCCAGATGATGAAAAGGTCCAGGGAGCCAAGAGTCAGAGCAGATTTGATTCCCCAAATGATGACATGTCCCTTTCAACTGGACTACGCACTTTGCAAAGCAGAAGTCGGGCCTCGACTGTTCCCCTTTGTCAGAGCACCACGCCCACCCCTCCGCACTTTCCACTGTCAAGATACAGTGTTTTTGAAGCAAGGAAGGTATTAGTCCATTTGGGGATTTAGCACTAATAAGGGATTTGGGAAACAGATGAGAATGTTTCTCATGGCTGGACAAAAGCAATAAAGTCAGCGACATGGCTGCACTTCTCTATGATCTAGGAAATCAGACATGCAGACTATTAGCAGTGAGGAAAAACAGTTTCTTCACTGAGCAAGGTAAGGCCCTTGCTCAGCTTCCCCAGCAGTGTTTAGACAACACTGAGGTACACAGTAAGTGGGAAATGCACTCCATTAAGTCCTGGGAGTATTTGAGCCAACGCCTACATCTTTCCCCTGACTTCTAACTCTTTAAAAAACAAAACAAAACAACACAAAACAAAAACAAAAACAAAAACAAAAACAAAAACAACCAAGGTTGAGAGCATAATAGGACAGAAGGTTCCAGAAAACAGGCACTAATTAGCCACCCCTTTCAGATGAGGCTAAGCAGGTTGCAGCCATCCTGGGGCAACTCAGAGGGAGCCCAGACAATGGACAGAATGATCCTAAAAGAATAGAGCTGCCTCGTGATCTCAGCAAGGGGGTGTTGGGGCTTTTGACACAGTTGCAGATCCACATAGGGAAGGTAAAATGGGACAAACTTCAGTCCCCTCCTTCACCCACATTACCTCCCAGCAGAAACAATCAGATCTTGTTTGCATCCGAAGACCACGACTGCCCCCATTGTCTGGCCAGCATGAGTTGGGGAAATAGCCTTGAAATAAAAATCCAACTAGACTTCCCTGAACCCCTCTTTTAATAAGGTGGCTTCCCATGATGAGAAGACCATCATTCTTTGTTAACTACACACACGGTGGGACTACCTCCCGCCCCAGTCAAAGGATGGAGATTTCCCTACACGTTGGACCATGCCCGGCCAATCCTCCAGCCAAGACTAAGTGATCCCCAAAGATGGCCGCTCAACTCTGTTCTTCCTGCCAGCAAAGAATAGCTTGCACCAAAGTACAGATCCCTACAAGATCCCCTGTCCTCGTCACTAATATCCTGTGAAGATTCCAAGTTCAATGTCCCTGCATGGCAACAACAGAACCAATATTAAGTAGGCTGCTAATGGCTCCCACAGTGACTCAGGCATCACAGAGCGACCATCGGTGAAAACGTTCAGGTGTGGCAGGCCACGGTTCGGCTGCTTTCCTGAAACCATCGTTGGGAATGGAAACAGTTTACTCTATGACTGTTAAGTCATTTGGATTTTCTTAAGTGGTTTTGCCCCTGGTAGTACCAGAAAGTCCTAAGAATAATTCCTGCACATTTCCCCTACCCACCTATTTCCATCATCGATTAAAACCGTGTTTGTAGCAGGCTGTAATTACATATTCTGATGATAGTTTAATCTACAAAGCGCAGACATGGGGAATTAACTTTTTATCTTTGACCACATCCTAACAATTTCTCACTAGCCTGTCTTTTGATCTTAATTCCTAGGCCCTGAGGAATCCCAGAGTCAGTCACAAACACAGCCATATGTAAAAAATAAATCTCAGTGGTGGGAAGATATGTTGTCTATGTGTAACCAAATCTTCGAGAGCTTTAAAGATGCCACGAAAATCTAATTTTTAGAAGGACTTTGTAGATATATACAGTTGCCTCGCTTAGAAAGGAGGACCTCATTTTTACTTAATTAACCAACCAGAACTCAGTGAAGAAAACACAGGACTCTGGATGAGTAAATGATTAAACCTTTNGAGAGAGAGAGAGAGAGAGAGAGAGAGAGAGAGAGAGAGCACGAGTGAAAGCAGGTGTCTGGCCACCTTCTCTGCCTGCCTNTGAAGAATGTTCCTGAGATTCTCCGTGGCCTGTTTAGAACTCGGCCGCGCACAGAGCCCAGGCCAAGGGAGCCAGGGACCTACCCTCCTGACCCCTCCCTGTGTTCTCCTGCAGGCGGCTCATGTGTGAGGAGCTGTGGCCCTGGCTACTTCGGGGACCCAGAGCTGGGACAATGTGAGCGCTGCCACCTGGCCTGTGAGACCTGCACTGGCTTCGGCCACCATCAGTGTAGCAGCTGCCAGCAAGGGCTGCAACTGCAGCAGGGGACGTGTGCGGGGCCTGCCCAGACCCAGGAGGAAGGCAAATTCTGGAATGGTATGTGCCTCCTGAGAGAGAGAGAGAGAGAGAGAGAGAGAGAGAGAGAGAGCACGAGTGAAAGCAGGTGTCTGGCCACCTTCTCTGCCTGCCTCCCTCCCTCTTTAACACTTGCTTTTGGGCTAGCCCAGAGATGAAGGCCTGGAGTCAACCAAAGCTTGGGGTGGGAAAGGGTAAGAAGCTGTGGTTCGTTGGCATCTGACCTGATGGGAAACCCAAAGCACAGCCTATGGTTGGTGTGGCCTGTGAGTTCCTATCCAGCGGAGGAGACCTCAGAGCAGGTAAAGGGGGCCATGTAGGGAAGTGGCCCAATGACCAAT
The DNA here is from genome assembly GCF_002007445.2 of Ailuropoda melanoleuca. Classification (NCBI taxonomy): domain Eukaryota; kingdom Metazoa; phylum Chordata; class Mammalia; order Carnivora; family Ursidae; genus Ailuropoda; species Ailuropoda melanoleuca. The sequence continues at coordinate 30,529,137 of NC_048234.1, forward strand.
GTCGCAAAGATCTCAGAATAGCTTCTATGTAAGGTAAAGGGAAATGACTGGTAAGGGTGGGCTTTTTCGGTTGGACAAGGAAGAACTGCTCTAAAGTACTGGAACTGAAGCTGGGACCACTGATCTTTCTGGCTGACTGATTAGAACCTAGCATCATCCAAGCTTGCCTTTTAAAAGTCCCCCCTCCAGGGGCGCCTGCGTGGCTCACTCAGTGAAGCGTCCCACTCTTGATTTCGGCTCAGGTCATGATCTCAGGGTCGTGAGATTGAGCCCCAAGTCCGGCTCCACACTCAGTGGGGAGTCTGCTTGAGATTCTCCCTCTCCCTCTTCCTCTCCCCCTACTCGTGCTGTCTCACAAGTAAAATAAAATGAAAGTCCCCCCTCCAGTTACAGGTGGGGAAATGGGGGACTTTGACGGGGGCAGGAGGAAGGGTGTGGGAGCTTGCCATCTAACAGTAAAGGCTCGTGCATGTTCGCTCATTCCTACCTGTGTCTTCAGTACTGACCTCCTCACACTGGAGTCTCAGTCACAAGCTTCCTTGCAAGGTAGTTACAAACTCCAATGACCTCTCTGAATCTCTGGTGGTTAAAAAACAAAACCCTCTTCCTGCTGGAAAAATCTGACTCACATTCTATGCAGAGACACTCATGAAAACAAGAGATGCTCTCCGTTTGATTTCAAGGCAAGGATTTGTTAAAAAGGTCATTTCAGTGCAGTGGCCGTGGAAGTCTGCTCGGGATGAGTCTTCGAAGGGCCGGGGCGAGGGACAGATCCCAGGGAAGGAGAGAGGCTCTTTGCTGGGTCTGAGGAGGGACATCCAGGGCGACTGTCCACCACGAGTGTCACGAATGTGACTTAAAGGAAAAGCAGCACAGAGACCATCACAAACCCAGCAACCAAAGGCCACGGAGAACACAGGCCAATTTCAGAGACATAGCTGGGAAGAAAATCATTCAATCCAGATTGGGATATCTTCTGTGAATTATAGCTGGACCCAAATGCTGAAAACGAGTTTGTCTGGCATTCAGGCATTTAAGAGACAGCGCAAGCCAAGAGGAAAATAGTCTGGTGCTGTGTTTCTAGCTCAGAACATCTGTATTTTATCTGGCATCCAGATGATGAAAAGGTCCAGGGAGCCAAGAGTCAGAGCAGATTTGATTCCCCAAATGATGACATGTCCCTTTCAACTGGACTACGCACTTTGCAAAGCAGAAGTCGGGCCTCGACTGTTCCCCTTTGTCAGAGCACCACGCCCACCCCTCCGCACTTTCCACTGTCAAGATACAGTGTTTTTGAAGCAAGGAAGGTATTAGTCCATTTGGGGATTTAGCACTAATAAGGGATTTGGGAAACAGATGAGAATGTTTCTCATGGCTGGACAAAAGCAATAAAGTCAGCGACATGGCTGCACTTCTCTATGATCTAGGAAATCAGACATGCAGACTATTAGCAGTGAGGAAAAACAGTTTCTTCACTGAGCAAGGTAAGGCCCTTGCTCAGCTTCCCCAGCAGTGTTTAGACAACACTGAGGTACACAGTAAGTGGGAAATGCACTCCATTAAGTCCTGGGAGTATTTGAGCCAACGCCTACATCTTTCCCCTGACTTCTAACTCTTTAAAAAACAAAACAAAACAACACAAAACAAAAACAAAAACAAAAACAAAAACAAAAACAACCAAGGTTGAGAGCATAATAGGACAGAAGGTTCCAGAAAACAGGCACTAATTAGCCACCCCTTTCAGATGAGGCTAAGCAGGTTGCAGCCATCCTGGGGCAACTCAGAGGGAGCCCAGACAATGGACAGAATGATCCTAAAAGAATAGAGCTGCCTCGTGATCTCAGCAAGGGGGTGTTGGGGCTTTTGACACAGTTGCAGATCCACATAGGGAAGGTAAAATGGGACAAACTTCAGTCCCCTCCTTCACCCACATTACCTCCCAGCAGAAACAATCAGATCTTGTTTGCATCCGAAGACCACGACTGCCCCCATTGTCTGGCCAGCATGAGTTGGGGAAATAGCCTTGAAATAAAAATCCAACTAGACTCCCCTGAACCCCTCTTTTAATAAGGTGGCTTCCCATGATGAGAAGACCATCATTCTTTGTTAACTACACACACGGTGGGACTACCTCCCGCCCCAGTCAAAGGATGGAGATTTCCCTACACGTTGGACCATGCCCGGCCAATCCTCCAGCCAAGACTAAGTGATCCCCAAAGATGGCCGCTCAACTCTGTTCTTCCTGCCAGCAAAGAATAGCTTGCACCAAAGTACAGATCCCTACAAGATCCCCTGTCCTCGTCACTAATATCCTGTGAAGATTCCAAGTTCAATGTCCCTGCATGGCAACAACAGAACCAATATTAAGTAGGCTGCTAATGGCTCCCACAGTGACTCAGGCATCACAGAGCGACCATCGGTGAAAACGTTCAGGTGTGGCAGGCCACGGTTCGGCTGCTTTCCTGAAACCATCGTTGGGAATGGAAACAGTTTACTCTATGACTGTTAAGTCATTTGGATTTTCTTAAGTGGTTTTGCCCCTGGTAGTACCAGAAAGTCCTAAGAATAATTCCTGCACATTTCCCCTACCCACCTATTTCCATCATCGATTAAAACCGTGTTTGTAGCAGGCTGTAATTACATATTCTGATGATAGTTTAATCTACAAAGCGCAGACATGGGGAATTAACTTTTTATCTTTGACCACATCCTAACAATTTCTCACTAGCCTGTCTTTTGATCTTAATTCCTAGGCCCTGAGGAATCCCAGAGTCAGTCACAAACACAGCCATATGTAAAAAATAAATCTCAGTGGTGGGAAGATATGTTGTCTATGTGTAACCAAATCTTCGAGAGCTTTAAAGATGCCACGAAAATCTAATTTTTAGAAGGACTTTGTAGATATATACAGTTGCCTCGCTTAGAAAGGAGGACCTCATTTTTACTTAATTAACCAACCAGAACTCAGTGAAGAAAACACAGGACTCTGGATGAGTAAATGATTAAACCTTTGGCCCACAGAATCCCTAGAGGAACCACGTGTCTCCACTTGCCCTGATTNAATCCCTAGAGGAACCACGTGTCTCCACTTGCCCTGATTGTTAAACATCTCGGAATTTCAATAGGGGATCATCGAACCACCCCCAGCTAGAAATCAGCTACATGGGAAATCGGCAAACACTACAAATCAAGTTTTTGGTCTTGTGTTCCAAAAAGCCATTTTACCGGTACACCACTACTCTGACCTCGACCAAACTATTTTAAAATCCAAATTCGTTACTAAAAAGTCTCTCTAGTGGATGTAGGCTTTTGAGGTACGCATACCAGGATTCAGATCCTGGCTCTGTTCTTTACCAGCTGTGTGACCTTGAACAAGGTACTCACCCTGTCTGAATCTTAGTTCCGTCATCCATAAAGTAAGAACACGGAACAACTTCAGCCAAGGTCATTCCGGGAATTAAATGTGAGAACACACATAAAGCTCCCCGGACAGAAGACGACACAATAAAAGTTAAACTACTCCCCCGCCCTTTAACCTGACCCAGTCTTAACACGGGAAACACTAGTTCACTTTCAAAACAGTCTTCCCTGTCAAAAGCAAGTAATTCTGGGGGGCCTACATCAGGGATGAATAGTCCCAGAAAGAAGGCAGCAAATAGCAGTCAGCTGGGGTGCCTAGGAGCCAAGCAGAGTCCCGACTTAGCGAATAATGTGTATAAAGATGTCCATGGCCGCTTTACTTATAACAACCAAAAAAGGGGGGGGGATGGAGCAACCTAAAAATGTAACCAAAGAAAAATATTAAGTGAATTGTGCTTCATGCAAATACATAACCCATTAAAAATAGTGTGAACAAAGAATGTTAATAGCGAGAGAATATGCCTATAAAATTTAAAATATCAAATGCAGGGGCACCTGGGTGGCTCAGTCGGTAAAGCATCTGCCTTCAGCTCAGGTCATGATCCCAGGGTCCTGGGATCAAGCCCCACATGGGGCCCTACCCAGCAGGGAGGCTGCTTCTCCCTCTCCCCCTGCTTGCGCTCTCTCTCTGTCGAATAAATAAATAAAATCTTTAAAAAATGCAAAATGTAGTGTCAGTATTATCTACGCAGAAGACGTAAATGATTACACACACATGTGTGATCGTACTCACACGTTGCGTATGAAGCTGGGGAATCTACGTGCTGACGTACATACACCACAGGCATTTCTGGGTGGTAAGGTGATAGGTGAAATGGACCTTCTTCATCTTTCTTGCATTAAAAAAATAAAACGCTTTATTTTTTTTTTTCTAACAAAAAAAGAGCCTGTGTCCACTGCAAGCCCATCTTCGGTGAGGAGCCGGCCACAGCAGCGACGGCGGAAATTTCAAATCAAAAGAGGTAACAGGGAAATACGAATCACAGTGAATCAAAAACGTCTGTGACGTACAAACCAACCCAAGAAGATGGGCTACAAGGAGCAAATGGGGTGCAGAAGTCCTCAGAAACAGAAGGACGTGGTGACCACAACGTAGGCGCCCAAAGGCCAGAGACTGAGAGGGAACTCAGCCGTGGAGCTTTCTGGAACACTTAAGGGCGTTCCTGAGGTGCTGAGTGGTTATATCCGGGAGAAGCTACCAAGAAAAGCCTCCGTCCTTGCAGATGGGTAATAGGGCTGAAAAAGCACCTTTTGCCTTCCAGTCACTGTAGTAGCTTAGTATTTGAAATAGCAGAGAATGGGGGGAAAAAAACCCTAAGTGGTCACCAACGGTTATGAGTTAGAAAAAAGAAGTATGATACACCCACACAATGGAATGCTGCGGAGCCGTAAACAAGAGCGAAGGGGTTATGTGCTGAAAGAGGATGGGCCCCAAAATACATTATTACCAAAACAAAACAAAAACCAATGTGATAAACGTGTGAAAAGACATAGTTTATATAAAAAAGGGTGGAGAGATACTTTATGATATATTAACTTTCTTCGGTTTTGTTCAGGATTTTTTTAACTGGGCGAGTATTGCTTATTTTAAAAAAATTTTTTAGGGGCGCCTGGGTGGCACAGCGGTTAGGCGTCTGCCTTCAGCTCAGGGCATGATCCCGGCGTTATGGGATCGAGCCCCACATCAGGCTCCTTCGTTATGAGCCTGCTTCTTCCTCTCCCACTCCCCCTGCTTGGGTTCCCTCTCTCGCTGGCTGTCTCTATCTCTGTCGAATAAATAAATAAAATCTTTAAAAAAAAGAAAAAATTTTTAAATAAAACTCCCCTTTATATGGTTTAGCTATAGTCATTTCTGAAGGACAGACATTTTCTTGGTCAGGGTGATTTTTTTTCTTTGAGGTCTTGTCCAGTCTAGAATTCCTGGAGTGGAAAAAAATGAAAACCATGATCAATATCAAAATTTACTTGTGATTAAGTCCCTAATCTTTTATGATAAAAAGCTGTGGCGGGCAATGACGATCCATGGCCCCCCACTTAATTGCTGTTAACTGTGTGCACAGAACACCCTCTAGTGGACATATCCTGGCATTACAGAATTTTACATCAAGGGTAACCCAGTAAAATCTCAAACCGCCAGAATGTGAGATATATGTAATTATAAATACATATGTAGATATATACATTATATTTTACAAAAATGTGAGAAAATTCATTGAAATTCTTATCTTTCTAAATAAAAAATTTTAGTATAAGAACAATAAAATCGGGACACCTGGGTGGTTCAGTCAGTTAAGAGTTTGCCTTCTGCTCAGGTCATGATTCCAGGGTCCTGGGATAGACCCCACTTCGGGCTCCCGGATGGGTGGGGAGTCTGCCTCTTCCTCTCTCTCCGCCCCTCCCCTCCACTCGTCTGTGCTCGCTCGCTCACTCGGTCTCAAATAAATAAACAAAAAAAATCTTTTTAAAAAAACCGATAAAATAAAAAATTCAAACCCTGAGGGGGGAAAAATTCAACACCTGGCCTAGACATATAATATAAAAGATTGTCGAGGTGTCTGATAAATATTATTTTGCTATTATTTTTTAGAACTGCTCTCAGCCATTGAGTATCTTTTGTTTCAGTTCCACTGAAATATAATTGATGTAAAGCTGTCAGGCTTAACAAGTATAATGGGATGACTTGATACACCTATGTATTGCAAAATGATTACGGCCATAAGGTTAACACATCCACCACCCCTTGTGTGTGTGTGTGTGTGTGTGTGTGTGTGTGTGTGAACTTAAAAGAGCTACTCTCTTAGCAACTTTCGCATATACAGTAGAGCATTAGTTATAGACACCATGCTGGACCTTACATCCCCAGGACTTACTCACCTTATGACTGGAAGGTTGTACCTTTGGTCCCCTCTCACCCATTCCCCCACCCCACCCCGATCCCTGGCAACCACCAATCTACTCTAGGAGTTTGGTTTCCTTGTAGGCTGTACATACAAGTGAGATCACATAGTATTTGTCTTTCTCTCTCTGACATATTTCATTTAGCCTAATGCTCAAGATTTATCCATTTGTTGCAAATGGCGACACTTCCTTCTTTTTTATGGCCAAATAGTGCTCCTTTCTACACATATAACCCATCTTCTTTATCCATTCATGCATCGATGGACACTTGGGTGGTTTCCACGTCTTGGCCCTTGTAAATAATGTGCAATGAACGTGGGAGGACAGGTATCCCTTCAAGATAGTGGTTTCATTTCCTTCGGTTATATACACAGAAGTGGAATTGCTGGAGCATAGGGTAGTTCCGTTTTTAATCTTTTGAGGACCCTCCATACCGCTTTGCCACAGTAGCTGTGCCCATTTACAGCCCCAGCAACGGTGCACAAGGGTTCCCTTTTCTCCACCTCCTCACTGACACTTGCTATCTCCTCGGGACCCCAGCCCTTCTAACAGATGTGAGGTGCTCTTTTGATCTGCGTCTCCCTGTTGATTAGCGAGGACTGATGTTGGCAACCAAACTGTTGCTCATTTCTGCCGCCTTCTCTTTTGGGTTAGGTGAGACCGTCAGGATCCCAAGGCCTTCCGGGAAACACCCGGTCGGGCGGAGATTCCTGTGGTCTTTTGTGGGAAGCCTGTGCCTGGCCCTGCTGTGTACAAGGCTAACTGAGCTCTTAACAGCTCCCCCAAGGGAGAGTACCCCAGCAAGGCAGTCTCCTGGAAAACCAAGGCAGAGTTCTCTCTCCAGACTGGGAGAGCACTGCCAGTCCGCATGGCAGGACGATCATGTATGTCTCCATCCACACCAGTCTGTCTGTCTGTCTACCTACCTCTGCATCTAGTTTCCTCTGTGGCGAATCTTGGCAGCTTATCAACCATAGCACCTTCAGAGAAACCAAGCGACGCCTCCCGGTGCCACTCCAGGCACGGAACAGAGGGCAAGGGGAGAGGACTAAAGCCAAAGGTTGGGAAACGGGGAGGTGTGGTACCCAAAGAGGAAACTGGGAGGAAGGAGGCAGAAGGTCTAGCATTTACTGAGCTGCTGTGTGTGCGCGTTACACACACTGTTTCACACAGTCTCCATGACAGTTCTCGAAGGCAGAGATCATCTGCTCTCATTCTAGAGACATGGAAAATAGGACTCTCCGAGTTTAATTGCCGTATCCATGGTTACCCTCCCGTAAGTGGCACAGCTAGGCTTTGAAGGCAGGTGTGACTACAGAACACGCTGTGTCAGACCAACTCTCGGAAGAGCAGGAAGGAGTGGGAAGCAAGAGACGGAGGGTGGGGAGGGAAGGGGATCGGAAGATGCCAACGGCAACAGTCGACTGAGGGTCCAGTCATTCCTATCACCCGTCCTCAGCTAGCTCTCCTTTTTCTAACTCTCCCCTGTGAGACTCATGCTGATTCCCAAGCAGCTCCTGAGATTCACTCAAGATCCCGCGTACTCACTGAGTGATGTCACCAAGGCTACTCTGTAGGTTTTCGAAATTGTCCCATGGACTTGCTGACTCCCTGGAAGAGCCGGGCCACCAAAGGGAATGCTCCTGGGGGAGAAAGGGAGAGAGGAACGCCTCTAATGTTTCCCAGGCGAATGGTGTAGTGACGGGATGGCCTGCTATCACCTGACCAACCAGAAAGCTCAGAGGTGGCTCCATTAGGTGAATGCTTAACGACGATTTGAGAGGAGATAAATTTAGGTTTGCATTCACAGTGGTTACTCTGAATAACACAGAAACCCAAACATTGACAGATTTTGAAACCTGGTTCCAAAGGGGGAAAAAAAAAAAAGAGGAAGGGAGGAAGGAAAAGGAAAAGGAAAAAGTTACTCCACAAAAGATGCAATGAATTCTGTTCTCATCTTGGAGGGAAGAGAAATGGTCATCTAAGAATCTTGGGGAAAGAAGTGATGACCTTTAACTAGAAAACTCTTTCATGCATGCACACACACAAGCATACACTCCCACAGATTTTTAACGTATGAAAGAAGGAACACCTGTTAGTTCCAACAGCCCCACTGCATTGAAGGCTATCCTGTCACCGGAAGTTTGCAAACCTTGTCTTGATAACCAATTGGAAGGAAGAGAAAAAATAAATGAACAAATGAAATACATGAATAAATGTATAAAGTCCACCACGCAGGTAATGAGTGGGTACCAGTGTTCAGCCAATGCAAAATTGAAGGGATTCTACTCTGGGCAGGAAGGAAGACAAGATTACCCATGAGATCCCTTCCAACGCTGTAATACTATGAGCCTGTTCAAAGGACACTGACTTCTGGTTTCTGTCTACACAGACATTTTGAGAGGACACCAGCCTTGTCATCCTTCTTGTAAAACCTGCAATGAATCTGCGACCCTGTGCACTTCGTGTCCAAAAGGTCAGTGTGGAGTATGACAGGAGGTGGCCGTGGCCAAGCCAATTCACTGTCACTCATGTATATCGGTGTCTTTATGTAAAAGGTTTGCAGGACTTGATCCAGTTCCTAACACAGTGGCTACTCTGGGAAAATGCAGGGGCCCAAACAGCAACCTCTAATAAAAACTGGTATTCAGGGGTGTATGGTGGGCTCAGTCGGTAGAGCGTGTGACTCTTGATCTCAGGGTTGTAAGTTCGAGTCCCATGTTGGGTGTCAAGATTACTTAAAAGAAAAAGAAAGAGAAAAGAAAAATGTCAATGTTCTTATCCAAAGGCATGATACAGTTATCTGTTGATTTGGCCACAGAATTTATTAGGGTCGCTGGGTACCTGACATTTCTAGAAGCTCCATTACTCTTTCAAGTGCATTAGCCAAAACAAGAGAACTCAGGGTAGAGACTCTAGGGGAGGGTAAATACCCTATCTGTTCTTTCCTTCTTTATTTCTGAATTTAGGGGAGAAAAAAATCCCCAAGAAGAAAAACTTTTTTTTTTTTTTTGAGATTTATTTATTTGAGAGAGAGGGAGCCTGACATGGGACTAGATCCCAGGATGCTGGGGTTATGACCTGAGCCGAAGGCAGATGCTTAACCGACTGAGCCACCCAGGCGCCCCAGCCAAGAACAACAACTTAACAGGTCAACAGATGAACTGCTTTATTGTCTATAATAACAAAACATCAGAAACAGCAACTTCCCTGAATTTGGGGAATATTTTATTAACATGGTACACTAACAGTGAGAACTTAAGAATTAAAAGTGACCATTAAAGTGGTCATTTTGTTGGAAGGTGCAATGTTCATGGTGAGCTGGGACGCAAAACAGTTTAAGATGACAGGTGCGCCACGATTCTAGCCCTTCGAAATATTAAAGTTTACAACCAAAAATTGAAGGAATTTTCTTGGGATTTTGGAGCTGAGGGTGATTTTAAAATAGTTTCCTTCAATAATGATGTTATCCGATTTTTTTCGATTAAAAATGAATAGACGGACCGTCCACTCCAGGTGGCGTTGGATGGTGGGGGACTTGCCACTATGTTAGTGTCCTAGCAGGAGAGGCTTCGGGAAGCAGAAAAATGGACTCCATCGAGCTGCACATGCGTAAGGGCCTTACAGGAAGACAGATAAAGGTGTTAACAGATCAACTGGGCAAAGGGAAGCCTCATAGTGACCTCAACCAGTATCAGTAGGAAAGCAAAAGAACAGAAAAGGGGGCGTTTGGGGGGCTCAGTCAGTTAAGCATCTGCCTTCGGCTCAGGTCATGATCTCAGGGTCTTGGGATCAAGTCCCGCATTGGGCTCCCTGCTCAGCGGGGAGCCTGCTTCTCCCTCTGCCTCTGCCTTTCCCCCCGCCCCCGATCATGCATTCTCTCTGTGTCTCAAATAAATTTTTTTAAAAAAAGAGAAAAAAAATAAACAGGGCAAAAGCCTCTGTGGTCGATTTCCTTTCTGGAGATTTAACTCCATGTGGAAGACTGAGCATCACTAATAAATACTTTGGTTTGCCCGAAATAAGTATTCCACATACTCGGGTCTTTGGAGAGGTTCCAAAAAGCTGCTGTGGGCATCCGTTCTCTGCATGGACATGGGTGCTGTCGGACCAGACACACGATGATCGTCTGCTCTGCCTTCTTCCCTGGGTTTCTAGGCACATATCTGCTGGCCCAGGCCTGTGTCTCCTCCTGTCCCGAAGGCACGTGGGCCTCGGCGAGGAGTGGCAGCTGCGAGAACTGTACCGAGGGCTGTGACTCCTGCTCTGGGGCCGATCTCTGCAGAAAGTGCCGGACTTGGCCAGACTTCCCTCTCCTCCTCCACGAAGGCAGGTGCTACAGCGAGTGTCCCATGTAAGTTTCCCTCTTTCTTCCGCATCCAGCTTGGGTCACTCTCCTATGGTACTTGGAGGACAATTCCTTCTTGCAGCAGAGAACGCCCCCTCCCCCGCGCCGGTTACAGAGCCTATGGACGTGTCCCCTCGCGACTCTGACATCACTGCTGGCCACAGCAGCCAAACCGTGCACGCGTCTCCCTTGTGACTATGATATGTACGTGTTTTTTACCTTTGTGAAAATACGCTCCTTTTCCACCTTGTGGTTATGATCGAGGAGTTGTCTTTTTTCCATTACAAAAGTTCAGGCTGTGAATACATGCATCTCTTCTTAAATGTTTACAGTAGGTGAGGTGTGAGGTATAAATAATAAATGTAGAATCATTCCTGGTAAATTATTTTTTGATTCCTCGTGGTTTCCTCGGTCCTCTGGTTTATAATTCCTTTTCTCTTCCCATCAGTGGTTCCACCTCCAGGACTTGAAAAGGAAGTGGAAACAGCAGATTGAAAAGTATATCCAGGAACTGTGAGGGACAAGCAACAGAAAATCTGAGTAGAATGGCTGAGAAAATGTGGGGCTTATTATGTCACAGAACAAAAAGTTTAAAATCCAGCATTGGTTACATCGGTGGCCAACACTTCTTTAAAGACCCACAATCTCTCCACTTTCCTTTTGTATCTTCCTCAGCTTGTCCTCCCCGAGCCACGTTGTCTGCTCCATCCCCAAACTTCCCCAGTTTACAGGGCAACAACCAGAGACAGAAAAGGGCACGTTTCTCTTCCTCCTCCTCTTTTTAAAAGGAAAGAAAACCTCCTCTGACTTCCCTTCACATCTCATTAGCCAGAATGCATCACTTAACATCTTCCAAAAAATGATCTCTGGTGAGAAGGATGGAAATAGAAGGATCAGTTTAGGCTACATAAGATTCACCCCTGAACAGCCAAATAAAATCAGAACACTGGCAGCCAGGACGACTGGAAAGAGGGAGGCGAGAAAGGAGTTTGGGGAAGTGACCAGGAGAATCTATTTGAAGGAATTAGGAATTTCATTTGCTCACTGATGAAAAGAACTTGATGGGAGAGCTCCAAGATCTAGGGTCAGGGTAGACCATTAGTATCTCCAGCCACTGCTGAGATACAGCCTATAGGGTACAAACGTAAGTCAGGGCACTCCAGAAGCTTCCAGTCCTGGTGGGGAAGCCAACATATTCAATTCATTTCCGCAAATAAGTAGTTAACAACTACTAGGTGTAAGAATTGACATCGGAAGCTAAGTTATAGTCAACTGAAGGTTCTCCATTCAGTCCAAAAAAGCTAAGATACTACTGTATAAGCAAGCCTGGTCTTAGCTTTCATCTGGATACTTTTTGGTTCCCTCCCTTCTACTAAACCCCTTCCTCTCCAATTTTTCTTTCATAAAACTACATTAGATATGGAACCTTTATTCACTCCTGTCCTATTTCTTCCTGATAAGTTCAATACATTTGCGTTTCCTGAATAAATCTAAGAATGGCTGGAAGAATGATGGAACAGATGTGAATGAGTTCATTAAAATGTCAAGTAAAGATGCCATCTAGGATCGCTTCCTGGCATTGATTCAGAAAGGACTCTAGTAGGCCGAGTTATCTGCCACAATTCGTCACCCCTCCACGTACCTATGCCCTCTGCTTGTCGCTTTGTGGCAACTTTCACAGACACAGGATGGACTTCCTTGACCCCTGGCTTTGGGCCGGGTTGATTTGCTTTGACCAACAGGATATTAGCAGAAGGGAAGCAGAGACTTACAGCCTGTCTGTCTGGATGACTTGCCCTCCTGTGCTTTGTCATGGCTCAGAGAAGAATGTGCCCCAGGAGGTCGTGGTGCCAGGGAAGATAAAGGGACATGAAGAAGATCTGAATTGAGCGTGTATCTCCGGGCCCAGCCTCCTTGCCCAGAGTTCATGCCTGAACTCTTTGAGCACAAGCTCAGCCTACATCTGCCCCCCCCCCGATACACGGGTGAGGAGTGTGGGGGTGTTTGGTCACACAGCACTATTAGGCCAACAACTGACAAACAGAATGAAAATTATAGAAAACAACTGGAATAGATACTGAGGACTTCGGAAGTCCATATTCTCTACACTGGTTTATGATTTTCCTGCTTCTAAACATTCCAGCTCTTCCCACCAGGTGTTTTCTTCCAAGAAACTGTCTAAATTTCCCTCATCTTCCAAATCTATTTGAAAAGGTTGAGGTTTTCGTATTTGCCGTGTTCACCCATCAGCGAGAGGTTTCTACAGAGTGATAATGTAATCATTCAGAGGTACTATATGTATATACAGACACCATATTCCACCTGGAAGAAAGGCAGTCATATAAACGTATCCTCCACTAGCAGCCACTGCAAATACGTTTGATGCCGTGTGCAAGCATTACATGTGCGTGTTGGAAAGAAGCCACCGGAGCTCAGCTGAGAGCATCCGAAAGCAAAAGCGGTTCCAATTGTGTTGGGCATTAAACCTTGGGCGCTTTTTAAAAATAACTTTTTAACTTGATTATGAATGACCATTTTATATTAAGGACTAAATTCAGTAATTTATGAAATTAACATTTTTCATTAAAAATGCATTGAATAAAAAACATTTTCTACTCTAACATAAGGCTCTAAATAAAAAAAAAAAAAGAATAAAAATTGGGAGATAAAATAGGGAAGCCAGAAGGTGGTTAAACGATCTACACATTAACAAAAGTTGTTTTCAAGCCAACCAAATGCACAAGGATCACACCTACCTTTTGATTTTTCTCTTCCCGGGTTTGATTGCTGAACCCTTCTTCCCCGGCAAATCTGACAGCCTCGTTCTGCCCCGCGATAGCTGCCATCCTGCCGGCGTTTGCAGTCCCAAGCCCTCTGCCACCAGGTATGACCCATTCCACAGCTGGAAAGCATCTCGAGTCGTGCTCTGTCTTCCACAGGGGCTCCTATGCAGAAGATGGCACGTGTAAGCACTGCAGCTCTCCTTGCAGCACTTGCGAAGGAAACGCCACCAACTGCCACTCTTGCCAAGGAAGTCTCATCCTACACCAGGGAGCATGCTGGGAAGCCTGCCCCGAGAGGCACGTGGCCATGGACGGGGTGTGCAAGCATTGCCCTGAGATGTGTCAGGACTGCATCCATGAGAAGACATGCAAAGGTACATAGGAGAATCCCAGGGGAGAGTGTGGCTGTCCCAAGCCACCGTCCCTGGGGACCGACTATTGAGGGGGCGGGGGTGTCCATGCAGAATGAAGGGAACCAGTCTCCTTATCTTTACCGAAATCTATACACCTCTGTGCACATCGCTGAGGAAATCAAGGGTGAGATTAAAGCCTTGCCATTATGGATTCTTCCAGTGAAGACAGATGAAAGCCCCTCTCCTGTGTGATTTCTTCCGTGCAGGTGCACTGAGCACTTAGGGGTATGCCAAGAACCATCCAAGCTGCTCGAGGTACAGACAAGACCCCAAAGTTCCTGCCTCTTGGCTACAGAATCTTATAGGGAGGCTGATAGTAATGAAACACAGAGGAAGCTAGAGAATTGCAACTGTTACAAAAGATAGGAAGGAGAAATTCAGGCGAAGACTGTAACACTCAAAATAGTACTCTGGCTAGGAATTCTTTGTCTGGAATTATCTCCAAGAAGGGCTAATTTCCTCTCCAGAATGAGACTCATTTACCTGGTGCTGTTCTACCAAAAGGATTCTCTTGGTGTGACCCAAAGTGTTTTCTTGGTTCCCCCCCCAATAAGAGAATGAATACAAATGAAAGAAACCCGCAATGCATTCCTCACACTGGGTAGCCATGCGTATGTCACTGAGCTACCCTATCAGTGAATGAAAACGTAACTAACGCAAGAATGTTTAAACCACTTGTGCACTGAATAGGGCATGCTTTTCGGGCTTTCAACAAAACCTCCAGCAGCTCATAGCTGGTCTGCCACAGCACTGAAATTTTTTACACCTCTAAGGGGCAGATCATTTCGGGCTGTAAACCCAGCGCCGTGTCATCAGGCCACTGTTTGTGGTGATCTGGGAGATATGCCCTGGCAGGTTTGGCGTGGGGCACATACATGAAAACACTCAGCTCAAAGGAGCCAGGGTGGTCTGGACAGGCTAGCCCACTCCAGAAGGAATGAATTCGTTTCTCCTGTGCCCGAGGGGGTAACGTGCTGCTTTCTCCTTCCCCCAGAGTGTATGCCTAAGTCCTTCCTGTACGAGGATATGTGCCATCCATCCTGTCCCCGCGGTTTCTATGCGGACATACGCCAGTGTGTCCCCTGCCACGAAGACTGTCTGGAGTGTAGTGGCCCCTCGGCAGACGACTGCGATCTCTGTGCCGAGCCATCCCTGGTTCTCTACGATGGACGGTGTTTGGACGAGTGTCCGGTGGGAACTTACTACGAGAAAGAGACTAAGGATTGCAGAGGTAAAGACTTGCGTGTGTACAGCCAAGCATTCCAGGGAGCCTGCCACAATGATGGCTTTCTGCTGAGACAAAGCAGGTGCTGGGGTTTGCAGGGGCTCGGCCCCCAAGCTGTCATCCCGTCGGTGTCCCTCCTGCTCAAGAAAGCAGATTTTTGAACCTGCTCTAATTTATTATTTATTTTTAAAATGAATCATTCATAAGCTTTGACCATGTAACTTTTCTTAATAACAAATCAGGTTGACCCTCCTCACAGCAGGGGCTCCGAACTGATCAAAAAGAATTCTCCTGTGAAGTTTAACAGCAGAGACAAGCCTTCAAAAGTCACCCAAAATGGAAGATTTTTTTTTTCTTAAAACTTGAAGCCACTAAAGGTTGACAGCAGCCTCATGCATCCCTCACCGCTTTTCTCCTTGCGGTTCCCCTCCATGGCTCCCCCTCTGCCTCGCCAGCTCCTGCCCGGGGACCCCCACACAGCATGGCAACCCCGACCCGTTCAAGGAGGGATCTGCTCTCGTTTATGCCTCCTTATGTGCTCCCTTGGTATCAACTGTTGGCCTCAGAACAGGAAAAATAAATGGTCTATTATTAGAATTTTCAAACCAATGAATCATTCTGGGTGAACTTCTCCAGAGTTCCAGGATTCACTCCAGCTAGGCAGCCAGTGGTAACTTCGCCCCGAGTCGCCACCTAGCAAGCACGAGACAGCCATACCGAGGTGGTCCCAACTGCAGTGGGAACTTGAGGGTGAGCTCACGTGGCAGGAGAAACCCCCCGGCCCCCCACATGCCAGAACATACTCAGGAGAATGATTTTCATGTCACAGGCCATGAAGCTGGAGCTGACTCCTGGTAGCTTTCTGTTCTAGTTCTAGGATCGACATGCCTAGTTGCGTGTTTTATGTAAGGCACCCTTGAGTGCCAGTGTCCCACCTGAAAGAGCATGGGCTAGAACATGGCGGAAATTGGGGCAGGAGTGAGCTTGGGGCCAGTTTCCTTGAGAAGTTTAACTGCTCGGCCAAAGGCCTGCGATGCCATCGTGCCTGTACTCGGGCAGGAACTGAAGGTCAATTACTGGCCTTTCCCTGGTGTTCAATAATAAAGGTAATTTGCCTTACAGAGAACTTTGCAGGCATCATTTACTTGACTTACCTGACTTAATTTTCTCATTGAGAAAGGCCCCTGGTTCCCATCCCCGGTTGCCAATTAGAATCACCTGAGGAGATTTTTTTTAAAAATACAGATGCCTGGGCTCCCCTCAAACCAACTCAACTGCTGGGAACTAACTTGCGGGCTCTCCCTGCAAGGCAATGGCTCCTTCCACCAGTCGAAAGGCAGGCTGAGGGAAGCTGGTACTGGAAGAAACAAGGTGACCACTGGACTTTGCAGAGAGAAGACACAAAGGACCTGACCTGAGAAATTAAGATTTGGGTAGATGCAGAGAAGCATCCAGAACCAAGCAGGATCTCCTCTAAGAAACACAAGGGCTTGGGGTCTATTTGGATCACCCAAATTATCCTCTATGACAGAGCACAGGCACCCACCTCTAAGAATCCCACACCTAACCCCAGGCACTGGGGCAGAAATAGCAAGAACTCTGATTAAGCTCCTGGGTTCAACTCCTAACCCTGTCTGTTTCCAGCCAAGTGACTTGGCACCATTAGCCTCAATTTCCTGATCTAGATAATATGAGATGACAATAATAATGCCATGTGTCTATTCTATTCCGAGAGTACTGACTGGGGGGCCTCCTATGTGCTGTGTACTCCTCTAGGCCTGGGGAAAAGCAGGGGACAATACACACAGAGTACGGGGAGAAGACAGACCCTAAAAAAGATAAGTCAAAAGGAAAAGTAAGTCAGGACAGGGGAACAGGAAGTTGGACAGGATGGAGGTGAAATTAGACAGAAGGCAGACTGAAGACATCATTGAAAAACAAAGGGAACAAGCCATACACATATCTAGGAGAACCACACATATACTCCAGGCAGAGGGAACCGCATTTGCTAAAGCCCCGAGGTAGGAATGAATTGTTATGATTTTATTTGTCTAAGAAAAATGTTACTGAGTGCCTGTTACAAGTCAGGTCCTCTCACAAGTACTGTGCATTCATCAGTGAATACAAAAAAAAAAAAAGCCTTTTTTTGATTAACATGTGATTATAATACATCCCAACGATTGTTATGTTAGTGATAAGCTCAAGGTGCTCTGGGAGGTCAGTAGAGGACCACAGAGTAAGAGTTATGGGGTGAGCAGGCCACAGACCATACCCTACAGAATTGCTTATTATTTTGTTGCAGTTTTGGTAACTACAGTGAGTCTAATATTTCTGGATTTTGCAAAAAGGGGCTCTCTAGATATTACCAAGAATGTGAAATGGCCATTTTTCTTCTCATTTGACAAGAACGCTCTACCCAGAGCTCAAGGTCTCTACCCAACTCGTGGCCCCAACCCCTGACCCAGAGCTCTAGAAATCTCTGAAATAAAGGAGGAAGGGGTGTGAACATGCCTTCTAGGAGCACCCTGGCCCTCTCTCACTAGTTTTCTGCCCCCATCTTGCCCACAGATTGCCACAAGTCCTGCCAGACCTGCTCATCACCTGGGACCTGCACAACCTGTCAGGAAGGCCTTCTGGTCAACCACCACGGGGACTGCGTGCCTCACAAGGAATGTGCCGCCGTTGAGTACTGGGATGTGGAGACTCTGGGATGCAAGCCCTGTCATGCTAAGTGCTTCCGTTGCATGGGGCCTAAGGAGGACCAGTGTCGTGCCTGTCTGAGGGACAGCCTTCTTCTCAGTGAGTCATGTGTCCTCCTCAGAGAGCTCTCTCTTTCCTTCCATCTGGGAAGCTACCTTGCATGACACCTGGTGCCAGGAGATGTTAGTGTCTAATTTTTCACTTTATATTTGGAAATTTTTCAAACCTACAGAAAAGACAAAAGTATAAAGAATGCCACACACGTGCCGTTCACCCACCGCTAATCGTGTACCCCATTTGCCTAATGATTCATGTGCTCTCTCTCATCTCTCTCAATGTGTAATGCCTACATAATTCACAATAAACTTTTTCCCGACCATCTGAGGATATGATACACATCATGGCTCCTTTCGCAGATACACTTGGTATATATTTCCTCAAACGAGGGATGCTTTTTGACATAGCCACGGTACAGTTGTCAATGCAAGTGAACTTAACATCAATATTTTACTATATCATCTGTTTTATAACTTTGGCAATTCCCCCTTGGAACAGGATCCAGTCTCCAATCAGGTATTGCTTTCGGTTCCAGGTCTTTGTTGCCCCCTTTAATCTGAAACATTTCCACAGACATTTTCTTTATAGAACATTGACATTTTAGAAGAATACGGTCCCTATCCCTCCACTGGAGTCTGTGTGAAGTTTCCAACGACTGGACGGAATTGATGCATTCTTAGCCAGAATACTTCACAGGTGATGTCGTGTCCTCCTGGAGACCCAGGATGTCACCTGCCTCTCAGCAGTGATGCTAACTATGGTCATCTGTTCAGAGTGCTGTCCAATGTCTCCGCTGCTTAATTACTATTTTCCCTTGCGATTAATAAGCGGTCTGTGGAGGGACACTTTACAAACAGTATTCAGCCCCTCATCAAAATTTCCCTGGATTTTGCATCCAGGGATTAATAAATCTTCTTGAAGTCTGACACGGTCTGAGGTTGGCCACCTCCAGCAGATCATATTTGACGGTTACCATGGATGTGAAGCAATGCCCTCAGGTTTCCAAGGATACCATGATTAGGCTAATACAGGTATTCAAGCAAGAAAATGAGACAAAGCTCACACAGCTAAAAGAAGGAGTGGAGGGGTGTAGGAGAGAGGGAAGGAAGAGATGAGTATGCTGAAGACCTGGAAAGGGTCAGCATCTATCTCCCCAACCTGGGAGACCTGAGAAGCAGGACCCTCATAAGGACACCATCTCATCCCTCCTGCATCCTCCCCTCGCCGCCATGGTTCACCATGGGGAGCCCAGAGAGGAGATGTGGGAGACATGCGTCATACTTGATACCAATACAGATTCTTTTCCTTCCTTGGCAGACATGACCTGCGTGCAGGACTGCCCCGATGGCTACTATGCTGATGAGGACAGCCACCAATGTGCCCCCTGCCACAGCTCTTGTAGGACATGTGAAGGGAGACACAGCACACAGTGCCTCTCCTGCCAACCAGGCTCGTTCCAGCTGGACAAGGAGTGCCTGCTGCAGTGTCGGGAAGGGTAAGGTGCCCAACACACATTTCCCTCATTTAATCCCAAAACCACTCCAGGCAGCACTACCGGCAAACCCATTTTGCAGACGAGGAAGCTAAGTTATATAACACCACGTTGAAGTCTCAGTGCTAGGAAGAAATGAAGATGAGAGTCCAACCGAGGTCTAATGGTCTCTAAAGGATTTCAGCTAGGGGCGTCTGGCTGGCTCAGTCGGTAGAGCACGTGACTCTTGATCTTGGGTTCATGATTTTGAGCCTCACTTGGGTATAAATGTTACTTAAATAAATAAATATCTTTAAAAAAAAAAAGGATTTCAGCTAGCTCATAGTAATGGATGAGGACTCAGGAGAGGCAGAATAACCCAGTGAGAACATGAAAGGTCGACCATCAAGTTAGAATCATGCATCAAACTTCACTGCTAATTTGAAGGTACACGCCATCACAAGGCAGAGGCAAAGCATTCTTCCCTTAGAGAACTCTAAGACCATCAATGTACGTTCTTTCGCTTCTGCATTAGGATTTGTCCTGATCAGATTCAGTAGGTGAGGTCTAAGCACTGTATGTGGAGTGTTGATTTCACAAAGAACAATTTCCATTAAATATTCCCACTGTGACGCCACCAATGCTCTAACCTACCGTGTCCCCATAAATCGACAACTTACAGGTTTAGTTACCATAAGCAACCTAGACACACCGATGTATCCTCCTAAAAGCACTCTATTAGTTTTTTGCTAAGAAAAACTTTTAGTGTATTTATCAGAGGTCTAGTTATCAGCATATTTGAAAGAGGATTTGACTGGGTCACACCCCCCCCCCCGGGAATTTCCCGTAAGAGAAGATGGATTACAGGCCTGTTGCTCATTCTTCCTTCCCAGTCAGTGCCCTAAGGCACTGAAAGTTTCCAGACCCAAACTGAAAGGCTATCACCTTGGACTTTCCCAAATGCTTCTGCCCACATGAGACATCAATGTTCCTTTCCTTCAGTTCTATGGCAATTCCCACCTGCCTTAGTCATTGTAGTGCTTTCCATGGCCCTCATTCACTCACTCACTCACTCCGCACATTTTAACGAAGAGCACCTTGCACGTAAAATACAAAGATTTTGACCTTCAAGAATCGATTCTTCCTGGGACCCCTGGGTGGCTCAGTCAGTTAAGTGTCTGCCTTCGGCTCAGGTCATGATCCCAAGGTCCTGGGGTCGAGCCCAGCATCCGGCTCCCTGCTCAGCGGGAAGCCTGCTTCTTCCTCTCCCTCTGCCCTTCCACCCCCACTTGTGTTCTCTCTCTCTCTGTCTCTCAAATAAATAATCTTTTTTTTAAGTAAGAATTGATTCTTCCTATGTATTTCTTACCAAGAAAATTACAAGCACCTGGGGGAAAAAAAAACTTATTTTTCACACATATTACTACAACACTCGGCACAAAGTCACACACCTCGGCCCTCAAAACCACTAACATAACATAATAAAATTTAAAAACAAAACCAAAAAAACCCCAGCCATATGGATCCATGAAGAAAGGGCCCTACCCAACAAGAGAGAGGGTGGGGCCACCTGGTTTTTAGCCTTTCCTCTTCATTCCAGAAAGTGACTGAAAAGATCTGGCTCCGATGAAATGAATCTCCATCTCCCTCAAATCAAGTCATTAAATACTTCTATACACAAAAGGGTATAATCCTGCCATCTAAATAGTTGTAGACCATCGAATTAAGAAGACAATGGTTCCGTGGTAAAGTACGTGAAGTTACCCACTGGGGGGAGGGGCACAGGTTGCCGTAAATCTCTTTAATGAGGAACAAATGGGGTATTAATGAGGTATAAATGGAAATACTTAACAGAAATGGTTCCGTTTATAAAATCAATGTTCCACACGCATGGCATCAACCTTATAGGGTAAATCTCTTTGCCTTGGAAAGGCAGGTATATGATTTTCTGAACCCTTTACCCACACACATAATTATTTTAGTGTTTAACCACAGAGCAGGGGTTTTTTTTTTAAGATTTTTTAAATTATAATTTTTGTGAGAGCACGAGAGCACATGCCACGGGGGGGGGGGGGGGAGGGGGGGCAGAAGGAGGGGGCAGCAGACTCCCAGGCTGAGCAGGGAGCCCGATGTGGGACTCGATCCCAGGACCCCAGGATCATGACCTGAGCCGAAGGCAGACGCTTAACCAACTGAGCCACTCAGGAGCCCTGATGCTTTTCATCTTAAAAACAACCTATTCTATTAGTAACATTAGTGAAGACTGTGTATGCTGCTTTGGAGTTTACAAAGTATTTCTACTCAGAATATATTTTTACAGTATGATTTGGTTCTCCAACAATGCTCGAGATCGAGTTACTCTCCCCATTTTACAGATGAGAAAATTGAGGCTCAAAGAGGTTAAGTGACTTGCCCAAAGTCACAAGGCTACTAACACACAGTGGGGCCAAGACGAGAAATCAGATCTTCTGACTTCAAGCCCCTGTATTGTCTGTGTGGGAAAGTGTGGTTTCTACCTTTTCCCGTGGCTTTCTCTTCTTCTGTTCTGTGGCCTTTTCCGGCTCTTCAGGTCATGATGGATGCTTTCTTCGTCCTCCCTTCATCACCCTGTCTCTCTCACACCCCAGGTTTACTGATTGACTTGGCAGTGAGTTTCCTCACCTAAAGGCAGAAAGTTGAACAAGGTTTCATTTGCCACAAGCTGGACCACTGAGGTACAAGTGCCCTCCCTCAGGTCAGGGACAGGTGGCGAGGCAGACTCAGGACTACCTACCCATGGTTTTAGTTTCCAACGACTTAGTGGAACTGAAATAAATTTTAGGGAACCTCATGTGGCAAATACTTTCACGCCAGAGAAGCCAAGGGCAAACCATCAAGTTTCTAGGATAGCTTCAGTGTGCTGATGTCCAGAGATGCCAAGAAGGGTCAGATGACCTCTAGAAATTCCTCTTTGTCAATGATTTCTTTTCTCTCTTCTATCTTACTTGAATAATTTTTTATTTACTTTTCCCTGCTTTGTGATAGCAGTAAACAGATAGGTTGAAATCACATGAGCCCACTTCACGAGCTGTTTGACATGAAGCCAATTGTCTAAATTCTCTAAGCCAGTTTTTGCTTACATAAAATAGGGATTATGATATCTAAATCATAAGGTTTGCTTTGAGATTTAATCATACGATTCATAATTATCATGAATGTGTGTTATTTACAATGTGCCAGGCACTGTTCTAAAAATTTTCTCAACAATAACTTGTTTAGTTTTAGCTACTAACGTTAGCCCCATATTACAGACCTGAGACACAGAGATGTTGTGTGAGTTGCCCAAGGTTGCACAGCTTGTAAGTGGACTTGCTTGGCTTTGATCCCCATGCAGTTTGTTCTAGAAGGCAAGCACCTGACTGCATGGCTCTAGTGTCTCACTTTTAGGTTCAAGGAGGTGAAATAATGTTTATGAAGTCCCTACTGTACTATCGGGTACATAATAAAAAGTTAACGAACAGTGATTATGGTTATATTTAGCCTCCAAAAATGTTTTCAGAAGTTACATCTATTATTATGTAGACACTAGCATCACTAATGTCTTCTCCTAGTTCAAGATAGGAGGGTTTTTTTTTTTAAGATTTTATATATTTATTTTTCAGGGAGACAGAAAGAGAGAGAGTACACAGGCAGGAGGAGGGGCAGAGGGAGAGGGAAAAGCAGGCTCCCCCTGAGCAGGGAGCCCGTCGTGGGGCTCGATCCCAGGACCCTGGGATCATGACTTAAGCTGAAGGCAGATGCTTAACTGGCTGAGCCACCCAGGCGTCCCTCAAGATAGATGTTTTTTAAAAATGCAAAACTAGAAGAATCACTCGGAGGTACACTGAAAACACCGTCCATACCCTGATCCCATTCAACAAAACTTGAAGCTTCAATTTTCCAGTGGAGAAGCCCATGGGCATAGAGAAGGCAAAAGTAGTGAACAATTACGGTGGCTCCACTGCGTGTGGTAAGTCCTTTCGTGTGCGTGTGCGTGTGTGTTACCTAATTTAATACTCACGAATAGCAGGGACGGGATTACAGTGCCCAGTTTAAAGGTAAGAAAACTGGGAGTCATTAGATTTATTAGTATCATTACAGCCCTACCTTGGAGATACTGCGGGTCCCTTCCAGAAAACTGCAATAAAATGAAAATTGCAATAGAGCAAGTCAAATGAAGTTTTCGGTTTCCCGGTGCCTGTATGTAAAAGTTAGGCTTACACGATACTGTAGTCCATTAAGTGTGCAATAGCATTGTGTCTAAAAGAGCGATCTACAAACCTATATTAAAAAAATACTTGATTGCTAAAAAATGCTCACCATCTGCTTTCAGTAATCACTGATCACAGATGCCCATAACAAGTATCGTAATAATGAAAAAGTCTGAGATATTGCGAGAATTACCAAAATGTGGCAAAGACACGAAAGTGAGCAAATGCTATTAGAAAAACAGCGCCAAAAGACTTGCTGCAAAGCACAGTGTCTGCGAAGAGCAATAAAGCGAAACGTAATAATACAAGGTGCGCCTATAGTAACGTGCGTACTACTCTGAGTAACATTAACGAGTACAGTCTGAAGTCCTTCGCCTTGGAAAGCGAACAGTGTTCGACGAACCCTGATTTTTCCGCCACACTTACAAGCAAAGCTTAGTATTCAGTCTTTGCCTCCCCGCTTGGTTTCAGATATTACGCCGAAATCTCCACGGGACTCTGTGAGAAATGCAGCAAGAGCTGCAAGGCGTGTTGGGGCCCGCGGCCCACCGACTGCCTGTCCTGCGATACGTTTTTCTTTCTGCTCCGCTCCAAGGGAGAGTGTCATCGCACCTGCCCAGACCATTACTATGTGGAGCAAAGCACACGGACGTGTGAGAGATGCCACCCGACCTGCGGCAAATGCAAAGGTAAGGGTGTATCTGTCATTTGCCATGTGTGGATGGGACAACGAGGATTCCTTTGTGCCTGGCCCCTCTTTTTTCATCACCTCGCTGGCCAATCCTCTCTGCCATCAGCACTTTCAGCAGCTGCCCTCTACCCTGGGCTGCCCTGCACTGTCTCTTCAGACCCTCCCATCCTTCCAGGCCAAGATACAGGCATTGTCCTCCCCAAGAAGGGGTTTCCCACCTGCTCTGTCCTCCTCTACTTGTTGAACTTGGACTCTGCCTGGGGAGTTTTATTTTTATTATTTCAACAACTATTTAGGATGTCTGTCTCCAGCTCTCCCAAGCTCCATTCTTACTTTCCTGAGACCCACTTCTCTGTCCCAGAGAATCCTAGAATCAACATGTCCCAGAGTAAATACAATCCGGGTTTCCTCTGATAGTCGCTCTGTTAACGGACCCGCTGTCCACCCAATACCTTAACCATATCCTCTCCTTGCCTCCCACCCAACCCACCTGCTCTCCAACAAACGTAAACTTCAAGATCTGCTGATTTTCTCTCCTAAGCATTTCTGGACTCAGATCTCTTTCTCATTTTTTACACTCCTCATTCTCCATTCTCAGCATATCTCAGCCGACTTTCTGAAGTACCAGCATGTGACCTCGACTCTGGTCTTGCCACCCCCCCTCCCTAGGTCATCCTGTACAGTAATGCCAGAGTGATCAAAAATTCCCATGGGGCGCCTGGGTGGCGCAGTCGTTAAGCATCTGCCTTCGGCTCAGGGCGTGATCCTGCCGATCCTGGGTCGAGTCCCACATCAGGCTCCTCGGTTGGGAGCCTGCTTTTTCCTCTCCCTCTCCCCTGCTGTGTTCCCTCTCTCACTGGCTGTCTCTATCTCTGTCTAATAAATAAATAAAANTCCCTAGGTCATCCTGTACGGTAATGCCAGAGTGATCAAAAATTCCCATCTGCTGCGTGTGGAAAGATGATCAGATGAATTATTCTCAACGTTGAAGAAATACCTCCTGCAATGTTTTAATTGTTAAAATTAGATTAATATTTGTAGTCAGTAAGGTACATTTCTGCTATCCTTTTCAAAACTATCTTGGCTATTTCCAGCCCTTTTTCTTTTTCTTTCCATTTAGTTCCTTTATTTATTTATTTTNTTCCCATCTGCTGCGTGTGGAAAGATGAACAGATGAATTATTCTCAACGTTGAAGAAACACCTCCTGCAATGTTTTAATTGTTAAAATTAGATTAATATTTGTAGTCAGTAAGGTACATTTCTGCTATCCTTTTCAAAACTATCTTGGCTATTTCCAGCCCTTTTTCTTTTTCTTTCCATTTAGTTCCTTTATTTATTTATTTTATTTATTAATAAGATTTTTTTATTATATTATGTTAGTCACCATACAGTACATCCCTAGTATTTGATGTAAATTTCCATGATTCATTACTTGCATATAACACCCAGTGCACCATGCAATACGAGCCCTCCTTAATACCCATCACCAGCCTATCCCATTTCCACCCCCCCGAAGCCCTCAGTTTGTTTCCAGCCCCTTTTCTATATAAATTTTATACTCATCATATTTCATTTTTTAAAAAATCCCTTGGATATTAATTGGCATTACACTGAATTTATTTGGGGGGAAAAATCTATCTTTATGATCCCGAGTCATCACATTTATGAACATGGTATATCTCTGCAATCTATGCATTTACTTTTTGTCCTTCAATAAACTTCCAAAAATTTTTTTTAATTTTTTTAATTTTTAAAAGGTGATTGAAATCTTTCCCCAGCCAGTGCTTTTAGCTTATGACCTTGCCTCTCTAGACAAGTTCCATGTACTCTAGAACCTAGAGCCACTCAGCAGCCACCAAACACATCATACTCTTTCAGTGCCTTTTGTCTATGTGTTTCCTCTTCCTGGAGAATGACACTGCGGGGAACTCTCAACTTAAAAGACCCAGCTTGGGCGTCATCTCCTCTGGGAAGCTTTTCTTAGTCCTCCCAGAGATGTTCTTCCTTATTCTTGATTCTGTAACATACTGCTTTATCATAGCTCTTTTTACATTAATTTTAATTAATCATGTCCATCTCTCCTAGTAATTGTGAGACCCTCAGGGCTAGGATTGTGCCACATTTATTTTGTATACCCTGTTCTAGTCTAGACTGCAACACATCATAAGTGCTCATTTAGCGTTTTGTAAATGAATGAACACAAAACAAACAAATCCTAAAGTCATTTTGCAAATTGGAAATTTTTCTATTATTAGATCTCCAAATATTGTGTCTCCACTCTTTCCTCTAATCTCCTTTTCCGGAGTTCCTTATTTAATGTCACTCAGACTTTCCTGATCTCTATGTCTTCTACCTACTGTTTTATATTTTTTATTTGACTCTCTATGGTTTATAATAGGTTAATTCGCCAGTACTTTATTCCATTTCTCTAATTTGTTCTCTGTGTTTAGTCCAAAGTTCAGCCCATCTATTATTTTAGGGTTTTTTAAATTTAAATAACTTACTTTTAAATTTTTAAATTTTTAAATTATTTCTTCTTTATACCCATCTATTTTTGTTTCATATCTTCCTGTTTGTGTTTCCTAATTTATCCTTTCTTTATAGATACTATGGCTTTTTATTTTTTTAATATCTTTAATATACTCCTTTTTAAAACTCTTGTCAAGATTCTCTATAAAATTAGTATTATTTCAACTAGATTCATGTTCTAATTGTTGATTGTGTTTGTCATCTTAATGTTCATTTTCTCCATATATTTTGGATTTTGGTCTTGAGTTCCTTTTGAATGGGAAATTTCATCCTTCACTCCCCCACTCTCTCTCCCTTTATCCTTACTCCTCTCAGCCTACCAGTTTTTTGGTTAACTCTACCCCTGAAACTGAGTCCAGAAATAGGACATCCCAGCATTCCTGAAGGGGCTGCTGATGACAATGCAGATTCTATCAGCAACCCTACCGGCAGCCCCAGGGAGTTCTTGGTCTGGAGGTGACGTCCACTGCCCCCCTCTGACTCTTGTTTTAAGATTGCAGTCTGGATTTTGGCCCACATCTAACATGAAACACTTTTAGTTCCTATTATGGTAGGAAAGTTAAACTCACAGCCACTAGATCTAGACCCAGAGCAAAGCAGGTAGGTGGCATATTTATTTTCCTTTTCTGGTCCAAAGTGATTTCATCTTATTTTTGAGCCTACCTAGCCTTTTATTTATTTATTTATAATTTTTGGTTCTATTTATATTTATTCTACCATTTCAGTATGTGGAGGGTATGGGTCAGGTCAGAACCTGAATTCACATACGATTTTTTTATGTATGTGTGTTAAAATGGATAATCAGCATTATGCCCTAAACTATCCTTCTGCTAATACAAATGCCAGGTGATCCGTATATTTTAGAGTATTTCTTTTGTTTTTTGGTACTTAATACTTTTAGATGAAACAAGCAAAGGCCAACTTGTTAGAGCCTGCTTCTAATCTTGCTTCCTTTCCCTTCCAAAATGATTCATCTTCGAGCAGTTAGTTGACCACATAGAAACATCAAGAATGGAGATGAGAAATTAGCTCCTTCCCCACACTGGGAGAAGACCGTCAGCCTCCCTTGCTGTCTATCCACTAAACTGACCTTCCTAAGTACTATCTTGATGATATTTTAAAATAACTTCTCCCCAAGTACATATGAATATAGTCTTCTCCAGACTGAAGGTGGCTTCCATTATTACTTATGCCTTAATACCCCCAAATCTACTTCTCTTTCCCAAATGGTTTTCCTGAGCTCTAGTTCCATACATCCAATTGCCTGTTAATCTAATGAGATGCTCATCAGACATCTCAAACTTGAAATGTAAATGCATTTTTCTCCAGCCCACCTCACCCCATCCATAGACCACCTTTTCCCATGCTCCCCATCTTAAAGATTTTATTTATTTATTTGACAGAGACAGCCAGCGAGAGAGGGAACACAAGCAGGGGGAGTGGGAGAGAAGAAGCAGGCTCCTAGGAAGGAGCCTGATGTGGGGCTTAATCCCAGAACACCAGGATCACGCCCTGAGCCAAAGGCAGAGGCTTAACAACTGCGCCACCCAGGCGCCCCTCCCATGCTCCCCATCTTGATGGTGGTTCCACCACCTACCCAGTTGCCTGAGGCAGTAACCTGGTCATTACCCTCTGATCCTCCTGTCTCAACCTTCACATTCAATTTGTCAAGTCCTGTCAAATCTATGCCTATCTCTTAATTCCCTCTCCCCTCTCTTTGCTTTGTAGTATCACTGCCTTAGTTCAGACTCATATCTCCCCTTACCTGAGTTATTCACCAATTTCTAATTGGTCTTCTTGCTTCCAGTATTAGCCATTCTATAACCAACCAGTCCTCCATTATGTTCTCAGATTGACCTTTCTATGTCACAAATACCATAATGATACTTCTCTGCTTAAAAATGACCTTCCGTTGGGGGTGCCTGTGTGGTTCAGTCAGTTAAGCATCCAACTCTTGCTTTGGGGTCAGGTCGTGATCTCAAGTCATAGGATCAAGGCCCGCATCAGGCTCCGTACGCAGCGAGGAGTCTGCTTGTCTCTCTCCCTCTGCTCTTCCCCCACGCTTACTCGCATTCTCTCTAATAAATGATAAAATCTTTTTACAAAATGACTCTCCATTGATTTTAGGATAGAATCTTAACTTAGTAACTCTGCATATGAGGTTCTTCATCCCGGGGCTTCCCTCACCCCTCACCACCTCCTCCAACACCCTCTAAATCCAAGTATAATCTGAGCCAACCTTGCCCTTTCTCCTTCCTGAATACTTTCTCCAGCCTGCTGTGCCTGGCGACCACTTTCTAATCCATTACAGTCAATATTTCCTCTATAAAGCCTTCCTTAATCCCTCTATTCTGTGTTCCTTTCGTTCTCTGCATTCATCCATCTACTTAGTTATTCAACAAACGTTTCTCCTGCAGTATGGCCCAGAAAAGGATTCAACCGTGAACAAGGCAGTCAGGGCCCTGGAGCCCAGAGGGCATATTTTATGTTATTTATTCTTTATCTCTCTCTCTCTTTAGATTGAGGTCTTCAAAGGCACAAATTAATATGTCTCACTCACCTTTGTTTTTTGTTTTTGTTTTTAATCAATTTATTTCTTAGAGAGAGAGAGAGCAGGAGCAGGGATGGGAAGGGCAGAGGGAGAGGGACAAGCAGACTCCCCGCTAAGCAGGGAGCCCCACGGGGGCTTGATCCCAGGCCCCCGAGATCATGACCCGAGTCGAAGGCAGCTGCTTAGCCAACTGAGCTACCCACACACCCCATCTCACTCACCTCTGTATCTCTAGCACTTAGCATGGTCACAGGGGTAGACAGTGGCGGCAGCTAGTGTTCGCAAGGGCATCTCCAGCAAACGGTGTTGGTGCCAGCAGGGAGGCCATGGCTGCTGGGCTAAGGCAGCAGCTACCACAGTCCATGACACATGTGGGAGAGTGGAGCTCTGTCCTCTGTTGGCCTCTATCTCCAGCCCATCATGAAGGTGACCATCAGCGTGGCCCTCCATGGCTAAAGCAGCAGGGGAAGTCCATCTCCAGCTGGCAGGGGCTAGAAACGTTTAAGGCCATGGTGCACAATGGCCAGTTCTCCACCCTGCGGATTCCCAAGGGCACCATGGATTTCATCTGCTTGGAGGGCAAGGCAGGCAAGAATCCATCCGGTCACATTTTTCCTGGCCTGCCTCCATGGCAAGGTCATTAAGCTTGGCAGCTTCCCTGAAGTCCTCAAGGTATGTGCCACCAAGTTCAAAATCAATTTCCCCACACTCCAGGGGACTCCTTCTTCCATGACGCAAAGAAGGAGAATGAAATGCTGTCCAGAGAGAGGCCAGGCATGAGTCCCCTGAAGGGGCTGCCCTTCAAATTGTTCGGCCCAGCAAGGAGGTCGTGCTCAAGGTGCTTGAGAAGTGTGGGGAGATAGGGAACATGGACATCCCCATGCTGGACCCACAACATTCAGAGATGACAGGCCGGAAATTCCACACCTTCAGTTTGGGGGGGGGGGCACTTGAACTTGCAGGCCAAGGTCGCATACCGCGAGTACGTACATGGGCTTCACCCAAACCCTGAGCGCCCTAAGCCGCCTGAAGCTCACGTGGAAAGGTGAGGAGCGCCAGCCACTGCCTGCTCCGGAAGGTTTCTCTTGATGCCAAGCCTCTGAGTGGCGCCTCACTGAAGAAACAGCAGTGCGAGGGGCAGAGACGTCAGGAGCTGGAAAAGCAAAGAAGATAAAAGCGCCAAGAGAAAGAGGCAGAGAACAGAGCCAAGGAAAGACAAAGAGCAAAAAGACTCGGAGAAAGAAAAAGAGAGGAGAAGCTTCCCAAGAGGGAACAACAAGAGAGGGGCCGGGAATTCTGTCATTATCAGAGAAAAGCTCGAGAAGCTACAAGCGGAGGAGAAAAAGCTACAGGAGAAAGTGAAGCTGGCAGAGGGGAAGCTGCTGTCTACTCAAAGGAACCGAGTAGGGCAGGTGAACTTCCGGCTGCTAAGCGGACCTGGAGACCCGCCCATGGGGTGTGGTTAGTCTTGAACTTCTGCTAGGGGAGCCACCTGTTCCTGCTCTGGGCTGCCACCTGTGTGTTTCTCTGAAATGTGGGGTATCACAGCCCCCCTCCCACCGCTTTCTTCAGCTGGTTGCAACCATAATCCCCAGCCCCCCCAAAATTAGTCTTCGTACCAAGAAAAAAAAAAAAAAACTTGGAGCAAGTACTCAATAATCTTTTCATTGTTTTAGAGTGACTATCGGTGACATAAACATTAAATTGCTCTTAGCTACAAAGTGCTTAGCCCAGTGGATCATCTAAACTAGCCTGGGAGTGGTCACGTGCTATTCATACCAGGCCTAGAGTTTCTTTTAAGTAACTCACAACATGGTATATCAGCACTATCCAACTAAGACGTAATGCAAGCCATACACACGTTTTTGAATTTTTCAGTGGTCACATCTTAAAGAATAAAAATAAACGGGTAAAATTAATTTTAATAATATATGTATTTAGTTAATATATCCAAAATATAATCATTTGAACATGTAATCAACGTAAAAATTGAGAATTTTTTTCTACGGAGTCTTTGCAATCCAATGTTTATTTTACATTTACAGCGCAACTCAAGTTGTCCTAGCCACATTTCCGGGGCTCGGTAGCCACATGTGGCATGTGGCTAGTGGCTACCGCACTGGCCGGCACGTGTCTAATTCAGAATAACGGTTTTAGATGGTATTTTAGCAGCTGACCGTCTTCTTCAGATGAAATCTTGGGCTAGATCCTATGGTAAATTGACGAGAGCAGAGTAGCTCAGATTGGAGTGGGGAGCACAGGCGGGATCTCAAGACCCCCACTTAGAATGCCCTCATCTGCCCCTCACACCACTCCCAGGCAGTCCTTGAGGCAAGTCCATGAAAACTCTGCCATACAGTGGCTCCCGCCTTTCCCCTATCTGCAGTTGACTCCAATCTTTGAAAGAACTGGCCTTCCGAACACACTTGCATTAAGTAACCATTCATTTACATTCTCTTATTTTCATTCAGAGGCACCTATAGTCCCTGCTCAAAACTTCTAATCAGAGTAAGATAAATGAGAAAATACACTGAGTTTGGGGTGGGGGTGGGGTGGGAGGGTGGTGGAAAGTTGTCATTATCACTGGCCATATCATAGTAAATATGGTGTTGGCTTTCCATCAGATTTTCTGATATTACCATTGCTAGATGTATGGGGTCTTTATTCTAACTAGGATTGCCTGATAAAACCCTACACTTTGATGTGCTCAATCGGACAACCCTAATCCCCGAGCCCTAGGGCAGTGCAGTGGGCTGGAGCCTTGGGTTTTCATCAAGACCAGGCAACCGTCCTTAGGTTAGTTAATATCTCAACCTCAGCCAATCAAAACAGAACACCAGCTTTTTAGGATTTTTTTTTTTTTGCAGGGATTACAGAAATTATTAGTGATCTTGTAAGCACAGTCTGAAAAACTATAAATTTCTTTAATTGGGTTTGAGATTTCCTCGGTGATTAAGGATGATGGTTCTGAGGATTCCTAGTCTCAAAATTTCATCAACACATCCAGACAATGAAATACTATTCAGTGCTAAAAACAGATGAGCTATCAAGCCACGAAAAGACATGAAGGAAGCGTAAATGCATATCACTAAGTGAGGGCAGCTGATCTGAAAAGGCTACATACTGTATGATCCCAACTATAGGACGTTTTGGAAAAAGCGAAACTATGGTGGAGACAGTAAAAGGTCACTGGCCGCCGGGGGTGGTGGGCAGGTAGAGGTGAATCAATGGAGCACAGAGGGTTTTAGGGCAGTGAAAATATTCTGTATGATATTATAATGGCAGGTATGCATTATTATGCATGGGTCCAAACCCATAGAATGTACAACAGCAAGAGAGAACCCTACGGTAAACTAGAGACTTTGGGTGAAAATGATATGTCTCTATAGGTTTATCTTTGGTTAAAAAAAAAAAAAGTACCATTCTGGTGATTGATGCTGATAATGGGGGACCCTCTGCATGTGTGGGAGCAGAGTCCATGGGAAATCTCTGTACCTTCCCCTTTATTCTGCTGTAAACCTAAAACTCCTCTAAAAAAAAAAATAGTCTTACAAAAAAAGTTCATCAACACATTCTGCCTGAGAATGTACTCAAAGGATGGCTGGTCCTAGCTTGGTGCATCTCACAGCCATTCTGAGGGCTAGGGCCTCCTCCCCCTGTATTTGACTTAACCCCAGATGTGTCTGGGGGAAATTTCCCACGAGTCGGGCTCATTGTGTCTACCATCCGTCTTTCACGACACCACACACGTCCTGGGCTGGTTAGTGAATCTTTGTGTTGTCTTTGGTTTTGCAATATAGAGATTACCAAACTGGGAGACAGGTATTCTCCTGGGTTATAAACTGGA
This sequence comes from Ailuropoda melanoleuca, assembly GCF_002007445.2. Lineage (NCBI taxonomy): Eukaryota > Metazoa > Chordata > Mammalia > Carnivora > Ursidae > Ailuropoda > Ailuropoda melanoleuca. Next base: position 30,562,300 of record NC_048234.1, read on the forward strand.
TGAAAAAAAAAAAGAATGAATTCCAAGGTACCTTCCTAAAACATTAGCTGTCAGGCTAAGAAATGAGGACGCACAAAAATTACAGGGAAAATTCAGTGACCTAAATAAGCAATTTACCAACTAGACTGTATTTCATTCACATTTGATTGCCCAATGGTATCAGAGTAGTAAAAAAAAAAAAATACACCAAAGCACTGGACATTGGGGTATGGGGGAGATGGCACACCAAGGCCTAATATTACCTTTGTATGCAGTTGGTTCCCCCATAATTAGCTCATTCCTTACCTTGATACATTTAACTTTTTATTTATCCTCCTCACAAAATTGGTTGAAATAAAAATCCAGGCTGGTAGCCAAAACCACCGAAGTCTTTCCAGCTTCCTCTTCCAGTGTGGGGGTCAGTCCAAGGGAAAGCCAGTAGTGAGTTCTGAATTCTAAGGAAATGATCAAAGCCATCTTTCTAGGTCCCACAGTTCCTGCAGAGCCTTAGACGCAATGATAAACGTAGGTTGTTAAACTTGGAAACAACAGAAAATAATCTGGAAATTTACAAACTGCCTTTGGCAAAAGACTCCGTGTACCCAGGGTGTAGAGATTTTGCAATAAATCAATGTAGGAGATGTAACTGGTGAAAGGTTGTGCCTTTGGGGGTCATCCAGGGTATGAGCTTCAGCCGAATTGCTGCTGGTCTTCTGGAAAATAGAAACAATCTTAAGACACAAATGTTGTGACCTAATCTTTCTACTACCTTTTTCTCATTTAATTTTTCCTACCTTTCATTAAAAAAACAAATCTTTTGTATTTTAAAAAATGGAGTAAAACATCTAAAGGCACGTTTTAGAAAAATGTGGATTGGGAAAAGGAAGGAAGGATGACAAGAAGGAGGGGAAGATTGATTCTTTCATCAGAGACCACAGTTAGGTTCCAGAACATGTAAGAAATTCTGTATGAGGCTAGAGGTAAGATAAAAATAGAATGGCTTTCTCAGATTTCAAACTATACTGTAAATCTGTAGTAATCAAAATGGTACAGTACTGGCACAAAAATAGACACATAGATCAATGGAACAAGAGAGAGACCCTAGAAATAAACTCGTGCTTACATAATTAATCTATAACAAAGGAGGCAAGAACATTCAATGGGGAAGAGATAGTGTCTTCAATAAATGGTGCTGGGAAAGCTGGAAAGCCACATGCCAAGGAATGAAACTGGACCACTTTCTTACACCAGACACAAAAATAAACTCGAAATGGACTAACGGCTTAAATGTACGACCTGAAACCATAAAACTCCTAAAAGAAAACACAGGCAGTAATCTCTTGAACATCGCAATATTCATTAGCAAAATTTATTAGCAATATTTTTCTGGATCTGTCTTCTCAGGCAAGGGGAACAAAAGCAAAAAATAAATAATTGGAACAACATCAAACTAAAAAGCTTTGGCACAGCAAAGGAAACTATCAACAAAACAAAAGGACAACCTACTGAATGGAGGAAGGTATTTGCAAATGACATATCCAATAAGGGGTTAATATCAAAAATATATAGGGAACTCATACAACCTAACAGAAAACAATCTGATTGCAAAATGGGCAGAGGCGTGGAATAGGCATTTTTCCAAAGAAGACATACAGATGGCCTACGTCACATGAAAAGATGTGCAACATTATTACTCATCAGGGAAATGCAAATCAAAATCACAATGAGATAGATATCTACCTTAGACTGGTCAGAATGACTAGTACCAAAGAGACAAGAAATGGCAGGTATTGGTGAAGATGTAGAGAAAATGAAACCCTTGTGCACTATTTGGTAGGAACGTAAATTGGTATAGGCACTACGGCAGACAGTATGGAGATTTGTCAAAAAATTAAAAATTGAAATACCATATGATCCATTAATTCCACTTTTGGGTATTTATTGAAAGAAAGTGAAATCACTAATGTGAAAAGATAAATGCATCCTAAGTTTACAGCAGCATTCTTTACAGTAGCCAAAATTATGGAAGCAGCCCAAATGTCCACTGATAGATGAATGGTTAAAGAAGATGTGGTATATTTATACAATGGAATGTTACTTACCCATAAAAAAAAAGAATGAAATCTTGCCATTCGTGACAACATGGATGGCCCTAGAGGGTACTATGCTAAGTGAAACAAATCAGACAGGGAAAGTCCAATACCATATGATTTCACTTTTACGTGGAACCCAAAAAAACCAAGATAAACGAATAAACAAGTAGATTTATAACTACAGAGAACAAGCTGGCGGTTGCCAGAGGGCAGGGGGCTGGGGGTGGGAGGAGGGGTACAATAGTGAAGGGGATTAGGAGGTACAAACTTCCAGTTATAAAATAAGTAAGTCACAGGGATGGAAAGTAGAGTGCAGGGAATATAGTCCATAATATTGTAATAACTGTATGAGGACAGATGGTAACAATACTTAGCGTGGCAGACACTTCATAACGTACATAATCGTTGAATCACTGCTGTACACCTGAAACTAATATCATATCGTATGTCAACTACACTTCAGTTTAAAACTTAAAAATAAAATGGCTTTGAATTTGTATCACTACAGGCAGCCCCCAATCTAAGAAGCAGTTGAATAATAAAGGTTTATTCTCTAAACTGTTCAGAGCTCAGAATTTTTTTCCATAGACACATCATAAATGATTGAGCTCATGGATCAGACATGAAAAGTCGATTTAACTCCACAGTGATCTTGAAGGACAGGATCTAGTTCAAATTCAACTAACCGCTCTGTTCAGTGTTCTTCTGATGGAAGGACCTATATCAAGTCCCAAATCACAATACCAGGCACATTCCATGCCCCCCATCCATCTCCCTGCTCTTGTTTTGAAATTCTCAGCAAAAACACCAGGACCTTCCTAACGGAATGAAGGAGAATTCAGGTCTCCTGTCTCCAAATCCTTTCCAGAAGTTATCACTTAATATCTGGGTAAAAGGTAATGCTTGGGTCAGTCATTCTTAGGGTCTCTGAATTACGAGAGTAGGGTCTTACCTCCAAAAACAGAGCCTGTAGATTCAGGCCTCCTCTACTTGGTGGGTCATAAGGTGTTCAGGCAGATAGTATGATTGAAAGAGCATTTACTGCGGGTCAACAAACCTGAGTTTGAATCTTGACCATTACCTGTATAACCTTAAAAGAATGACTTGACATATCGGGGTCTTACTTTTCATTTATTTAAAAAAATAATAAATAGGGGAACCTGCATGGCTCAGTCGGGTAAGCATCCAACTCTTGATTTCAGTGCAGGTCGTGATACCAGGGTTGTGAGATCCAGCCCTGCGTCAGGCTCCACACTGGCCATGGATCCTGCTTGGAGTTTTTTCTCTCCTTTTCCCTCTGCCCCTCCCCATGTCTCTCTCTCTCTAAAATTAATCAATCAATTAATTAATTAATAGCATGTCAAATTTTTTAAAAGGAAGTTTTTAGCTTTCAAGAGCATTTCAAAGGAATCTATCAGCACCACCACCACCTTCCCCAAATTAAGAACAAGTGGACAAAATGATCTGCTAAATTCTTAGCCCTGGCATTTTAAATTCTAAGTCTAGTACTTCTTAGAAGCTGCCTAACCATGACTTTCTCACCGAGTACCAGGACCCTCCAAATCATCTGGTATCGTTCTCCTCCATGTTAGTTAAACAATAAACAAAACGACAAATCAAAGTTTTAAAACCTTTCTACATGATTTCTCATTCTCTGAAAATCTTTCTTTTTTGCTGTCATACACGATCTATCCCTTCCAAACCCTCAATTTCCAAATAAGAGTTGACATTGATTAGACTAATTGGATAATTTCTAGGTCATCACTTGGTGTCTTGTAGACTTCCCTCTCCCCCCCATCTCCTCAATCAATGTATCCTTCAACTTCAATTTGCTTTGACATATTCCTTGTTCCTAAGAGCTTTGGACCCAAGACAGAGGTTGAAATCTAAGGTCAGGGGCGCCTGGGTGGCTCAGTCATTAAGCGTCTGCCTTCAGCTCAGGGCGTGATCCTGGAGTTCTGGGATGGAGCCCCACATCAGGCTTCTCTGCTAGGAGCCTGCTTCTTCCTCTCCCACTCCCCCTGCTTGTGTTCTCTCTCTCTCTGGCTGTCTCTTTCTGTCAAATAAATAAATAAAATCTTAAAAAAAAAAAAGAAAAGAAATCTAAGGTCAGCCCTCATCATTTAGAATCACTTTTTTTTTTTTCTTTCAGGAAAAGGAGCATTGAATTGCTTATCCTGTGTGTGGAGTTACCACCTAGCGGGAGGAATCTGCATCTCGGACTGCCTGGTGGGGGAATACAGAGTGGGAGAGGTACTGAGAGCTGGGTGTGCTGTGCCCTCCTCCATTCCTACAGAGGCACATGAGCTCATTTCTGCAGGGCATTCTGGGCAAAGTCAAGAAGTCCTAAAATTCCTACACTTGCTCCAGTTTTATAATCTTCTACCACTGAATCACAGAACAATGGTACTACCCACCCGTAGCCTTAATCTCAGTCAAAGAACTGAGATGACCTGACATAAATAATGGGGAAGTTAGAGAATGAGGACCTCAGATTTACCTCTACATTCATTGATCATGACCTTAGAAGTTTCAGGTCCACTTAAAAATATTATATCAGACATAAGAAATATTGGGGCACCTGGGGGGCTCAGTCAGCTAAGCATCAGACTCTTAATTTCAGCAATTTCAGCTCAGGGGCATGACCTCAGGGTCCTGGAATTGAGCCCCACATCGGGTTCTGCTTGAGATTCTCTCTCCTTGTCCCTTTGCCCCTCCCCCACTCAAGCACACATGTGCACGCGCGCATTCTCTCTCAAATAAATACATGTTGAGAAAGAAAGAGAGAGAAAGAAGAGAGGGAGAGAGGAAGGAAGGGAGAGAGGGAGGGGAAGGGAGGGAGGGGAAATATCTTCTCTCCTACCCCTCTGCTATCTAACCTGAAATGCCTGAATAATGTCAGAACTACACAACCACTTTTGGTCTTTCATTTCCTCCACCCCTGCACAGTATATTAAGAGAACTATATTTCATTTCCTTGCCTGGAAACCATGGATATTCTGAGTTCACTAACTCCTTGTGTTTCCAAAGTGTAGAAATCAAGTAAATCTCCCCCATGGTGAAATTAACATGACCCAACATGTTCACATAGGAGTTCTCTTTACATCCTTACACCTTGGAGAAACTCCTCAGTTTCAGAGACATTAGCTAATTTGCTAAAGATCACATGAGTATAAGTAACAAAGCTGATATGGAACCCAGGGGTCCTGACAGCTAACCCAGGATTTGATAAGATAATAACAGCTAAGAAAGCACCTTATCAACACCTGAAGCATGCCCAAGTACTCAACAAAGGCAATTTCCATTCCTTCCCTTTCTACCATCCTTCCAAAGCACAGAAGTAAAAGAGGAAGCCATCTTCCCTCATCTACATTTTTAGACCACAGAGGCAGCAACTTGTCAGGAAGGAAGCCACTTTATCCTAATCTCTTATTTCATTGTATTAGCTAGGCAGTCACAAATACTACAATGGGGTGGGGACACAAGAATCTAGCAACCCCAGAGGCCAAGCCTATTAATGTACCTGAGTGCAGGGTGTCAGGTCAAAGAAAACCCCAGCACAGACTTGATGAAAAGTGGAATTTGATGTGTCACCTCTGTTGGTGACATTGGAGCAAGTGCTGGGGATTCTGTCAACTAGGAGAGCACAAACAGAGGGTCACTGCTGCTCAGCTGTCTGGGATGTTGCCACGTGGGAGTGATAACAGTGTCAACAGTCTAGTTTTTAAAGAGAAACTAGGAATGGATTTTCAAGTGAAATGTCCCAATTTTGAAATGTGGGCAATGAATTGGAAATTTTTTAAACTGTGAAGGTCAATTTAGTAATGAGCCAGACACAACTTGTCCTTGACCAAGTACAGCACATGAGCTGTCTGTTTGTAACTTGAGCTATTCTAGAAGGCTGTTCTCCCACTATTGTCACCAGCAGATCTCACATGGAGAGACCCAGCAATGGTTTCCTTCAAGTGCAGACAGTTGGTTCTGTCTTTCACCCCGAACAGTTAAAATGAACCCAGAGCAATCAATCATTCTTCTGTCGCACACATGCCTCCCTCCCTCATGGAGACAAGATGGAATTCCCACCTGGGAACTCCAATGCCTTGTTAATTCCTCCACATTCAAAAAGAATCTCCCAATTGTTCTTGCCAGGGGGAGAAGTTTAACTGTGAAAAATGTCACGAGAGCTGTGTGGAATGCAAGGGACCTGGCGCCAAGAACTGCACCATGTGCCCCACCAGCCTGGTGCTGCTTATGGATGACAACCGTTGCCTACCCTGCTGTAATGTCTCCGATCCCTCCAATGCCCAGGACTGCTGTGACTGCCGGGACACCACAGGTGAGTGGAGAGGAAAGGAAGCCTGCAGAGGAAGGGCCTGTCTCTGGAAGAGGATGAGAGCGGAGGGGAGAGGAGGATAGAAAGTTCCAGAGAATAAACAGAGCTATCTTTTTATTGAGTGCCTCCTATGTCCTTACTGTACTTAAAACTTTCTGTCCATCAACTCGTAGAAGATTTTATTTTTTTTAAAGATTTAATTATTTCAGAGAGACAACTTGAGAGCACAAGTCGGGGGAGGGACAGAGAGAGAGGGAGAGAGAGAGAAACTTCAAGCAGACTCCCTGCTGAGCTTTAGCCCCCCCCCACCCCAACTCGGGGCTTGATCCCAGGACTCTGACATCATGACCTGAGCTGAAATCAAGAGTCAGCTGCTTAACCAACTAAGCCACCCATGTGCCCCTAAGTAGATTTTTTAAAAGGAATTTCTACAACCAACGTGGGGCTCTAGCTCATGACCGTAAGATCAAGAGTCCCATGCTCTACCTACTGAGCCAGCCAGGCACCCCTATAAGTAAATATTATTAATCCCCTTTTGCAGATGAGGAGACCAAGACTCAAAGGTTAGCATGCCCAAGTCCATAGCAATATTAAGGGCACATCTGGAATTAGACTATAGGTCCTTTGGACTACAAAGCCTGAATTCTTTCTGCTGCTGTGCTCCCTCTAAGAACTCAAGTTGGTCTAGAATCTCATTTTTTAAAAAGATTTTATTTATTTATTTGAGAGAGAGAGAGAAAGAGAGAACAAGTGAGCAAGCAGTGGGAGGGACAGAGGGAGAAGGAGAATCTCAAGCAGACTCCCCACTGAGTGTGGAGCCAGACTTGGGGCTCGATCTCACGACCCTGAGATCATGACCTCAGCCGAAACCAAGAGTCAGATGCTTAACCAGCTGAGCCACCCAGGCACCCCTAGAATCTCATCTTTATAAATTTACTTTCTGGGGCGCCTGGGTGGCACAGCGGTTAAGCGTCTGCCTTCGGCTCAGGGCGTGATCCTGGCATTACGGGATCGAGCCCCACATCAGGCTCCTCCGCTGGGAGCCTGCTTCTTCCTCTCCCACTCCCCCTGCTTGTGTTCCCTCTCTCGCTGGCTGTCTCTATCTCTGTCAAATAAATAAATAAAATCTTTTAAAAATAAATAAATAAATTTACTTTCTTCTTTTTTATTCTTCCCTCCTGGAAAAAAAGGGAAAAGAACCAACTATCAAAAGAGCTGATGCCAGTATTACCTTGATTCTGCTGTAGACTCATTCTATGGAAGTTAGCCAAAATCTAGAGCTACCCTTAGAGACTTAAAGCATTTTAAAAATGAACTTTCATCAAAGGCTAAAAAGAAACAAAACCCCTTTTAGCAATTCCCAGGCCCCCAACTGTCTCCTACCGCCAAACCCATATGTATATGGGTACTTGGTCTTCATAGGCCACAAACTCAGAAAGATCCCAAATGAAGTCATTCCTCCATATATATATATTTTTTTCCCCGCCCTGCCCTCAGGGGTCTTATAGACCCAAAGTGTAAGTGAACAATCCATTTCTCAGTGGCAGAATCTTCTAGCCCAGACCAGGGCCTCCCAAACCAAGCTCAGCCTCCAAGAGCCTCCCCTGACCACTCCAGCTCCCAATCTGAGCCTCACACCGCACAGCAGAGAAACACCCCCCCACTTGCCCCTGACTTGCCCACCCGTGGGCACTGCTCCCAGAATGCCTCCTTTCTGCCAGGGAGGCAATAAACTCCAGGGCTGGGGAAAAATTTATATATATATATATATATATGTATATGTATATATATGTACATATACACATATATGTATAAAATATATTTTTTAAATTTATATGTTCATTATTTTTCTAAAATGTATATTTAATATAATAGAGAATATATATTTACTATAGTAGAGAATATATATTTAATATAATAGAGAATAAAAATATATTCTCTAGTCCAGAAGCAGATCATTTCCTTAGGGTTCAGATGTATCATGGCCTGACAAAGAGACACCATATTTATGTGAGCCTATCCATTTCTAACCAAAGTAAATCTCAGACCCATATCTGCTACTAGCAATTTCTTTTTAATTTTTTTATTAGCCTTCTCAATTAAATTCTAAATAACATCTTTCCAAAACAGAATTACTTCCTCCTTCTAGGTTTCCTACCCCTACAAACAGCTGGTTTCCCCAGCCCCTCATACATATCCACTTTCAGGGTCTGATTGTCTCATATCCACACTATGTCAGCGAAGAATAATAATCCTCATTACATCAATGGCTTTAGATGAAACCAGAAGTGTGTGCACATTGGGTGCAGAGTTTCCAACTACGAACTATTTAGTCAGCTTTCCTGGGCCTTCTGTGGCACTTGAAGACCCACCTAGGGCAACTCTGCAAAAGTCTGGATACTCTTGATTGACTGCTCATTTTTTTACTGAGACACTCTGCTCCTTCAAAGAAACCAGATCACAGAGGCTGACCCTGAGTCTGCAGACCTAAGCCTAGAGAAGAGTAAGACATGATTGCATATGGCACCCTCGTAATTGAAACAATCTCGAAACATGTTTTACTGATTCTCCTGCCCTAGGCAGTATTTATCTCCAAGTACCCCACACGGATGGATTGCTTATCCATCCCTCTGGTGCTTTAATATTTCCTCCAGAGAAAAATTCTGTGCTGATATAGTTAATGACAAAAACAATTATGATAGTGCTATTATTTTAGAAGAGGAAATTCTGTTTGATGGGCAAAAATCCCATGAGGATGAAAGTTTGGATAAAACAAGCAACTTATTTATCGCCAGCAAAAAGACAGGGAAATACATAGCGGTGATGCATCAGACCTAATTGGCCAGTATGTAATAAGCAAAAGTAATGGCCCCTAAAATAATTGGTAGCAGAATTACCACCATTCAGCTAGTACATGTAATGTACCTAGAATCTCATAAAAGAATCCTGGGGGCAGACCCAGGTGGTTCAAAAACCACTTATGGAAAACTTACCCTGTATTTCAACTTGTACATCCAACAGACCTGCTAGATTTTTCCCTGGTGCTCTTATACTCTCGTTCACTCTCCCATTTGGTGGGTTAAAGAAGGGGGAGAGGGGAAGTAGGTAACTTACCCAAATCTATCACCTGAATAAATGAGTGAAAAGTAAGAAAAATGAGCTCATCACTGAATTTGTGGTTTGGGCCTTCCTTTCATGACGGTTTTGGTTACTCCACGTTCTCAATCAAGGTGTCAAAACAGAGGCTGGTGAATGAACAACAGGGGACAGAGCTCGCAACTTCAGAAATCTTAATTATGAAACAAGAGTCTCCTGTGACTCAATTTGGTCATCAGAATTTTAAAAAGCTCCCTCTCTTCCTGTCAGATTAGGGCTACGGAATGCATGTCCCCAAAAACACATCGTTAGAGTATTTGCTCAAACGTCTCTGGTCCACGGCATGCAATTTGGATCCCTGGGTTCGAATTTTAATTGCTCCACAGACAAGCTTTTGCCTCTGACAGGCAACAATTCATGTCCTCTCTGTGGACCTCGGTTTCCTCAACTGTCAAGCAATAGATTGACCTAATTTCTTTCTGTTTGTTTTGGTTTTTTTTGTCATCTCATTGAGTTCTCCTGATTTACCAGAGTTAAGTCAACTTGGTATTTAAAACAAATCTTCAGGGGCGCCTGTGTGGCTCAGTCGGTTGATCTCAGCTCAGGTCTTGATCTCAGGGTCACGAGTTCAAGCCCCCTGTTGATTTCCACACTGGGCACATGGAGCCTACTTTAAAAAAATAAATAAATAAAAAATAAAACAAACCCTCTTCTCCCGCTGATTTGCCTTTTCTCTACATTTAGCTGTGGAGAGTCTGTTCCGCCTGTGTTCAGGTCATTTCCTGGGTGATTTACACTGATGTGGGTGTTATCTAGATGTGATGAGGTGAGCCTAGGATCCTTCTACCCCACCACCTTCTCTGGAAGTCCGACCTAATTAATTCCTAAGGCCCCACACAACTGTAAGTCAATGGCTTGGGGGCGCCTGGCTGGCTCAGTCAGTAGAGTGAGTGACTCTTGATCTCGGTTCGTGAGTTTCAGCCCCACATTTGGCATAGAGCCTACTTTAAAAAAAAAATTCAATGGTTTTATAAATAATCTTCTCTGCCCTTGACTGTTGGACCAGGTTGAAGGGTACTTGAGGAAAGGAATCAGTCTTTTCAGAAAGTCAGAGTTGAAACAAAAAAATAGAGCATTTAGGGGCGCCTGGGTGGCACAGCGGTTAAGCGTCTGCCTTCGGCTCAGGGCGTGATCCCGGCATTATGGGATCGAGCCCCACATCAGGCTCCTCTGCTATGAGCCTGCTTCTTCCTCTCCCACTCCCCCTGCTTGTGTTCCCTCTCTCGCTGGCTGTCTCTATCTCTGTCGAATAAATAAATAAATAATCTTTAAAAAAAAAAAAATAGAGCATTTAGAAGTAACTGAGGCATGGCCCAAGATGGAATATATTTCTTAAGAAGGAAATAGAAAAATCGATTGGTCAGGTTGGATACTTGGCGACTGACTCATGAGGTATGAGGATGAGGGGGCTCTGTTTCTCAAACTGACCTTCAACCTAGAAGGGTTTGTTGGTATCATCAGACACAGACTGGGACTCTCAGGGGGTACACGATCCAATTCTGTAGAATGGGGTGCCCTCTAGGAAAATCAGAGACAGTGATTCTACCATTTTAGTTTTCAAAGAGAAAGCAAAGCTTTTTACCTCAGAAACTAATTTCCCTCATCGCATTTCTTCTCTCCCACCCTTGCCCTCTCTGCTCTTCCTTTGGGGTCTTCTTCCAACAGAGGAGTGTATCCTTCAAGCAAGAGAAATTGGACCTGCCGGTGAACGTACCAAGATAGCCCTGTTCATCACCTCCTCTGTTCTGCTGGTCCTTCTGCTCGGGGCCGCTGTGGTTGTCTGGAGGAAATCGCGGGGCCGAGTCCAGCCAGTGGCGAAGGCCGGCTATGAGAAGCTGGGCGACCCTAGCAAGTCATATGTTTCCTATAAGAGCAGCCATCGTGAAAACACCAGCTTTGAAGAGGATCAGGTTACTGAGTACAGGGACCGGGACTATGACGAGGATGAGGATGATGACATCGTCTACATGGGCCAAGATGGCACTGTGTACCGGAAATTTAAGTACGGGCTGCTGGATGAGGAAGGGGATGAGCTGGAATACGACGATGAGAGTTACTCCTACCAGTAGACAGCAGCCCAACCCCCTCGCCCTGGCCCATTCCACTCACCAGCATGCATGCGAATGTTAGTGTTGGGGTTTTTTCCCCACATAGCAGGCTGATGTGTGGGTGTTTGCCTTTGTCCTCTTAACCACGAGTCCAACTACAGTGTGTAAGAATGCTGAAACAATTTGTTCTTCTTTTGAGTGGCTCAACTCCATTAACCATAACTGAGGGTAAAATTTAGAGAGATTTCCCTCAAAATAAGATGTCAAAATACAGGAAGTGAAAAAAAGTGAGATTTGTACCCTTCATGAGATTAAGAAAAAAGTGGACCCATAGGAATTCTGTTTCTCAGCTCTATTGTGGGGATATTTGCTGCCTTCTGGGATTCTGGGATTTCTGTAAATGATTGGGGGGGATGGGAAGACCGAAGAACTCTTTTGTCTCAGGGGGTTTTTCTCCCCTGTTAGCTATCTTTAGGCAAAGGTTGGTTCTGTTAGTGGCAGATAAAGAGGGTTCTCCTCCTCATGCCATTTATCACTCGCCTCCAGACTGCCCCTGGGGAGCGGAAGACATTACCTGTGCTAAGGGTGTTTCCAACCTACTCGGAGATGAGGGAAGACAAGGGGTCATGCGTCAGAGCCAAGGAACCATGTGCTCCCGGGGCTCTGGTTCTTGTGCAGGAATCCACAGTCATCCTGCTCTAGGGACAGAGTAAGCTCAGGCAGAACACAGGTAGCAGCAAGCCGGTAGGACAAAAATCATTACATTTCCAAGAATTGCAGCATTACACCCTCATGATTTGCTCAGAAGCTTTTGTGGTGGGAAACACCAGCTCAGACATCAAGTAATACAAGACAAATGGTCATGTTAACCTAACATAAAAGGGGATAAAATGACAAGAACTGCATCCACTATGAAAAAAAAATTTTTTTTAGCTACCAAATCATAAAGCTTTCATCGACAGCCTGTCACAGAGCTGAGAATCCCTCTAGAAAAAGTTGGAATGGATTCTAATTGGGAAAATCCCAATGTCATGCTCAAAAGGGTAATCCAGCTGCCCGCCAGCCTTCCAACACTCTCTACCACTGTGATCAGTTTCTAGACATCCTAGGCCCTCCTTGGTCCACTCTCCTGTTAAGTATGCTCGGATTTGTGCACTGGGCCGTTTTCTACCAATAGTAACACAGAGAGAGGGGCTCCTCCTGTGTGAAATTACATAAGCGGGGTCTTACAGATTATCTTGTCCAAGCAGAAGTTACAGGCAGTGCTGGGAGGGGATCACGAAAAAAATGACTTTTTCAGATGACATGGATACTCATAAAAAAAATGTATCACACACCTCCTCCGTAATAGGTACGGAGCTAACTAATTCCTTTAGGGAAAAAAGTCATCCCGCTTAATATCATGACTTCTTGAGATTGGTACCGTTATTACCCTGTTTTTATAGGAAACCTAAGACTTTTGAGAGGTTAAGTAAATAGCCCGAGGTCACAGAAAGCTAATCAACATTCAAGGAAAAAGAATGACCTTGACGTACATATTCTTAATAGCTATGCTATACTGGCATAAACTAAGAAGCAATCTAAATATAGTATAAAAGAGTGTGTATTATTTTATTTCATGATATGGCAATGATATTACCCTTACTAAATTCATGCATTTTTCTTTTCTTTGAACCTAATAGATCACTGACACAGGAAATCTCTGGAAAGAAGCCTTCCGTGTACTGAGGGCCTCTGTGTTTCTTTAGGGGAATGCTCTTAAAACAAAGGTTGGCAAACTTTTCTCTGGAAAGGGCCAGATAGTAAATACTTTAGGCTTTGCACAATGATCAACTCTGCCATATGGCACTAATGCAGTCAATCTAGAACAAATAAGTGGGCTACAGTCCAATTAAACTTTATTTATGAGCCCTGAAATTGGATTTAAGGTCATTTTCACATATCAGGAATTATTGTTCTTCTTTTGATTTTTTTTCTTCCAGCACTTAAGAATGCAAAACCATTCTTGTCTTGGGGCAGTATGGAAACAGGTGATTGGCCAGTTTGGCCAACAGACTTTAGTCTGCCAACCTCATCTTAAAAAAATCCTTAAGAGCCCATGTGTATTTATACACACTTGATAGGCTTCCAACAGTTTTGGTCATTTAAAATCATCTCTTCCAAATCTATCTGGAGTTCTGATAGTGCCCTTTGCAATTCTTCGGAATTAAAAATGGATATAGCGTAGCCATTGTATCAATGGAAGACTTTCTTCTCCCTTGCCGTGTAATTACAGAGAGTAGCCTATGCAAGAGTGATTTTGTTCATTCTGTGTTGTTCTTCTTCCCTGATAATTCTAAAGCCCTGATAGACTGAGTTGGACATTTCTTTGTGTAGCCTGCAAATTGCTTTCCAAGAAAAATCTGTGTTTATGATACACAGTTAAAGATTAAATGAGGTTGAGATGACCTTGAATACCAAGAAAAATTGTGTTGTTACCTTGTGTGAGCCTAAAAAAAAAGGCTTGTGCTGTGTTGGTACAGTTTGACATCTTTCATTCTTCGTTCCTGGTCATGCCACGTAATCCTCAGACTTCTTTTGAATACTGTGCTAACAGTGGTCTAAACAGATAAACATGTGGTTGGAAAACAAAGTTCCTTTTTGGTTTTCTGTTTGCAAATAACTTGGAAATAGGAAGAGGGTCCTTATAGACTGGAAATGCACCAAGAGGCTGAACAAGGACTTGGAAAGTTCCGGTTCATAGAAAGCAATTTTAAAATTGGAAACAAAATTAAATCAAGACCAGATAATGTAAAAGCCTATGAGAAACAAATTAGTAAAGCCCATTTCCGAGCACATCGTGTGCTTGGTATTTTGCTTTACCAAGTGAGAGACATAAAACAATGCTGTTTGTTAAGAGCGCTGTGTTTTTCTTTTTATCTTTCTACCTCCAATGACTGGAGATAGTGATAACAGTTATGAAGCTTCTTCCTAAAAAATCAACCCAATCCGTCTGTCAGCGCCACCATCGCTGACTCAGTTAGGTCCCCTGTTTCTCTCATCTGGACCTTTCCTGCTTCCTCCTGAATTTTGCTGAACTTCAGTCTTTTTTTCTCCCAATTTACCCTTTATTCCTCTATCAAAGTTCCACCAGATCTTTGGTTGACCAGCCCATTGCATTCTGGGCTCCCCATCATCCATGCTGACTTTGACATTCAAGACATTGCAAGACGGAGCCATTGCCCTTGATCACCCACCATTTCCCACCTCTCCTTATTTCCCAGACTCCCCATTTGTCCTGAATTGCTTCTAAGTTCCCCAGGATAATATCCTGTTATGTCCTGGCCTTGGGTACACATTGTTCACTCTCCTTAGAATATTCTTCCCTCACTTGGACCAATTGGAAACTTTCTGACCATCCTTTAAAATCATGTTCCCTTTTTCAGATATTTGCAAATGACACTACAGATAAAAGACTGGTATCCAAGATCTATAAAGAACTTCTCAAACTCAATACATGAGAAACAAATAATCAAATCAAAAATGGGCAGAAGATATGAACAGACACTTTTCCAATGAAGACATACAAATGGCTAACAGACACATGAAAAAATGTTCAAATCATTGGCCATCAGGGAAATTCAAATCAAAACCAAATTGAGATACCACCTTATGCCAGTTAGAATGGCAAAAATTGACAAGGCAGGAAACAACAAATGTTGGAGAGGATGTGGAGAAAGGGGATCCCTCTTACACCATTGGTGGGAATGCAAGTTGGTACAACCACTCTGGAAAACAGTGTGGAGGTCCCTTAAAAAGTTAAAAATTGAGTTACCCTATGATCCAGCAATTGCACTACTGGGAATTTACCCCAAAGATACAGACGTAGTGAAGAGAAGGGCCATATGCACCCCAATGTTCATAGCAGCATTGTCCACAATAGCTAAATTGTGGAGGGAGCCAAGATGCCCTTCAACAGATAACTGGATTAAGAAGACGTGGTCCATATATACAATGGAATATTACTCAGCCATCAGAAAGAACAATTACACAACATTTGCTGCAACATGGACGGGACTGGAGGAGATTATGCTAAGTGAAATAAGTCAAGCAGAGAAAGACAATTATCATATGGTTTCAGTCATTTATGGAACATAAGAAATAGGAAGATCGGTAGGAGAAGGAAGGGAAGAATGAAGGGGGGGTAAACAGAAGGGGGAATGAACCATGAGAGACTGTGGACTCTGGGAAACAAACTGAGGGCTTCAGAGGGGAGGGTGGTGGGGGACTGGGCTAGGCCAGTGATGGGTATTAAGGAGAGCACGTATTGCATGGTGCACTGGGTGTTAAACGCAAGTAATGAATCATGGAAATTTACAACAAAAATTAGGGATGTACTGTATGGTGACTAACATAACATAATAAAAAATTATTATAAAAAAAGAAGAAAAATAATCCATATCAAACACCTAGATTAAAAAAATAAAAATAAAAAATAAAATCATGTTCCCTTTTTTTTTTTTTTTAAAGATTTTATTTATTTATTTGACAGAGATAGAGACAGCCAGCGAGAGAGGGAACACAAGCAGGGGGAGTGGGAGAGGAGGAAGCAGGCTCATAGTGGAGGAGCCTGATGTGGGGCTCGATCCCATAATGCCAGGATCACGCCCTGAGCCGAAGGCAGACGCTTAACCACTGTGCCACCCAGGCGCCCCATGTTCCCTTCTTCTAACCTCTCCTGGGAGGTCTCCCCCGACCACCCGGAAGATAAATCTCATTCTCACCTCCCTGCTACCTACGTGCTCTGTGCGTACAGGTTTTCACATCATCCCTGTGTCTACTGAAAGAGGGGGCAGCTACTTGATGCCTTGAGGTGGCTACTATTTCCTTTCCAGAACCTGGCACAGTGCCCAGAACTTGGTAAGCTCTTGGCGGAACTGAATTTTAGGAAGGCAGGACTCATATGTGAACAGCTAGACAATGATAATGGTCCTGAGTGCAGTGTGAAGTGGGAAGGAGGAAGGGGGAGGAGAGGTGGTGTCAGTTAAGCAGAAGTACGAGATAACTGCAAATAAGAGCCTGTGGGGGGTGGTCTCAGGGGGGAGATTTGTGCTTTAACTTGAGTTGAAAAAGAGGATGTAGAAGGTATTCCTCAAAACACTCACTGGAGTTAATATGTAGTTGATCTGACTCTCACGATGATAGTAGTGATAATATATATTACCAAGTATGTATTAGGAATTGACCATGGGGCACCTGGGTGGCTCAGTCGGTTAAGCGTCTGACTTCAGTTCAAGTCATGATCCCAGGGTACTGGCCCTGGGATCGAGCCCCGCCTCGGGCTCTCTGCTCAGTGGGGAGAGGGCTTCTCCCTCTGCCTGCCGGTACCCCTGCTTGTGCTCTCTCTCTTTCAAATAAATAAATAAAATCATTAGAAAAAGAAAAAAAGAACTGACCATGTGTCCAACATTGTTCTAGATACTGGGAAACACCAGCAAGTGGAACCAATCAGATATTGGGTCTTAAGGAACTTGCGATGTAGTTGGGGAGAAAAAATAAATAAATCATAACAATAAAAATCCATTTTTGGTGTCTTCTATGTGCCAAACATGGTCATAGGCACTTTTTTCATTTGATCTTATTTAATCTTTACAAACAAATGCTATAGAGCAGTAATATGATGTCTCTTTACGATGGATACTCAAGGTGCAGTCAGAGTGTGAGTGGTCCCACGGGGATTTGAGTTGAGGACTCTCCAGTCCATATTTTTTTCTGCTCTACCACTGCTTCTAACTGAAGAAGGAATCTAGCCTCTGTCAGTAATCCTTGGATATCTCCCATTTGGAGATTAGTCTTAACTGTATGGAATTTGCCAGAACAACGAATCACCAGAGGGTAAGGCCAGTGAAGCATGAATGACAACCCACAGTTCAGGTACATCTTCACCTCGAGGCAGTGTGAGTGTCAAGAAAGAAAGAAATTTTTTTAGGTAATTGTAAATATTAACTAAATATAAGCCAACACATTGAAACTCAAGATAAAGACTTAGGTTCTTACTGCATACATTTGACACTGAAATAGATATTTCAAGATCTGTTTGGAGTTAAGGAGATCTGCTTCAGAGTTCACGAAAAAAGAAACTGCAGTGTCCTACCCAAGTTTAGATGCCATCAACTGAAATAAACGGTAGTCAGCATTTTGCACTAAAATGTAATAAATGTAAATAGGTTGCGTTTCAGAGAGAAACATACGAATTCTGTCAAGGCGTGACTGTCACAGACTTTGAATCTAACTGATCACCATGTATCAACAACATCTGATAATGAATAAATGTGACCAAAATTTAAGGATGTACTTGGGTTTCACATTTAAAGCTACCTATGTCTACCTTGCATTGTTCTCAACACAGGCCAAAAAAGAAGGCCCAAAAACAAGTCAAAAGCTGAAGAAAAATTAAAGTGATGACGTCTGTTTTGTTTACTTCTATTGCCTTAGTGACTAACACTTCCAATGGTACAAAGGCAAATATCCGTTGAGTGATTCCTGGCATAAAAATAATTGCACAAGGGCGCCTCCTGAGCTCGGAGTACCCACCAGAACTAGGTCCTGTGGCCACACTCAGCAGTAAGGAAGGCTTGGAAGCAAAAATCTGATCAACAGTACTAAGACTGATTACCTTGTTGGGTTTAGAAAACTCATGACTTATCCTCTGGGACTTTGCCAACCCCAGTAAAAGCTTTCCGTTATCAAGGAAGAGGAGAATAGCAGAGTGGGCCTGTTAGATAACCTAATAAGAATGTCTCTCCCACTCTAACAAAGGTGTTCATTGATAAGAGCTGATCCCAGCTGCCACGGGAAATGACAGAAGGCTAATGAAACCATTCCATGGAGCAAACATGTGTTTGTAAAGCAGAGAATTATAATGCAAGAGCAGAACAAGACGGAAGCCAGGAGGATTCCCATCTCTCTACATTACTGTCATCAGTGAAGCCTCCTCCCTGGCTAGGAGTAGGATTCCGTGCCTGATAGAAATTCTGCTGTATCCTTGAGGCTGCTTTTAGTTAAAAATTACAGAAAGGTCAACCCACACTGGCTTCAATACCAAAGGTATTTAGCGGCTCATTTAATCAAAAAGCCTAGGGTGGGATCAGGTACTTCTGGGAAAATGGTGCTCAACCCATGGCCTTGGGTACTGGTCGATCTCCATTGTCCCTCTGTCTTTCGCTGGGTTGGCCCCTTCTCACTGGAGACCTGCCCTCAAAGAGGCAGACTTTTCCTTATCTTGAGTCCACATTCAAGAGGAAAAAGGCCCCACCTTACCCCGATGTAAGTCTCATAAAACCGTTCACGGTATCTCATTGGTTTGGAAAAGGCATCCGCCAGTTTCCGTGGTTTAAATACACCCATCGTAGCCAATTTCAAGGTTCAAATGTGATGTCTCTTGACACGAAGCCCAGAAGAAACATGAACAAGCAAACCCTTACAGTATTTCTGCCACACGGACACACGAGAAGTGAAATAACCCCAGGAGTGTAACTAATAGTAAAATGTGACATGATTACGAAATGATGAGTATGGGGTAACTGTTACCTGTGTTTCTAATATAACTTCTTCAATTGAAGGCTTTATAACTGAATTTTTAATAATTGCCGTGTCTAACAACTGACTCAGAAGATTCCTGAGCAATTAACAACTGGCTTTCATAAAACCGATGAGCCAGCCTCAACACACCGTTTTTTTTAGGTCAAACCTTTCCCTCTGTGATTTCTTTCTCTCACTATCAAATCTCTTATCCAGAAATTCCTGACTTTTTTTCTCTTAGTTCCCCCACTCCAATGCTATAAGAAGGCAACAGTATAATGACTTGTTTCCTCATTTCCACCAGCAAAGAAAAACAAACTTAATGAATATAATGTTTTAGCAAAGACCTTTAATTGCAGCATACAATTCGGAGTTCTGTCCACTGCTACCCGTAGGGACGTGGATAGTCTCGTGTATTACCTGGTATAGAGTAAGCCAATGTATTCATTTGTGCTTAAAATAATATGCATTTATCATTTCATAGCCTTTTTTTTTTTAAGATTTTGTTAATTTGAGAGAAAGCATGAACGGGGAGAGGGGCAAAGAGAGAGGGAGAAGCAGACCCCCTGCTAAGCACAGAGCCGGATGTGGGGCTCGATCCCAGGACCCTGGAACCATGACCTGAGTCAACGGCAGACGCTTAACCAACTGAGCCACCCAGGCACCCCTATTTCACAGTTTAATAACCCAGAAGTCCAGGTAGGCTTGACTGGGTTCTCAGCTTAGGGTCTCACAAAATCAAGATGCAAGTCTTTTACCTAGAGGCTTTGGAGAAGAATTGTTTTGCAAGGTAATTCAGGTTGCCGGCAGAATTCAGTTTCTGGTAGCTCGAGGATGGAGGTCCACGCTTACTGTTCTGGCTGTTCACCAGGGATAATTCTGAGCTCCTGGAGGCCACTCTGGTCTTGTGCATGGTGCCCAGCCCCCCTTCGAAGCCAGCATCCATGCACTGAACCCTTCTCCTGCTTTGAATCTTTCTGACTTTCCCTCTTGCTACCGGCTGGAGAAAACTCTTTGCTTTTAAAAGGCTGGGGTGATTAGGTTAGGCCCATGCGGAGAAGCTCCCTTTGGCTCTACCATAGCGTAAGTATAGGCATGAGCTCTCATCACATGCACAGTCCTGGGGATTCGAGTGGGAAATCTTGAGGGGCCACTTTACGACTCTGCCTACCATAGCCAATAAAACACTTCTGGAAATCAATTTAGCAAAAACTGTGTTGAGTCTTTTCGATATTTGTTCTGTTTGAATCCACAAAGTCCTTGCCGGGAAATATAAGCAGTACCAAAGCATTTACAAAAAAAGTTTCACTTTTGTTTATAATTTAAAACTACAGTGTTCTAAAAGTAAGTTTATAAAGACTACACAAAATACGCTATAATAGTTACATGTAGTAATAAGATATAAAAGTTGATATACACTACCATTTCGAGTGTATTTCTAAAATTAAAAACCTATGTGGATTATGTAAGCTGAACTGTAGAAAGCAAATAAACATTATCTGCCCCCAAATAGTTTAATATTAAGGTAAAAAAAAATAAACGTTTTTACAAATAACCACAAAATGAGGGACAATGCAAGCAACGCAATAATTCAGGGGAAAGAAAAAAAACACTAAAACCCTTAGAACACAGAGACTATGAGAAAAAGCAAATTGATGCCTCTACGGGAGAAAAGCTGCAGGAAGTGTTTGGGAGAATAAAAGTGTCTGCCAGGGTCGGTAAGAGTGAGCACTAAGTATCTCAACTTTCCTGTCCTCTCTAAAATGACAAGCACATTTCCCCCTCGTGTTCTTGTTTCTCGGGGAACCCAATGAGCCTAAATGGGAACGTTGCACAAATGTCCACAGATTTGGCTCAGTGCCAGCTCCCCGAACGATGCCCTCACCTCGGTTTCAATAATTACATCTCAATCTGTCCATTCACAAACTATTCCTAAGTAGGAAGCCCTTTTTTTTTTTTTTAAATCTTCGGGGGCGATGCCCTAATTAGACTCACCACTTCTGTATTCATTTTTATAAAGATGGATTTGGCATAACAGAAATACCACGAGTTTGAGAGTTCAAGATTCTTGGGCTAGAATTCCAGCTCTGACCCTTTCTTCTGTGGAATCTCGAGCAAGTTACTGAAGTCCTGATTCCTCACTACGTGTGGGACACTTGAACTCCAGACCTCTCGAGGTTGCCGTGAGGAATGAATGACATTACATATGCAATGGGCCTGGTATACCAAAGGGGCTCTATAAGTGCTAACTTCCCTCCCACTCCCTTCCATATCATTTGAGTAGCAGTGAAAGCTTGTTAATAGTCTCCCTCCCATGAACTCATATTTTGAAAGGATTTTTGAAGCAGGATTACATGAGGGAGAGAAAAGAAGCCTTAACAGGCTCTACACACTTAATCTGGAAGCAAAGACACACCCACTCAGCGATTTTTAACAATGCCTTCTCGGCAAAGCAAATACGTTGGACGAGAGATTTTAAGTAAGCGTATCATTAACCGGATTGTCTTGATTTCTCAATTGGTAGGAAAACAGGAGATTGTTCTTTCAGAAATCCAGTGATTTGCTCCAAAGCCAGGAGGAAAGCAAATCCATTCCTCACTGAACTGAGAGAAGTTCTGGTTAAAGAGCCATGCATTCAGTAAACACGCTGGCCCAATGCTTGACCTCTAGGGAAATCTGCTCATCTCTCCACACCTTTTCACTCTCTAAAAAGCAACCCTAGCTCCACCCCAGCAGAATAGTACTTTGTCTTGTAGTTTTTAGTAATCTCCACACCAAACATGGGGCTCGAACTCATGACCCCGAGATCAAGCGTTGCGTACTCACCCGACTGAGTCAGCAGGAGCCCCCAGAACAGTTTCTTAATAGAAATCCTATGTGAACCTAGTCTGTTCAAGAGAATCCAGGCTTCTACAATACACCCCTCCTTTTTCCCCAAGTCATGAAAAACTCACGTTAGGGTTCGCCTACGAAGCCACAGGTAATCTTCAGAGCGTGCTGAGACCATGGACAAGGAAGGACAGCAATCCAGTCTGTTTCTCGGTCACTCTGACTGTGAATCCACGTAGAAAGGGTTACGGGATTTGAAAGCGGTCTGCGAAGTCAGGAAAGCAGGCCTGTCTGGATGGTGGGGCTGAGACCTCATGCAAGTGCCCTCTCCTTTGTCCCTGGGGCCCCCAAATGGCTGTGAGTCGAGGACAGCCTTGTGGGCATCACGGTCCCCACCGAAGGCGGCCAGCTGACCCCCGGCAGTAAGGAGCAGTGGCGTGGACCTCAGACGTCAGCTTGCAACAGGGGCCGTACAAACAGCCAGGCCGAGGCGGGAGATCGTGCAGTCAGGCAAGCAGGTGGAAGCAATGGAAGCCCCCAGTCCCGGCGGCGCCATGACATGGTCCACAGGTGTTCCCGCTGAGCCCTGAACAGCACGGGTTTGGACGGCATGGGTCCACGTTCATGGGGTTGTTTTCACTAGGTACAGGGCAGTATCTTGAATATGTTTTCTCTTAACGATTTTCTGAATGACGTTTTCCTTTCTGTAGCTCACTTTCTTGTAATACAGCACATATTGCATATAACCTACGAAGCGTGTTCATTGACTGGTGGCGTTATCCGCTAGGCTTCCAGGCAACAGTAGGCTAGTAGTAGTTACATTTTGGGGGAGTCCAGAGGCATAGGCAGGGTTTTGAAGGTGTGGGGGGATGGGCACCCCAACTCCAGGGCTGCCCAAGGTCAAGTGTATTTAGTCTGGGTTCCGGCCAGCTTCTAAGGGGGGCTCGAGCAGTGTTTTCAGTATTGAGTTGCTCCTGGAACAAAGGAACACAGAAAACAAACCAAATTGCTCATCTGCTAGTGGCCGGGCAAGGAATCCTCGGTGAAGGAGTTTTCAGCCAGACGTCGTGATGCACCCCTGCTGTCTGTAAGGGACCCCGAGGGATATTTGTGACTGATGCTCCGGGATGCTTCAAGGACACTGTCGTTCTCTCTCTTAGCCTGGGACTGGAATTTTTATTTCCGGTGATCCTTCTAGCCAAACTCCACGCTGAGTCCTTCATTGCAGCACAGCTGTAGAACATCTGGATAATTTCTCCGTCCTGTCTTCCCCTTGATTTTCACTTTTATAGAGCTGTTTGCTGTTTGCCTGTGAGATCACTCGTGTCCGCTGTAGGTGGGTCTCCAAACAGGCTTGTCTCCGTCCATGTGCTCGTGAGCAGGAGAGGATCTAACGCATGGGAAAGTCTGTTGTAAGCTGGAAGTTGCTACACCAAGGGTATCACTCCTCTGTTCACCTGTGCTGTCCCTTATACGGGAGACACTGGGAGAAATCAAACAATATTCTCAGGCCAACCATCTCGAGGTGGTTTCTCAGGAAATGGGGCAGCTACGTAATCCGTGGGGCCCAGTGTAAAAATTAAGAGTTTTGAAATGGCGAGCAGCAGAGCATGGAATCGAGGCCTGGGGCCCTTGCCCTTCTAAGCCGCAAGCCCTGTGCACCTGCCCGGTGGCTCGCCCTTGAAGCTGAACGTGATTTCAGCGTATCTTCAGAGCCATGCAAGGCTTGCAAAATCCATCAGTTACTGCAGGCACCTCCGCCCACCAGTAGGTCAAAGAATTTAGAGACAGAAGTGGTGGGGTTGGAGGAAAGGGAAGCAGAGGTCTTTAAGATCAACAAAACATGGAGCTTTAAGGAAAACCCCAAGGAAGGTGGCTTGGTAGAGAAGAATTTCTCTTCCGACATAAAAAGCTGAATTGAAAGAGAGCTGCTCTCCATGCTCAGGCTATCCGCATTCCCATCTTAGCCTGTGAGACACTGGCCGTGTCGTCCGAGGTCACGGACGTGGC
Source organism: Ailuropoda melanoleuca (assembly GCF_002007445.2). Lineage (NCBI taxonomy): Eukaryota > Metazoa > Chordata > Mammalia > Carnivora > Ursidae > Ailuropoda > Ailuropoda melanoleuca. The sequence goes on from NC_048234.1 coordinate 30,586,308, forward strand.
TGTGCCTCCTGGATTGTAACGTAAACTGCACACCAGCTGAAGCGGAAACTTCTACTGATGCCATTTTCAAAGGTGGTTCTTGGCCCTTCGGGGGTCATGAGGACATGGGGCTCCCCTAGGTGCGGCAATGGGCAGGGGGGGCTTTACTTGGTCCCAACTCAGCCTTTTTTTTTTTTTTCCTCCTGGTTTCAACTCCCTCTGGGCTAAAAAGGAAACCAAAGCAGAGCCCACCCTGTCCATTTGTTCATTTCCTCTGCAAGCTGCTTGGAAGTCTTGTCCCCTCTGCAGCGCAGGAGGGGGCGGGAGGAAGGGCTGGCCGGGCTCACCCAGGGTGACCTCCCTGGACTGGCGACATCAGAGCCCTGTTTACATAGCCGAGGCACTGGCAATGCTGGAAGGGAGGGCGGAGACCACAGCACACACACACCCCCACCACTCTTTTTTTCCTGCTGGCTTCTCAGCTGCTCTGAGCCAGCAAAGAGTGGAGAGATCTGTGGCTCTCCTCTCTCATTTGGCACCATCTGTTTCCTTTCTCCTTCCTTTCCCGAAAACTCTTTTCAGTAAACACAGTGAAATAAAACACCAGAGGGGCATACAAGAGCAAATTCAACTTTCCCTGAAATGCTGCCTTTTGGAGACCTTTGGAAACAGCCGGAAAGCCTCCGGTGCTGCTTTTTCTTCCACATTTGGAAGGTACTGGAGAAAATGAAGGGACATGATGCTCCTTTATTTACTGAATCTGGGTGAGGTAAGGAGGGTCCGTGATTCCTTCCCCAGAAATGCACTCAAATTCCCAGAGACCCAACATATACCAGGAACCACGTGAAGGCGAGGACGATAAAGTCAAACAAACTGAATTTCTCGGGAAGACAGCCTGTAGGTTCCCCTCGGAGTCATGGACAGCAACTTACCCTGCTTTGTACCCCTAGCCCAAAGCAGAGTGCTGACACACAGTAGTCACTCCGTAAATATTTGTGCATACATTTTCTGCTCCCAGAACACACTGTCTACCGCTGACCGAAAGTAGGCTCTCTGCATATAATCTAGGGAAGGGTTTGCTGTGTCCTTAAAGTTGCAATGTTATCTCTGGCCGGGAGAAGAAATAACCATCTTGTAACATCACAACCCTATGAGGCAGACTCTGTTCTTACCCCTGTTTCACAAATAAGACACGAAGCCCCAGGGAAGTAAAATAACTTGTGTGGGGCAGCGAGGGTGGCTCAGTTGGTTAAGCCTCCTGCTGGGGTCATGATCTCAGAGTCATCAGATCGAGCCCCGCGTCAGGCTCCGAGTTGGCTTGGGATTCTCTCCCTCTCCCCCTGCCCCCCCAGATAATAAAATCTAAAAAAAATAAAGATAAATAAAAATAACTTGCCTGTGTGCATAGAAACTGGCTGAGAGGGCTTCTTTCTCATTTCCCAGATGGCAGCTGCCTGATTCCTCCAGAAGCAAACACAAGGAGGGCAAATGAAAAGAAGGACTCTTCAATTTTTGACTACAATCCACAATAGAAAAATAAAATTTACACCAACGCCTCTTTATAAAACTAAAGAAAAAGTTTGAGGAAACTGTACTTATCCAAATTATATTTTTTCATAGTACTCTAATTTTTTTTAAGCTGACCACAATCCACTAATTTTATTTCATAATGCATCCATGTAAAAACCTGAGATAGATAGATGATAATTTTTTAAAGACCTGTATTAGTTAAGAGCCCAGCCCTAGGCCCTGCTTGGCCCTGAGCTCGCTGTGCTTAGAGGATTCCCTCTGAATGTCCCCTTCAGGAGCAATTCAGTTGCAATGTCTGGTACGCCCAAAGCCCCCTTGAGGTCCCTTAGACCCTGGGCTTCTGGAAATCCTCCTCTGCCTGTCTTCTGCTCACTTCTGGATCACAATCCAGATTGCCATCTGAGGTGGGATCCCTATCAGATTTGGCTCTAACCGTATCTGTACATCTGGTCCACGAGACCACACACCTTTGCTCCCCTCCCTCACCCCCTCTCTTGAGAGTGCAAGAGCCATGTTCTCTCTCTGCTCTGTTGTCCACAGCTCATCTAACCACAGATTCTCATACAATCCTTACATCCTACCTCCCAACCTAGGAAACACAAGCTCTCTGCTCGATGTAACTGAAGCATACTGAGATCATCTCCAAATGAGCCTTCCCTCCCTCCCTCTTCAACTCCACTCCTCTGTAGGTAGGAAGGTGATGGACAGAACGGGTTTCTCACATTCAGCATGACCTGGATTTTCTAGGACCTAGAATTGGAAAAGGGGGAAGCTAGCATCATCTATTTTGTTGGCCTCTGCCACAAGTGTAAAGAAGGGTTCCATATTCACATGATCTCACGGATGGGTGGTCTACAGATAAGTGGAGGGAATGCAAAGGGAATGAGCAAAGGCTTGGAGTCCAGGAGAAGCAGAGCTCGGGGATTACTAGAGAACATGAGCTGGCCGGGGAGAGTCCATTATGATGGAACTCTACGGGGAACAGAAGATGGATGTCAACGAAATAGCAACAGGTCGCCTGAGGAGCTTGCCAGGGGGTCTGGAGGCTGCAGTGTGGACATTCTCCCCTGACATTAGTCGACTCTCCTGGTGTGGTCTGGGACCTGGATCCTTGGCACATCCCTGTTCCTCCAGACTCGGAGAACTTGCTCCTGACCACAATGTGTCAATTGTATTAATGCTTGTGCGTTTGTCAACTTTCTACCTTTTTGCTGACTCGACTAAAAGTTCGATCTCAGCTTTGCCAACTCTCTCCTGTGCCGGAGGCAGTGTAGCCTGCCAAAGCAAGAGCCAAGGAAAGGGTGTGCTGCCGTGTTGGGCCAAAGCTGCTTGGCCCGGTGGCCCCGGGGGATCATTCCCAAACACCACCCACAGCTCCCAGCGTCCCATGCACACAACTCCTGTAGGGCAGGGCAGCTAAGCCTCAGTCTGCGAAGACTTTCCCTCTTGAAACAGGTTGGGCTCCAACACGCAACTGTGTGTAACAATACGTAGCTAGATGGCTCAGATTCATTAGGAAGAACCTTGAAATGATATAAGTAAAAAAGCACACTAAAGCTCCTGTTGCTACAACAGCTAAAATTTACCTCTCGTCAGTAGATAGCCTCACTGTCTATGGTGAAACACAGGGTCCTTACTTTTCTTTTGAATGTTCAACGTGCACCCAGTTATCTGTGTTTGACTTTCAGAATTGTGCTCTTACAAATACCGTGACATCCTCAGTGTATTGAAGCTGTGGCTATAATAGATTATTTCGTTATCATCCATCCTTTTGCAAGACCATAAAACGGAATGAAGAAAAGAACCTTTCATCAAGGGCAGGGAATTCAAGATAACACTTCCTTCCATCTTCTGAAACTTCCAACGAAGTACTCAAACGAATTCTACAGGAAATGGAGGAGAACAGGTCCGGCTTGTCAGGCTACGGGTCAGGGAAAGTCCCAGTTTTGAAATACGCTGGAAACCTCAGAATAGTAGTATTAGGTTTTGTTGGGTCCGGGAGAGGTTTGAAAACAAAAACAAAAACTTCATTTGACAGAAATTCCGTACTGGTTGGAGAGCCTTTAATAAACTTGAAATTCCAGCAAATCGGCAAGCAAAACGACGCCCTGGGCAGCCGGAGAAAATGTTTTGAATTCTCAGAGGCCTAAAGGGACCCAGAGATGAACTTGGACTTCCCGTGAGTGACTCAGTTAGCAGCAGTTATTTGTTTACAGGGATCCAAGCAGAACCCACACCAGGGAGTCTTCTCAGTGCCCCACAGGGAGTGACTCTTCTAGGACTTACATCCGCCTGCCTTCAAAAGAGTCCTTACTGGCGCCACCTAGTATGTGTGCAAGATGAAACTGTCGACGTGGAGAGAACGAGCCTTGAGGGAGGCGGCGGCAGGTGGGCTGACCCATCCAAGCAGAAGTGTCAGCATTTCTTAGCACTGGAGGCCTTTAAGCAAATGTAGTCTTCGGTAGAAACCACAGATGGAAAGGTTAAGAGTACTACCTTAAAGCGGGCAGGGCAGAGATCCCCTTGCTTGCCCAGCCCACGGAAGCTCTAGGGCTCTTCCAAGAACATTCTGGAAAGCAGGGTTCTATACGGTTATTGTCACTGAGATTGAACGCTAGCCCGGAGCTTCCTGCAAATCAAGATAAAAATGGAAACACTATGGATTACCTCTATTTTTTTCTTCAGATAAAAAAAAAAAGGGCTCTGGGGCACCTGGGTGGCACAGTCAGTTAAGCATCCCACTCTTGGTTTTGGCTCGGGTCACGATCTTGGGGTCATGGAACCGAGCCCCGCACTGGGCTCTGTGCGGAGCGTAGCTTGAGATTCTCTCTCCTTCTGCTCCTGCCCGAGCACACGTGTGCACGTGCTTTCTCTCTCTAAATAAAATCTTCTAAAAAAGGGTTTATCTGTCTCTCTGGAACATGCTAACCTAATAGAAGGAATGTTCCGGGAATGGATGCAGGAGCGGACGAACAGCAGGTACTCAGAAGATCATTTCCTTCGGAGTTAGATAATGTGGGTGGAGACTTGTCTTTTTTTCTTACTGTCCAGGGTCAGACGCCCCTCGTTCTGTTTAGAGAATTTACTTCCCACTGCATCAGCCTTGGTGGAAAAGTGTCTCTCCCTACAGAAGCTGAAGTAGGTACTCAGTTTTCCAGCCTACCCCTTGCCACTAACACATGGGCACATGACCGAAGCTCAGCCAATCAGAGGGTAATCACAGAAAGACTGGGGCGCCTGGCTGGCTGTCCGAAGAGCACGTGACTGTCTCAGGGTGTTGGGGTCGGGAGTTTAGCCCCACGCTGGGTATAGAGATTATTTAACTGACTGAGCCACCCAGATGCCTCAGGTGGAGAGGCGACTTAAGTAAAAACTTCAAAAAATTGTTTAAAAAAAAAAAAACAAACCCATAGATTAGTTTCGGGACAACAGGGCCAGCTGTGTGGAGAATGTGGCTCGCCTGGGGCTTGCTGGGAAGCTGGGACATGCTCGCTCAGCAGCAACGGCACTATCCTCGATGAACCAGCTGTGTGTGATTTTGGCCTTGGTTCTGAGGTCCCCTTTCCTTACCGAGCGTCCAGCGTTCCCATATCCCCTGAGTTACCCATCATTCTTCCAGTTCAGTTCACTTCCTGCTTAAATCAGCCAAGTCCTTCTCTGTTACTTGCAACCAGTTAGCTCCCTAAGCAAAATGGTAACCTAGGAGGCTTAGGTTTGATGTGGGAAATACAGAAGATCATACGGTGCAACATAGTACTTGGATTTAACTTAAGAGAATTCAACTATAGGAGAGGAAGATTCTCTTACTTGCTTAGTTATCCTTGCCTGTTTAAACTCAACCAAGGCTCCTACTACCCCACAAGGGCCTGGCCAAAATGCAAAGAAACATAAAAGAATTAAATTTTAGATTTAAATTTAAATTTAAAATCTATGCTTTAGCAATTTAAAGCTAAGAAGTGTTCACGGGTAGTTTTGACTTTTCTATCTGCCTGTTGGCCATGCCCGCTGACTACCCAAGTGCTTCCTAAGACGAGGCTCTCCCATAGACAGCAAGAGTGTTCAAGACTCTGTACAGGGGCTGGCACCCGCCCCTTCCCCACACCCTTCAGCAGCTCTGCTCTCCCACTGTCCTGGGTAACCCACGGAACTGGTACTGGTTTACAGCACTGATCTGAAGAAACTCTGTTAAGACTTACCTCCTGGAGGATGGCAATTTGACATCTCAAATCTAGTTCCAAAGCAAAAAAAAATTACAAATATGTTGTAGATGATGCCTTTGTACCGTCTTCGCTCCCAAACCAATGGCTCACACCTGTTTCCATTAGAGAAGAGAGGGGGAGACGGAAGAGGCGGGGAAGAGGGGAGGCAGGGGAGAAGGGAGAGGAGAGCAGGGAAGGAGGAGGCCATCTATTTGAAGCTTCACATCAGGGTTCCACTGTACAGGATGCTATAACAAAATACCCCAGACTGGGTGACTTATAGACGACAGAAACTTATTTCTTACAGCTCTGGAGGCTGCAAGTCTGAGCCAGCATGGTCAAGTTCTGGTGAGATGCTTCCTGGGTTGCAAACTGACTTTCTGTGTCCCCATGTGGCAGAAAGAACGAAAGTTCTCTGGGGTAATCTTTTATAAGGGCAATCCCATCCATGACAGCTCCACCCCCGACCAAAGGTCCCACCTGCCCACACACTGGGTGTTAAGACTTCAACATACGAATTTGGGGAGGGGGTCATAAAAAATTAACTTCCCACCCAGTGTTGACATCTTATAATCATCTACGCCTCCAACTGAAAGAGAAAACATTAAAATTCACCTGGACACTCCAGACTTGAAGATACGAATATCACTTTAAATCCATGCTTATCCTCCCCAGGTTTTTTTTGGGGGGAGGGGTAGTGATATTTATTATCCTGAGTTTGATTTTACAGTTATGTATTCATATATCAAAACGTACCAAGTCATACAATTTAAATACGTGTGGTTTGTTATGTCAATTATGCCCTAATAAAGCTATAAATTTACTTATATTAGTGTTATATTAGTTTCAGGTATACAATATACTGATTCAACAACTCTGTACATTAGTAGTGCCCACCATGGTTAAGTGTAGTCACCATCTGTCATCATACGTTATTACATTATATTCCCTGTGCTGTACTTTTCATCCCTGTGACTTATCTTACAACTGAAAGCTTGTACCTCTTAATCCCCATTATTTCATCCCCCATCTACCTCCCCTCTGTCCAATTTTTATAGACCCTTATTTTACCATTTTTAACGCTCTGTTCTTTACACATATTAAAGTCATTTCGAAGTCTATCTGATAATCCCTGCATCTGTCATGTTTGTAGAGATTGTTCTAGAATTCGTTTCTGCTAACTCTTGTTTCTGATGGCATCTCTTTACAGGGCACATTTATCTCCCAGCTCAGTCTCTGAAGGTCAGACTGGATCTCCTCTTTCAGCCTCACATCCATTTCCCAAGCTGGGGGCGGGGGGAGACAGGAAAAGGCTGGCACTTTTACCACTTTTGTCCTCATAAGTTCCAAGTAAACTTCCGGCTTACGCCTGCCTGATCCCAGCTGTTAAAACAGCAGCCCTAGCTGCAAACGTGTAAGTCCCCGTTGTTGACGGTGCCTGAGGAGTGTTGAAAGAACACCCATGTCCCTGCATACACCAGACACAGGCAGGAGCTCCAAGGGACTGCTAGTCACCAAGACTGCACAACCCTGTTCTGGAGCAGCAGTCATGGAAGGGAACTCCGACTTCTACTCCTCTGGCTCCTATGACTAAAAATATAATGGGGACCCTCACCTGCAGAAAGCAGGCTTTTGAGAACTGACACCCTGTGAATAGAATGCTCTTCAGGGTTGGGGCGCCTGGGTGGCTCAGTCGTTAAGCGTCTGCCTTCGGCTCAGGGCGTGATCCCGGCGTTCTGGGATCGAGCCCCACATGAGGCTCCTCCGCTGGGAGCCTGCTTCCTCCTCTCCCACTCCCCCTGCTTGTGTTCCCTCTCTCGCTGGCTGTCTCTCTCTGTCAAATAAATAAAATCTTTAAAAACAAAAAAAATAGAATGCTCTCCAAATAAACCCGTGCTGCAGGGATCAACAGGGACTTGTCAAGACAAAGCCCGCGGTTCTAGAACTACCACTGCACGGCAGGGATCTCCCCCCCCCAGCGGCCACCTGCAACTCTCCAGTCAGGCCCTCGAACACACCAGCAAGGGACCACCAGCCGGCAAATGAGGGACCTACACATAGACAAGGCAAAAGATTCAAACTGACACAGGGAAAGAACCATCACTTAGATAAGATTTATTTCAAGGCCTGAAATCAGATTAATCAAAAATGGTACTACTGCCATTTCTTATAATACATACTTAATATAAAACTTTAAGTATAGACACTATTAACTAACCCTTAAACCTTACAATATATGATTTTCAAATTGTAAGGTGACAATATCAAAGACTTCACACACTTAATGAGGACATAATTAGCAGCAGGCTATTCAAACAAACACAAATCTGTTTTTACACCTTCCGTGTCTGTTTTTATCTTTGCTTTACAATCCATTAGTAATTGCGGCTTCTTTCAAGTATAGGATCTCTAACATTAAGTTACATTTTTCAAGTCTTTTTATAAAAGGAAGACACATACTACATTGTTTGCCATAAATTCATATACTGAAAAGTAAAACACAAGCCAACTCAATTTATCCATGCTTCCCCTTTCTCCAGATGTTTTAGGTGTGTTTCTAAATACTCTGTATCGTTCTTAAAATCTGTTCTCTATTTACGCAGATCAGGGAAAATGATTTATAATGAGTTACTTTTAAAACTACCTTCTCTATACTTCTGCTCCTTTCCCCACGCTAAAGTGGGTGCTTAAGTAAACAATAATGCCATGTGCTGTTTCAGGAGGCCCAATCAATCTGTAATCTCAATTTCCTAAATACCCAAAGATTTCAATGTAAATAAGAGTCTCGAGTAGCCAAAAATTACTTCTTAGTTAGGAGGAAGAAAAAATGCATAGTATGAGGATTATGTAACTAAAACTTTATTATTTACGCCTTTTCCCCAAGCTACAAGCACTGTTTAGCATTAAATTACACTGTGCGTACACAGCTACAACAGCTTACATTTGCTCAGGAATATGTAATTACATTAAAAATAAATAGCTTTCATAACTTAATTGGCTCTTAAATGGCTTCCTGAGGGGGAAAACAAATGTTTTGTGTTAAGAAAGTGGTATATACAAATGAACTGCTGTGTGCTCATTTAAACTTGAGGAAACCTAATGAAGTTTCAGGGATATTTTTCCTAAAATCCAATACGGATGCGCACTTACTCACTGTTTATATAGTGAAGGGATGGAATGGTAGATATAGATGCAGTCTTTTGTCTAAGTGAACAGTTGTAGGGTATTCTAATCGAGATAGGAAAAAAAAAAAAGACACGGACAATTGTTTCAAGGAAAAAAGAACCAAAGTCAAGAAAAACATTCAATGTCTACTCTTAAAAAGGAGAAGTGTTATACAACACAAAAATGAGACCTAGAGATTAGAAAAACACTCATTTTACCTTCAGGAGGTAAACAAAAAAATGACAGGGAGGGGGAGTCTAGACCAATGAGAACTGAGGCAGCTGGAAGACAAAATGGAACACAGTGCAACCATTTGACCTCATAAAGGAAATGACTAACCACGATGAAATGTCACACAAGAGAAAAAAAAATTCACATGTCTACATGTTCGCAATAACATATTAATGCACAAAGTATCAAAAATATAAAGTCTGGATCTTTTGCCCTTGGGTTTATAATCCACTGCCAAGCCTCCCCTGAATACGTTTACTTTGCTAAGCCTCCTCTGTTTAGCAGCACATGCTACACAAGCATGTACGTACTACTGTGTACCAGGAGAATTACTAGCTCTCATCTCCAGTCTAGTGACTTGCCGTTTTACCCATACTTAGATACATTTTCATTTCCATTATAAGACACTGAAGACCTTTCTAGTGGTACGTTTTCATCAACACATTCCATAAAAAAGAATCCTGATTTTTAAAATGAATCACTTTAGTACCACAGCGCGATGGATTGGTTTAATCTGAACGGTTGAAACATAATGTGCTAAAAGACACCGTACGGTTTACACTAATTCGCAGCTGGAGGAATATGTCTGATTTTCAATATAGAACGACTGAGGAGTCATGAGCAGTAAAATATTAGAAAACAGTGAATGAATAACTAAGAATAAGATGGTTTTTCATCAGTGGCCATTCATTATTTTGTTTTTAGGAACCTGGAAGAAATTGTCTTCTTTGAATTTCAAATGTTCTGGTAAATCTAGTCGTTTCTTAGCTTCCTCAATATCAGCTTGAATTGCTGAAATAAGGGACTCTGTGGAGAGAACAGAGGAGGCAAGTGATGAGAAACTGCCGCTACACACTTACTACTCCTTTGTTCGGCCTCCTAAAAACCCACAGGCTGGCAGCGTCTTTAGCACAGGGCAGATGCCCAATAAATGTTTCTTCCAGCCCTTCTTCCAGACTTAAGTAAAAGTCAACGGTCCACAAGAGATGTCCCTGATCTTTGCGCATTAGCACAAAGGTAGGTCACAAATACCAAAGGGAAAAAATACTCGTGATCAAGCCCCTTCAGTATTCACATATGTCAAATTCCACAGAACTGAAACAACCCACCACACTAATATACTCGATACCATTTGTTTCAAGTATCAATTTAGTTTCTTACACTTCAAGCATTGCAAAGCATCCATCATTCATCTCAGCATTCATTCTCACTTATTCCTTAAAATATGAAAAGGAAATAAAGATTTCATTCACTTCACACTATTGGGAGAGAAGCAGCCATCCTGCTGGGTTTGAATCTAGGCTCCATCGTATACTGATGTGACACTGAACAAATTATTTAACCGCTCTCTGCCAATTTCCTCATCTGTGAAATGGGCAAAATAATTCCTCATATGTTTCTGTGGGGGTGAAAGGCACTAATGCGTGTAAGGCACGTGCTCAAATGTTCTCTCTCCTGCCAGTAAAGCAGCTGTAGTAAGACTTAAGAAGATCGAAACAGAACTTACCTAGCGAATCAAAGTTCTTTTCTGGTCTGAGGTAGCCAACAATGGCCACATTGAGGATCTCCCCATAGAAGTCTTCTTTGAAGGTATGCATGATATGAGTTTCCTAGAGTTAAGAAATGTTAAAAAGATTACCATCAAATTACAGCATACCTGAAATTTGAAATATATCTCCACATTTATGGTGGGGATAATTTAAATGAAACAATCAACCCTTACCAAAATTTTAAAGACAGGTTAAAATCTAAGTATGTTTTTTTCCCTGAATTCTTCCATCAGTCCTGTTCCTGCCCCTGACCTTACATATAAACATTATAACTGAGTAAGGCAGGTGTTGTATCACAAATCTGGTATGATTTGTTTATTAAAAAAAAAAAAAGAAAAAGGGAGGGGGCGCCTGGGTGGTTCAGTCGGTTAAGTGTCTGCCTTCAGCTCAGGTCATGATCCCGGGGTCCTGGGATCGGGCCCCATGTCGGGCTCTCTGCTCAGTGGGGAGTCTGCTTCTCCCTCTCCCTCTGTGCTCTCTCTTTGTCTCTCTCAAATAAATAAATAAAATCTTTAAAACAAAACAAAACCTAACATGCAGGGGCACCTGGCTGGCTCAGTCAGTGCAGCATTCATCTCTTGATCTCAGGGTTATGAGTTCGAGCCCCACGTTGGGTGCAGAGATTACTCCAAAATAACATCCTTAAAAAAACTAACATGCAGAGTAATTAAGTCTTATCAGGGCAAAAAACCCACAAAACACAAAAACAGACACCCGAGTCAAGATACCACCAAGTAAGGAGCAAAGTATTAAGAGATGTTACTACTAAAAGAACCATTTCTAAGACTAATCAGGATCCGTGTGTCTCTAACCCACACCAGGGTCACAGAAGCCTCTGGGGGTTAGGCGGAGCTGAAGACTGACGTGTACGCGGGAGAGCCCAATGCAGGATCCTGATCAAGGAACAGCATCAACTAACGGGTAGAGGCCATGTCGAAGCAAAATGGTGGAGGAGGAAGACGGTGTTCTGTAATCTGAATTTCAGTAGACTCTTACCAAGAAATCCAAGTCCAAAAGCAGGAAAGCCGGTTAAGAGAACAAATATAGAAGATGGCAGCACTGAATGTTGAGAAGTTTAAACAATCTAGATAACATGAAACTTCGAGATAGAGGCATATTTTGTGCAGGACTTAAGAAAATCTAATATATGAAGGGATACTTAAAACTGAAGCATCAACACTGATCATTATAAAACATTACTGAGAAAAATGGTCAAGACGTCTACTCTTCCTAAATTGATCTACACATTCCATGTCACCCCTGTCAAAATCCGAGGTTTTTTTTTCTTTTAATGATGGAAACTGTCAAGTGATTTTAAAATTTATAAGGAAATGTGAAGGTTGAAATTATCCCCCCAAAATCTTGAAAATAAAAGTAGAGGACGTACCCAGTCAGATATCAAGACCTATTATAAAAGCTTCGAAAATGAAGACATGTGGTAATGGCCCAAAGAGACTAGGAGACCAAGTCCGTGTGAGCACATTTTGGAGACTCACACATGTAAGTCACAGGGTTTATGACCAAGGTGACAGTGCAGTGCTGTCACGAAAGAATGGTATTTCAAAAAATGGACTGAGTCAATATCCAAATGGGAAAAAATTAATTTTGACCCTTACTTTGCACCATACTCAAAAATCAATTTGATGAGAAAAGTTTAAAACAATTAAGTTTCTAGAAGAAAACAAAGATGAGTATCTTTATGACTTGGGAACAGGCAAAGATTCCTTAAATAGGATACAAAAGGCACCACCCATAAAAGAAAAATGATGAATTGGGTTACATTAGCGTTATGAACCTCTGTTCTTCAAAAGACACCACTACATTAAAACGACAACAAGAACAAAAAAGGCAACACAGAAGGCGACAATATTTGCAATACATATTCCAACAAAGGAACCAGATCTAGGAAATACTAGGAACTTCTTTAAGTCAATTAAAACAGCCAATCCAATTTTTTTTAAAGGGGAAAAGACTTCAACAGGCACATCACAGATATCTAATATTGGCAAGAAAAGGGAAAAAAAATCTGAAAAGTATGAACCTCCTACCAGTAGAAAATTGAGTTTCTTCTAACTCTGGCAGGACTTCCAAGGCATTCCTCCACTGGCTTGCTACAGTAGTAGTCCCGTTAGCTGAAATCTGTCATGGGATAGCTTTCCCTCTCCTCTTCATTTCCTCCCCATCTACAGAAAACTACTGTGTGTTTTTTCATTAGTTCTTTTCCTTGTCTACTCCAAATAATTTCCAGATCCTTAATACTCAAATATAAGAAATACTGAACACAATGTTAAGCAATTCTGGGTCATTTCTACTGTTTGAACCAAGACTTAGCCCTATGGTTTTCCAACTGTGACTCACTTCTATAAACTCTTCAAACAGGACAGAATTTAAATCTACTCTGTTTTTGCGATACACTTAACCTGACCAAGATTCAGCCCTATCTAGGGGCACCTGGGTGGCACAGCGGTTGAGCGTCTGCCTTCGGCTCAGGGCGTGATCCCCGTGTTACGGGATCGAGCCCCACATCAGGCTCCTCCGCTAGGAGCCTGCTTCTTCCTCTCCCACTCCCCCTGCTTGTGTTCCCTCTCTTGCTGTCTCTATCTCTGTCAAATAAATGAATAAAATCTTAAAAAAAAATTAAAAAAAAAGATTCAGCCCTATCTAGCAGATTAAGCTCTTAAGAGGCATGGGTACTGTAAAAAGAGCAGAAGAGGGGTACACCCTCAAAGCAGTTTAAGAGAGGGGGGAAAAAAAAGCGCATCACCTTGCAATTTTATTAGAAAGCACCACCTAATGGAGTAAGCAGTTCTATCTTAGCAGGGTGAGCAAGTAATTAAAGGGTGAATGAACTATATATTAACTGTAGCAAGCTCAATTTTATCAAACATGCTCTTAAGTAATTCACTTTATTTTTTTTTAAGGGATGCAGAAGGAGAGGGAGAGAGAATCTCAAGCAGGCTCCACACCCAGCACAGAGCTGATGAGGGGCTCCATCTCACCACCCTGAGAACATGACCTGAGCCGAAATAAAAAATCAGGTGTTTAACCAACTTAGCTACCCAGATGCCCCAAGTAATTCACTTTTATCTCCAGTGGAGGTAAACACATGGACAGCTATAAAAGTTAATATTGCAATTTTGGCTTGAAACTCCACTTTTTATTTTCTACATGACTTAAAAGATAAATGCATAAAAAATATTACTGTATATTATTGGGCAGACAATGTATAAGGATGTAATTTGTGAGTTTTTATGTACTATTAAAATTGTTGTAAATCCAAATTAGAATTTATAACTGTAGAAAGTTAAATGAACTCCTCACGGTAACCACACACAAAAAAATTCTATAGAAAGTACACAAAAGGAACTAAGGGAATCAAAATGTGTCAGTACCAAAAAAAAAATTAAAAAACAAAAGGCAGTGATGGAAGAATAACAGACAAAAAAGCTGTAAGGCATATAGAAAACAGCAAAATGGCAGAAGTCCCTCATCAGTCATTAGCTTAAATGTAAATGGACTGAACTCTCCAATGAAAAGGCAGAGATTAACAGAATGGTCAAAAACCACAATCCAATTATACTTCCCCTTTTACAAGAGATTCACTTTATTTCATAAGAGATTCACTTTGGCTCTAAAGACACAAATACATTGAAAGTGAAAGGATGAAAAATTAATCCAGTCAAACAGTAACTAAACACGTCACTTGAATCCTTCAAGAAAACTGCCAAAAATTCTAGTAATGTAGACTATGTTTTGAGTACCACTAATGATTTCTATGTGCATCTAATACTGAATATTACCTTAAATTACTATCCCATTTTCAGTGATAGAGCTAAATAGACTTCTTACCATAGACTTTTTTGTATTCTTGTAGTATGGGTTCCATCCTATGCTCACCACCATCTTATGAACATCTCCATTTCCAACGCTGGCCCAGCCATAATAAATGCCAGTGGATACATCAGCTGGAAGATTATCAACTACTTGTTCCGGAAAGTTAGCTAAATAACAAAAAATAAACATTCTGAGTATTAACAGTTTCATAGCAAATATTTATAGAAATCGCGCGAATGCTAGCCTAAATCATTATGCTCATAAATTTCCTGGAATCCTGCCTATGATTATCAATCCCACCATTCTATAGTCTGGCTTGGTTTTTTTTTTTTTTTTCTTTCTTTCTCCTCTTCATGTGGCTAGGTTAAGAACAATTAAATGTATAAAGCTCTCCAAAAAACAAAAACACACTCTTGAGGTAGATGAAAACAGATACATCAACAGCTGGGTTTTTTTAGACCTGGTCTTTCTTAAGGAGATTCAGAATCTCTTGAAACGATTCTTATTTTCAAAATATACGTGGTTAGGTCCCCAACTCAAAGACTAGGGACAACCCTGGTATGCATTTTTAAGGATTAATTACTCATACAGTCAAGTCCTGACTACTGAAACTAATGTAGACAAACCAAAAAAGGTATCGGATTCCTGTCCAATTGCTAACAAGACATACAAAGAGAACAACAACAACAACAACAAAAAAACCTTACAGTTGGCTTGGAAATTTAACCAATCTGGTTCCCATTACGTTTCCTAATGGGGATGACGCGTGCCATGCCTGTCAGCTCTAGCTTGGTTGGATAGGGAGGCGGGAAAGGGGGGATCCCGAAACTCAGCTCGGCTTTCTGCCCTCACCACCCCTCAAGCCCGGTCCCCGGTGAGCCCCGAGCCGTGGATGTGGGCGAGCTTCCTCAATCCGACCGAAGGTCCTCCGCCTCAACAAAGCGGGAACCGAGCGGAGGGGAGGGCGTCACCTCTGCCCGCAGCCCCAAGTCCCGCGTCTGACGTCCCGGCTCCCACTCGACCCAACTCCGGAAGCCCGGAGGGAGGGGTCCCGGGGAGGAGGGCCCCGCGACCTTCCGCGCTCACCTGTGGGGATGCCCAGCTGCTTGGAGCCGCGGCCGAAGCCCCGCACCACCTGGCCGCGGCAGAAGTACGGCAGGTGCCTCATGACGCCCTCCGCTTCGGGCTCGGACTGCGACCCGGTCCGCGGGTCCCGCGAAGCCGCCGTCGAAGCGGCGCCCGGATCCCCCGGACCGGCCGGGGAACCCGAGCGGGAGCTCGGCTAGTGCCCGAATCCCCCCCCACGACCCGCCGGGAGGGTAGGCGCACAGCGGGCCAGGCGGCGCCCGACAACGGGCCAGGTGGCGGCCGACGACACACCGCAGTGAGTCCCTCAGGCCGCTGACCCAACCGAAACAGCCAAGCGAGTTAGAGCTTGTGTCTCCGCCCCCGGAACAGCGGCGAGGGCGGATATAAGTGCGGGCGTGGGTGGGGAGCGCTCCGGGGTCAGAGCGGGAGGGCCCGAGCCCGCCCAGAACCGCAGGCCTGCGCACTCTTCCTCAGCCAAACGCTTCGGAGCCAGCTCGGCTTCCGTAGCCCCGCCCCCGCGTGGCCCCGCCCCCAGCCGTGGACCCGGAACTGCCGACCTGGCCCTCCTGGGCTTCTCCGGACCCTCGGCGCTGGAAACTGTGGCGGGAATCCGCCTTTCACCTAGGTTGCTGTGAAAATACCGTTGTCCGACAATCCTG
Organism: Ailuropoda melanoleuca; assembly: GCF_002007445.2. Taxonomy (NCBI): domain Eukaryota; kingdom Metazoa; phylum Chordata; class Mammalia; order Carnivora; family Ursidae; genus Ailuropoda; species Ailuropoda melanoleuca. Next base: position 30,602,544 of record NC_048234.1, read on the forward strand.
TTTCTTTTCCCTTTCTCCTTTTCATTACGGTTCCGACGCCAGAGACGTTCTTTAGCTTCTTGGCAACCGCGAGTTCGATGGTCATTTGTCATTCATTCGTCCTTTAAACATTTATTAAAGTTCCAAAATTCCAGCTCAAGGTCACCACGTCGTAGAGGCTTGAACTATCTGCGGAAAATGGCCCTCCTGTCCCCCAGACCACCTGACCGCGGTCTGAAGTTATATCGGAACGTAGGCGCCGAGGGAGCAAGTCCTAGTCTAACGCCGCAACCCCGGCGACTAGTGCAAGGTCGCAGTAATACAGTTTTCTTTCAGGAGGGGTGCAGCTGCCTACCTAACCCTCCTCTGGGAGGTGTTACCCTGAGAATGTAATAAACCCGACAAAAGGCGTCATCTCTACTGCAATGCCAATTTGTGGGCCTTCTAACCCTTGGATCTGTAAACATTACCTAGGGAAGTAGCTCAAGGGAAATTTCTTGCTCACAAGAAATGCAAGGTTCAGTCACAAGGTGCATCCTCTTGTCTTGTTCTTGAGAAAGAAGTTTGAATTGTTCTCTTTGCTTTTCTCTATGAATCTGTGAAATCCTGTCCAGACTTGGCAGTCGCTTGTACCTTACATGTATGTAACTATAATAATGCTTACCCAATGTTAAAATTATATTCTCTCTATATTGGTACCGAAGGGGTTGGCAAGACTGTCATACTTCCCTAAGGCTAGTGTAGCGCATGGTTCATAGCAAACACTCCGTAAGTATTTGCAGAAAGAACAGATTAAGAGCCCAGTGTGTGCCAAGTAGAGTGCAAGATGCTAGGGGAGCAAAGGTGACTGAGACAAGTTCTTGGCCCTCAGAGACTCTGTCTAGTGAGAGAGACTATGCTGTCAGTACTCCAATAGAAGTCCTGACAAAGGGCGTGAAAGGCTGCCCAGGGAGCAGACCTCACATAAGAGGCCTGTTGCATAGTTAATGGTTAAGAGCACTGGGGCTAAAGCTAGATAAGCCAGGGTTTCAGTACAAGGCTCGCTTGCCTCATTTAATTGCCAGGTGACCTCGGGCAAAGTACGCTGTCTGAATCTCCATGTCTGTATCAACTAAATGGGAATATTAACAATTTTGCGGGGTTTCAGTGAGCCGATGCATGTACAACACTTAACAAATTTCCTGGCCTGTCGTAAAAATTATTATCGTCATGGTTGTCATCAGTGAAACACCAAATAAGAAAAGCCTGGAGGTAAGAGCCTGCTAAAGCCAACCTGGGTGCTAGTCCATATCCTAGAGTTCCAAGGAGGTAGGGGAATTAAATGAAATAAAATAATTAAATGAGTCATGAGAAATAAATGAGGAAGAGTGGTTTTAAGAATTAAATGAGATAATGCTAGGTACTTTACATATGTTTTATCAAAAAAGGGAAAATTCCATATGTCACCCTACCTCCTCACCTTCCCCCTTTAAATGCAGCCCCTACCCACTGCCTCCTTGCCGACAGCCTCTCCTGTAAGGCTGTCCTGCTCACCACTCCCTTGCTGTGTATTCAATAAACTTCTGTCACTGTTCTGCCTCAGGTGAATCCTTTCACTGCCCTCGCCACTGGCTTGCACCCAGTGGATCATCGCCCCACATTTGGGGTCCCCATCCAATCAGGAGAAAGACCACATTTTGACACCACACCCTCCATTCCACCTCTGTGGCCAAAGAATATCCTTGCAACAATTCAGGTGATTTTTCTGCAGCCTGTAGGATACATTCTTTTTCCCAGTCATTTGACTACAAAAATACACTACCCAGCACTCATAGTTCCCATTGTATCTGTAAATCTACAGTTGAAAGAGTGTGGGTGCGTCTTTATAAAACTTAGTGCTTTTAACCAAGTGTTCAAAGTATGTCTTGTATTTCCCTGAACTGCTCTAACAGCATCCTTTCTTCTGCTGCTGGGCAAAGAGCCTACTTCTCTGATGTTGAGTTGTCTCTCTGCAGGAAGGAAGATCACAAGTGGGAATTGGGAGTGAGTAGAGCTGAGGAGATGTAAAGGGAAGAGAGAAGACCCACACCAAGTAAACAATAAAGATATGAGTCTAAAGAAGTCTTCAAATTTGACAATAAGTAAGCAAACAACGAAATTAAAATATGATCAAAAGATCTGAACAGACATCACCAAAGAAGATAAAAGTGTATGAGAGATGTTCCACATCGTGTGTCGTCAGGGAATGGTGCAATCAGAAGACCATGTGACTCTTGATCTCGGGGTTGTGATTTTGAGCCCCATATTAGGTGTAGAGATTACTTAAATAAATAAATAAAACTTAAAAAACAAAAAATAATAAGATACCACTACATATGTGTAAGAATGGCCCAAATCCAGAACACCGTCAACGCCAAATGTTAGCAAGGATGTGGAGCAACGGGAACTCTCCTTCATGTGGGTGGGAAGGTAAGATGATACAGTCATTTTGGAAGACAGTTTGGCGGTTTTTTACAAAACCACCATATGGGCCAGTGACGCTCCATGGTATTCACCCAAAGGAGTTAAAAACTTATGTTCACACAAAAACCCGCTCCAGCTTGCCAAAACTTGGAAGCAACTAAGATGTCCTTCAGTAGGTAAATGCATAAATAACTTGTGGTATATCCATATAATGTGAAGTTATTCAGCAATAAAAAGAACGGATCAAGCCATGAAAAGAAATGGAAGAACTTTAAATGCATATCATACTAAGTAAAACAAGCCAACCTTGAAAGTCTATGTATTGTGACATGATTCCAATTATATGTCATTCTGTTGGGCGCTAAACTCTAGAGACAGTAAAAAGAAAGTGGTTGCCAGGGGTTAGGAGGAAGGGAACAAGGAGTAGGCAGAGCCACAGAGAATTTTTAGGGCAGTGAAACTCTTTAATACTGTAATAATGGATACATGACATTATGTACTTGTCAAAACGCATAGAATGGGGCACCTGGGTGGCTCAGTAGGTCAAGCGTCTACCTTCAGCTCAGGTCATGATCTCGGGACCCTGGGATCCAGTCCCACATCGGGCTCCCTGCTCAGCGGGGAGCCTGCTTCTCCCTCTCCCTCTGCCTGCAGCTCCTCCTACTTGTACTCTTGCTGTCTGTCAAATAAATAAATAAATAAATAAATAAATAAATAAATAAAATCTTTAAAAACAAACAAAATGCATAGAACAGTACAGCACAAAGAGTGAGCCCTAACAGTATATTCATGATCAAGTGGTATTTATTCTAGGAATGCAAGATCATTCAAATTTAATAAGCATATTAGTGTAGAGGTTGGCAAACTGTGACTGCAAGCCAAATCTGGCCCACCACCTATTTTTGTACAAGTGGACTAAGAATGCATTTTACATTTTAAAATGATTGAAAAAAATTAAAAGCTTTTCTATGGCCATAAAAAAATTTTAAATTTTAAATTAAAAAATGAGGGGCACCTGGGTGGCACAGCGGTTAAGTGTCTGCCTTCGCTCAGGGCGTGATCCCGGCATTATAGGATCGAGCCCCACATCAGGCTCCTCTGCTGTGAGCCTGCTTCTTCCTCTCCCACTACCCCTGCTTGTGTTCCCCCTCTCGCTGGCTGTCTCTCTCTCTGTCGAATAAATAAATAAAATCTTAAAAAAAAAATTAAAAAATGAATTCAAAATATTTATAAAATATATGGCAAATATGTATATATGAATCAAGAAGTTTGACCAATCAGTAAGAAAAATAAAAATGTACCCAAAAACATGAATAATCATCACACAAGAGAGGCAGTATAATTGACTAATAATGCATAAAATACTGGTAAACCCAAGAAAGAAAAAAGAAAAAAATCATCTGCCTCCAGGAAGTTCAAACATTTCTATTAATGAGGCAACTAAGGGTCAGAGTTGTTAACTGGATCAGGTTGCCAAAGCAGTTAAGTAAACAGTGGAGAAATCAGAATCGAGCCAAAGAATCACTACAGAATGTCTTTCCTACCAGTCCTCCTGCTCAGAATCACTAGGTTACAGACAAGGGGACTGAGACCTCTGTGGCTCCTGATGCATTAAAATTCAATTCAAGGGGGGCACCTGCATGGCTAAGTCAGTTAAGCATCTGCCTTCAGCTCAGGTCATGGACCAGGGTCCTGGGATCAAGCCCCAGCATCGGGCTCCTTGCTTGGTGGAGAGCCTGCTTCTCCCTCTCCCTCTGCCTGCTGCTGCCCTTGCTTGTGCTCTCTCTCTGTCANTGTCAAATGAGTAAAAAAAAAACTTAAAAAAAAAAAAAAAAAAAAAGAGTGAGCCCTAAGGTAAACTATGAACTTTAGTTAATGATGATTTATCAATATTGGCTTATCAGTGATAACAAAGGCCCCATGCTAATGCAAGATGTTAATACTAGGGGAAACTGAGGAACAGGGAGGGGGTGGAGAGAGGACCATATGCGGGAACTCTCTACTTCCCATTCATTTTTTTGGAAACTGCTCTAAAAAATAAAGTCTGTTTTTAAAAAACGCATCTAAAAATTGCTGACCTTTAAGTCTGACATCAGAGGTCACAGCCTCCATATCTAAGCAGTCACCAAGTGTCTCCCGACCCATCTTTCTCCTTTATGTCAGCTGAATCCAGGTCACCAGCTCTCACCTATCCACTAGAAACTGCCTCTTTCCATTCTCCCAAGCCTTAGATTTGACCCCAGTCAACCCCAATCACTTGAGGTACAGTGACCTTTCTCAAATGCGATTCTGATCAGGCCATATCAATGGCCCTTCCACGCTTCTCATTACCCTAAGGTAAGTCTAAACAAAACCATTATCCCTCCCTGCCGCCCTCCCCTGCTTCTGCCTTCGTGCCTCTCCTGAACTTTTGCAGGTCCTCTAACACACTTCTGGGCCTTTGCACAAACGGGCTTCCTAGCATGAACCCATGCTCCAGTGGACCAGACAGGCAGGGGAGCCCCACGAATCAGGCATCCCAGAACATGCTTTCCAGAGGTAAGACTTGAGCTGGACCTTCAGGGTGAGTGTGAATTGGTTAAATGAGGAGGAGGAAGGAATGGTGTCAAGCTGGGGCATGCTGCATTAGTCTCCTTCCCGAGGCAGGAATGTGCAACATGCATACCACAGCAGGAAGATTCTACAAGAGGTGACAGAGATCCGTAGTAGGTGAAAGGGGGACCCCAGCTTCACCACTTCTTAGGTACCTGAATTCACCTCTTACACCCCGGTTCCAGACTGTAAGATGGGAGTAATAACACTGGCCACCTCATAGAGTGCTGTTAAGATTTAAGAGTTAATGTGTGAAAAGCCACTAAATCAGTGTTTCATGCATAGCAAGGCTTCAGGATGAGCTATACTATTAAGATCACCTGTTGGTCTGTTGTAGAGAATTTATTATAAACAGACTATGGTACAAATGAGCTGGCTGGGGGGTACAGTGTCTTCAGAATCCCCCCCTTGAAAACAGCCATGTAGGGCGCCTGGGTGGCTCAGTTGGTTAAGCGACTGCCTTTGGCTCAGGTCATGATCCTGGAGTTCCGGATTGAGTCCCACATCAGGCTCCCTGCTCAGTGGGGAGTATGCTTCTCTCTCTGACGCACCCCCCGCCCCGCTCTCTCTCTCTCATTCTCTCTCAAATAAATAAACAAAATCTTTAAAAAAAAAAAAAAAAGAAAAGAAAACAGACATGTAAAATCTCACATGGAATCCCCATATGAAAAAGAAACAAAGAAAAGTGATAATTTATTGCCTCAACTGTATTTTGGAGCTCGAACTTGGAAAATTTCCTTTGTATGGTAGGAATTTCCTCAATGAGGGCACACTGGCATGCTGACAGCCTCAAAACATATTCAACTTTGGATCATATCCCTATATATGCTTTTTTTTTAAAGATTTTATTTATTTATTTGACAGAGAGAGACAGCCAGCAAGAGAGGGAACACAAGCAAGGGGAGTGGGAGAGGAAGAAGCAGGCTCCCAGTGGAGCAGGGAGACTGATGCGGGGCTCGATCCCAGGGCTTTGGGATCATGCCCTGAGCTGAAGGCAGATGCTTAACGACTGAGCCACCCCGGCACCCCTATATATGCTTTTGTAACATGATCGATTCAGAAATTTTTTTAATAATAGTGTGGAAACTAGATTGATAAAATATATATATTGAGATGTGGATCAAGTATTTTGAAACCTCTTGAACCACACAGTTTGCAAATTACCAATCTGGTCTATCATTTGGCAGAAAGGGAAACTGAGACCAGAGCCTGGGACTTGGTAAACCCAAAAGAATGTGAAGAATCTATGAAATACCACAGGGCCACCCAGTCTAGAATTCAGTCTTTAACAGTGCACCTAAGATCACCCTTTCTGGGAGAGTTAACTCATCTCCTGGTCTTCTAGATCCATCTATCCCGTAACAACCCATAATGAAATTTTGTTTAGTTGATTAATAAATACACCCCTCTGGGAGCCTGGGTGGCTCAGTCAGTTGAGCATCTGACTCTTGGTTTCTGCTCAGGTCATGATCTTAGGGTTGTGAGATCAAGGCCCCCGCCCCTTTTTTTAGGCTCCATGCTCAGCAGGGAGTCTGCTTGAGATTCTTTCTCTCCCTCTCCTTCTGCCCCTCCCCCTGCTCTCTCTCTCTAAAATACAATACAATACAATATAATATACCTCTCAGGTGGAAATGGGTAGTTATCAATAGTACTAACAAATAATTTTTATAGCTCTTTGGAACATAAACATAATTTTACCTTCTAGCCAAATGGGACATGAATAATATTCCTGGAAGGTCAGACCCTAATGTCAGACTAGGCCCGGAGGCCAACAGGTGACCTGAGAAATCAGATTTAGAAAAATTCACTCCTTCCCTCACCACTGCTGCTTTAATAGGGTACATTCCAAATCAAGATTGGGATGATTACTAATGATTTTTTCATACAATCCACTCACATTTGAGTATACACTGTTCTTTACACTTCTGCTGTATTTTTCTCAGTGAATTATTATTCCTTCTGTAATTGGGAAACACAAAAATACAATGTTGACTTCTCCTCACGAGGAAAAAAAACCTAAACCAAAAACTAGAATAGTTCCATTCCTCATGCATCCACAAGGTGGCACGTTACCACTTTGATTCTCCCTTGGCGGATGTTAGCGGTGAAAAATGCAAACAAAAAAAATCAAGTTAAGAGATTGTACTACGCACTGGAGAATTCTATACTCAGTAGAAGAGTTTGGCTTACTCACTACTCATGCACTTGGACTTGGTTCCTCAGTGAGGCATGACCGTGGCAATGTCTCCTCAGTCACAGAAGTATCTGGTAGCAGATTGTTTTAATTTGAAAAGTTATGACTTTCGAAGCTTCCTTTGAATCTATGTTTCATTAAGAAGTATGAAGTGGTGAGGAGAAGCCAGTATTACACAGTGAAAAAATTCAGACTTCTTTCCCATCCCCAAAATATTTTACATTATATATTTGGTACGATGATGGTATAGAACCAGAAGATAGGCCAAAAATTTCTGAGGAGAGGATGAGAAATGCTTCGTAGGGCCCTGGAATATTTTCACAATAATTAGTAAATACGTTTCAGGTTCTGGATGTAAATTTCCACTTCTTCTCTGAAAACTTCTCCTTATAAGGCAGCCTGTACTCATCCAAAAAATTAGCCATTCTTCAGCTACGTGAGAACTCTCATCTTCTTCTCTCATCCTCGCGAGACCTCTGCCACGTGACAACCCCGGCAAAAGTTGTTACTTAAAGGAATTACATATTTAACTGTTTTGGTTTGTCTCTGCAATTCCTGGTGTTTCCTTTTTCCTTTTTCACAATTGAGATATACACTTTTAGGCGCTACCATTTTATTCTGCCCAGTATACAAAACAGCTGCACAGAAAAGTTCTCTAATTTCCTGGGTTGTTTTTGGTATGGACTACAGCTGTATTTTGAAGAGGGGGAAAAAGAGTGGGACGCCTGGGTGGCTCAGGTGGTTAGGTGTCTGCCTTCAGCTCAGGTCACGATCCCAGCATCCAGGGATTGGGCTCCCAGCCTGCTTCTCCCTCTGCCGGCTTCTCCCCTGCTTGTGCGGGCTCTCTCTGACAAATAAATAAATAAATAAAATCTTAAAAAAAAAAAGTATACAGAGAGTGGTTTACACTGAAAAGTTGTCACTGGTTGAATAAAATATATAGTGTGGCAGGTTAAAAATGTCCCCAAATCCTTTGCCACTCCTTCTATTAAAAGATGGAACCATTTCCCCTCCCTGTGACTGGCCCAGACCTATAATCGTGCCTTCTAGAATCAGGCAGAAGTGACACTGTAACCTCATAGACTGGCCCCAAAGACACTTCATCTGCTGTCAGCGCTCTCCCAGAAGCCAAGCACTGTGGAAGGAGTCCAGCTACCCTGCTCGGCAGAGAGCCAGATGGAAAAAGGCTTGAAGTATCTTGGGCATTTCCCCCGAAGATGAACTCCCAGAAGAAGAAACACCAAACTGAGTCCCAATCAAACCACAGGATCATGAGCAATAATGAATTGTTTTAAGTCATTAAATGGGGGTGTGTTGTTCTGGGGGAATACATAGCCTAATACGTTAATAGTCCAGGAGCTCTGTTCTGCTAATATTATTTTTCCTTTTAAATAGACTTGTTTCTGGGGTGCCTGGGTGGCATAGTCGGTTAAGCATCTGACTCTTGGTTTTGGCTCAGGTCATGATCTCAGCGTCATGAAATCAAGCCCCGAGTTGGGCTCCCCGCTGAGCCTGGAGTCTGCTTAAAGACTCTCTCTCCTTCTCCCTCTGCGCCTCCCCTTGCTCTCTCTCTCTCTCTCAAATAAATAAATCCTAAAATAATAATAATTAATAATAATAATAATAATAATAAACAACTTTGTTTTTTAGAGCAGTTTAAGGTTCACAGCAAAAATGAGCAGAAAGAACAGGGGGTACAAGAGAGTACTCACCCACCACTTCCCCCATGGTCAACATCCCTCACCAGAATGGCACACTCGTTACAATGGATGAACCGACATCAACATCATTTTCATGTAAAGTTCCTAGTCGCGTCAGGGTTCATTCTGGATGTTGTACATTCTATGCATTTTTGACAAGTGTAAAATGATATCCATCCATCATTGTAGTATCATACAGGATACTGTCACTGACCTAAAAGTCCTCTCTGCTCCGCTCATTCATCCCTCCCTTCCTCTGACCCCAGCGACCAGGGATCATTTTACTGCCTCCATAGTGTTGCCATTTCTAGACGTCATATAGCTGGACTCATACACTATGTAGCCTTTCCTTCTCAATTTGTTAAGATGTGTTTTATGACCAGAATGTGGCTCTTGGTGCATGTCCCATGTGAGTTCGAGAAGAATGTGCATTCTGCTGTTGTTGACCGAAGTCGTCTATAGACGTCCGTTAATCCAGTTGATTGATGGTGCCACTGTGTCCAGCTGTGCCCTTGCTGATTTTCTGCCTGCTGGATCTCTCTCGGGGAGATGGCTATTGAAGCCTCCAAGTATAATAGAACCATTCATAGCTCCTTAAAGTGTTATCAGTTTTGCCTCACGTATTTTGATGCTTTTTTGTGAGGTGCATATGCATTAAGGATTGTTACATCTTCTTGGATCATTGACCCCTTTATCATTATGTAATATTTGTCTTTCTTCCTGATAATTTCCTTGCTCTAGAGTCTCCTCTGTCTGGAATTAATATAGCTACTCCCACTCTCATTTGCTTAGTACTAGCATGGTATTTATTTCTATATTCTTTTACTATTAATTGATATGTCTTTATATTTAAAGTGGGTTTCTTCTAGACAAAATATAGGAGGTTGGTTTTTGACAATTTCACTTATACATAAGCACATATATTATATATATATAATCAAATATATTGTTGCTATTATGTTTTGAACAATTATTTCTTTGATCAATTAAGAATAAGAAAAATAAGAGGCACCTGGCTGGCTCAATTGGTAAAACAGGTGACTTTTGATCTCAGGGTTGTGAGTTTGAGCCCCACACTGGGTGTAGAGATTACTTAAAAATAAAATCTTCAGGGGCGCCTGGGTGGCACAGTCGTTAAGCGTCTGCCTTTGGCTCAGGGCGTGATCCCGGTGTTCTGGGATCGAGCCCCACATTAGGCTCCTCCGCTGGGAGCCTGCTTCTTCCTCTCCCACTCCCCCTGCTTGTGTTCCTTCTCTCGCTGGCTGTCTCTCTCTGTCAAATAAATAAATAAAATCTTAAAAAAATAAAAAAAATAAAATAAAATCTTTAAGAAAATAAATAAAAAGTAAAGTAAAATCAAAGCAAAAACTTTGATTTTTCTTATTCTTTTTATTTTACTTTACTTACTTTACTTATTCTTCCTCTATTGGTGGTTTTTCCTTTTGACACTTTAAATATTTTACTCTTCTCTCTTCTAGCTTGTGTGGTTTCTGAAGAATGCTTTTACTTTTTTATGCATATCCAAGTTTCTGGCTTATATCATTTTCCTTCTCTTTAAACAACTTCTTGTAATATTTCTTGCAAGGCAGATCTACTGACAACAAATTTCTTCCATATTATTTGTCTGACAATCCGTATTTCTCCTACACTTTTGAAGAATAATTTCACAGGATACAGAATTCTAGGTTGGTGGCTTTTTCCTTTACACACTTTAAATATTTCACTTCACTCTCTTCTAATGTGTAGTTTCTGAGGAGAAGTTGGATGGAGCTCTTACATTTACTTCTCTAGGTAAGGTGTTTTTATCTCTGACTTCTTCTAATTTTTTTTTTTTTTTGGTCTTTGATTTTCTGCAGTTTGAATATGATATGCTTAGTCATAGTTCTCTTGACATTTATCTTGCCTGGTGTTCTCTGAGCTTCCTGTGGTTTGGAGTCTGACATTAATCTGGGGAGCTTCCCAGTCATTATTGCTTCAAATATTTCTGGTGTTCCTCTCTTTCTTCTCCTCTGGTAATCCCATTATGCATATGTTACATCTTTTGTGGTTGCCTCGTTGTTACTGGATATTCTGTTCCAATTTTTTCCATCCTCTTTTCTCTTCGTTTTTCAGCTTTCAAAGTCTGTATAGACATATCCTCAAGCTCAGAGAGTCTTTCTTCAGCCCAACAAAGGTGTTCATTTCTGCCACATTTTTTTTAGCTCTACCATTTCTTCTTCTTCTTTTTTTTTAAAGATTTTATTTATTTTTTTGAGAGAGAGAGAGAGAAAACACAAGCAGAGGATGCTGCAGCTAGAGGGAGAAGCAGGTTCCCTGCTGAGCAAGGAGCCTGATGTAGGACTCGATCCTAGGACCCTGGGATCATGAACCTAGCTGAAGGCAGACACTTAACTGACTGAGCCACCCAGGCATCCCTACCATTTCTTCTTAATTCTGTCTTAGAATTTTCATCTCTAATTACATTGCATACCTTTCCTTGCATGCTGTCTACTTTTTCCATTAGAGCCCTTACATATTAATATTAGTTGTTTGAAATTCACTTTCTGATAATTCCAACATCTTTGCCATATCTGGTCTGGTTCTAATACCTGCTCTATCTCTTCAAACTGTGTTTTTGTTTGTTTGTTTGTTTGTTTTTTACCTTTGGTATATCTTGTAATTTTTTGTTGAAAGTCAGACATGATACACTGAGTAAAAGAAACTGCTGTAAATGGGCCTTTAGTAATGTGGTGGTAAGGTGCAGAGGGAAGGGAAGCATTCTATGGTCCTATGAATAGGTCCCTGCTGTTTTAGTGAGTCCCAAACTAGGGTAGTTTAGCAAGGCTTCTTATATAGATGACTTCCCATTGGTAAGAGTTAAGATTCCTCCTCTTCCTAGTACAGGAGAGACATCTTTACAAATGGAAATTTTTTTAGATATATAAATTTCCTTTACAAAAGGAAACCTGTGTCCTGTTTTTATTTTTATTAAGATTTTATTTATTCATTTGAGAGAGAGAGCACAAGCTGGAGGAGGGGCAGAGAGAGGGACAAGCAGATCTCCCCACTAAGCAGGGAGCCCGATGCGAAGCTTGATCCCAGGACTGTGGGATCATGACCTGAGCCGAAGGCAGACACTTAACCAAGGGAGCCTCCCAGGAGCCCCGTGTCCTGTTTTTAAAGCTTTTCCTGTATCTGCTGGCTCTCAATGGCCTTTAGCGTAAAATAATGCATGTGCCATAGAGGCATACTTTTGGGGTGACATATTTTTTTTTAATTTTTTTAAAGATCTATCTATTTACTCTAGAGAGAGAGACAGTAAGCCGGGGGAGGGACAGAGGGAGAGAGAGAATCCTGAAGCAGACTCTGCATTGAGTGCAGAGCCAGATGCGGGGCTCAATTCCAGGACCCCAAGATTATGACCCAAGCAGCAACCAAGAGTCAGCTTCCCAACCAACTGCACCACCCAGGCATCCCTGGGGTGGCATTATCTGATGCCCCTCATTGTGTAGAATTCACAAAGGAAATTGCAATTACACAACTCTTGGATCCCTTATCCAAATCAAATTTAAAAATAGAATATGGAGAAGAGGGAGGATTTATGAAGAGGTTTATTTATTCATTTATAAAGAGGGCTATTGTGGCTCTCTCAGAATCCACTGCTTCCAAAGGGAAGAGGTGTGCCAGTAAAAAAGCCTCAAAATAGTTTTGAAGTTTGGGTAATGCATGTGACTGAACAACCAAATTACTGGACTGAGAACACGTCCCCTGTTAGCGGCATGTGGCTGAGCCTCGTGCACCTGCTGAATGTTCTTCCTAGAGCAGGAAAGTGAACTTTATCAAGTAAATTGTAAAAGGGCAAGAGGAGGCAAATATAAAGTTTAAGCACATGCCCAGAGCCCTGTGTACCCAAAGTGTCAGATGTACACGAAAGCTTAGATATGTGCACAACTTCTTACACAAGGTTTATTGATGGCTGGAGGTGGAGGGAGGGGGAGTAAAATGAGGTGGCAAATAAATTTTTCACTGTGCATGTATTTCCTATCAAAGTCAATTTTTAACGCTTTGATTATTTTTCAAAATATAGTCCTAAAAATAAGCTGCATGAAGAATATATTTAAATGTGTACTAAATGAAAGTAAACATTGTATAATATAAAATTTTATGCATCGTTATGGAGTTTTGTGTGGGTCCTCAAAATTGTTTGCTCTTTACGTTGCCAGCCAGTATCACAAGGTAAGTTGCTATCAGGTGTTAAAAAACAAAATTCAATTGAGTAACTTTTAAAGGTCTTATTGGCTCTCTTCAATAATTCATGAATCAGACAGCATCCAATCTAGCAGGCAGAAAAGAGCTCTGAGGAGCTGTACAAAATGCAAGAATTCTATAGGCAGAATGGAGCGGGAACAAGGAAGTTATGCTGGACAAAAAAGCAAGTTGGTTATTACAAAGTTACTTTCCTTTAGGGGATGGCCTGGGTCTCTTAGGCAGATGACCTAACTAGGGCTGAGTAGGCAAGTTCTGATTAGCTCGTTTAAGGTACCATTTCTGGGAGAACCAAACCATAATTAAGTCAAGTTTTGGTTTGGTGACATGGGGCTTAGCACCAGTGACTCTATTTTGAGCCTGTTGTCTTGTCTTTAACATGGGTAAACAGTGAAGTAAGTTAGATTTCTTTCTGAATGAAATTGGGATACTTACTATTACAGCAAAACTGTTTTATAAATCAGTGCACCAATTTTTTTTTTTTAAGATTTTGTTTTATTTATTTGACAGAGATGGAGACAGCCAGCGAGAGAGGGAACACAAGCAGGGGGAGTGGGAAAGGAAGAAGCAGGCTCATAGTGGAGGAGCCTGACGTGGGGCTCGATCCCACAACGCCGGGATCACGCCCTGAGCCGAAGGCAGACGCTTAACCGCTGTGCCACCCAGGCGCCCCATCAGTGCACCAATTTTAATGATTTTCTTTTATAGTTAGAAAAGCTCTGACTTGAAATATACAGTTAATATATTCAAAACATTAAAATTAGTTGCTTAGTGAAGAACTTGGTCCTTTTTATCTCACTTGGTTTCTATATATACCATACTGTTCTGATTCCTCTAGCAATATACATAATATAATTCATCAGTACCAAAATATAAACTTTAATATATAGGAAAATTAAACTAACTTCCTTGTATTAGCACGATGAATAAGATATTTGTATTAACGCTGTTATCTTAAAAATAAGTTGTAGCATGATATCAAAAGACTTTTGATGTAAAATTTGCCTAAATCCTAACACGTTTACTGAACTGCTCTAAATATCTCAAGAAGTTGTATTAAAAATGTGGGAAGAGGGGCGCCTGGGTGGCACAGCGGTTAAGCGTCTGCCTTCGGCTCAGGGCGTGATCCCGGCGTTATGGGATCGAGCCCCACATCAGGCTCTTCTGCTATGAGCCTGCTTCTTCCTCTCCCACTCCCGCTGCTTATGTTCCCTCTCTCGCTGGCTGTCTCTATCTCTGTCGAATAAATAAATAAAATCTTTAAAAAAAAATGTGGGAAGAAAGTGATCAAATTTCATTCATAAACTTGGGGCTTTGTTTAGAAGATTGAGCGCTGTTTAATGAAATGGAAACATGTCTTGGTTTGGAAAACAAATAGTAGGAGGTAAACTCTTAACAGTTAATGAGTAAGGTAAATAGATACCAAGAATAACTTAATATTGTGCTAACGTATTTCTCTCCACCCTCCTCAAAACAAAGAAACAAAACAAAAACCCGTGGGATTTCCTGTGTGCCTTTCCATTGTGAGTTCCTAGTCTCTGACCTCAAATCACTGTTATTCAATATTTTTGAATTCCATTCCGAGGTTTGCTCTCATGCGTCCTGGCAATAAGAGGGTGTTCAAGCCATCAGAGCTACCTCATATTTCACTACAGCAAGCTTTGCAGGGCTCCTTTCTGTTTATTACATTGTAATATAGACATTATTAAGACTTTTTAGTTTTGAGGAGAATGAGAACACTTCTTTTGTGATACTTTGCAATTAAGAAGGTATGAACCACAGGTGGTCATGAATTTGTCCTTTACTTGCCTTAAATCTAAACAATGAGGTAAGAAATTATTTTCTTTGGAATCAAGTATAGTTAGCTATTATTAGAAAGCAAGCCAACAGGCCCCAAATGAAGTCACTTATGCTAAACCCTGCATCACAAAACCAAGACTTCATTTAATTATACTTCTGGCTCTCAAAGAAATAGGATCTTAAGCCAGCCAATCAGGAATCACCTGATCAGCACTAGTCAGGTCATCCACCTGATAAGCCCTTGTCATCCCCTAAAGGACAGTGACCTTGTAATAACCAACCTTTTGTCCAGTATAACTTCTTGTTCCTTCTCCTTTCTGCTTATAAAAGTCTTTCATTTCGTACTGCTCCTCAGAGCTTTCCATCTGCAAGGTTGGACGCTGCCTGATTCGAATTGATTTTTGCTCAAGTAAACCCTTAAAATATTTAATATGCCTCAGTTTATCTTCTGCCACTATGCCGCTTATAAAATTATTTGCCTTTATAACTATAAGTGAAATAAAAGGAATCCTCCCCCAGCTCCCTCCTCAAACTATAAGGCAGGGGTTATTTATGGAGACAATAAAAGTAGCATGTGGATGAAAAAGGCCATCTTGGCAGTGGCCAAGTGTGATGGATATTTAGCAAAATGCATCCTCGTCCTTTTTCATGCACCTCAGTGTTCATCATAGTGTATTTTCCCAACAACTCATTGCAACCCAGCAAGATTATAAAAAAATCTCACCCATTATTCACATGTGTGACTGTTTTGTGGGTTCCTGCTTAATCTGCATAACTCCAGCCATCTCTCTTTTCCCTCTCTGTGTATAATCTCTTCTCACCCTTCATGATCTTCACCCTCTTACTTACATAACCAGGGGCTGATGCCTGGCACAGAGTTGTTACATAAATATTTGTGGAATGAACGAAGGAAACAAAAAATAAATTGTCTAAGGTGTAAATGATCTAAAATGTAAATCAGTTGTTTCTATCTGAAGCAGTGGTCCAGATCGTATTGTTATGCTCTCACTTGCATTTATTCCAAATATAAAAATAAATAAAGATAAAAAGTACTGTTTAGAAATAACACTTAAAAGAATGAATTCGTTTGAATTTGTGATACATGCCCATAGTATAAAAGTAGAAAGGTACACATTATATAGAGTGAAAAGTAAGTTTCCACCATCACCACCGATCTCTGGCCTCTAGCCACCAAATTTTCCTCTTTCCAAGTCATCACAATTACCAGTTTCAAAAACATCTCTCTCTTTCTCTTTTTTAAGTAGGCTCCATACCCAATGTGGGGCTCGAACTCACAACCCTGAGATCAAGAGTCACATGCTCTACCAACTGAGCCAGCCAGATGCCCCCAAAAAGAACTTAAGGAATAAAAGAATCATTAGATTTGTCTCCCCAGAATAGCATGTTCCTTGCATCTCTGCAACAAGGAAGGAACAGATAATGCTCCTGGTTCTTTTTTGTGCCTCCATGAGATGGGTATTCCACAACTCTCCTAAGAACAGAAAAGCTATATCAGAGTTGCATGAAATCCACAGAAATGAGACAGTGAGATACTGTGGTTAAACTTCCCAATGTGGGGGCGCCTGTGTGGCACAGCGGTTAAGCGTCTGCCTTTGGCTCAGGGCGTGATCCCGGCGTTCTGGGATTGAGCCCCACATCAGGCTCCTCCGCTATGAGCCTGCTTCTTCCTCTCCCACTCCCCCTGCTTGTGTTCCCTCTCTCGCTGGCTGTCTCTGTCTCTGTTGAATAAATAAATAAAATCTTAAAAAAAAAAAAAACAAAAAACTTCCCAATGTGGAATGACGAGGAATTTATTGAGATAGAATATTTTTGTTTCTTTGTTTCTGAAACAATTTGATCAAAGTCTTGTTTTTGCTCAAACCTGACCAAGCTGGTTCACAGTGAAATTTACCTTATTAGAACTATGTTTTGACATTTTCATTTCTACCTTGCCTTCGGCACAAGGTGGTACAGATTCCAAAGCGTGGTTTACCTTTGAATCAAAGGTAATGGCAGTTGACTACGTAAACATTTTCTGAATTGTGATGGTTTCCAAGGAGTCACCAGGGGTGGAGGAGGGAACAAAATAGGCTTCTTTCCCAATCTCGTGAAATGAACACCCATCCTCACTGATAGGTAAAAATCAGCCTCTCCTACCTTGTTGAGTGTTATGAAAAGTATCCAGTACTTCAATACTTAAAATGTCCATTCTTTTTTCAAAAGCTAAAGAGAACCTGTAAAATAAAGCATTTGTATACTGCAGAGTACTCTGAATATTATAGAACTGGGTGATGGGTAGCTAAATCTTTTTTTTTTTTTTTTTTTTTTTTACCCTATTCAAAGTGGAAAGGCCAAAAGTTACATGTTGATGTTAAGGCAAACATGATTCATTTACCCTATCTCAGAAAACAGTAAAAGTGAAATCGGCCAACCTACAAGTTGACAAATTTTGACAAATCAACAATCAAATGTACTTTTCGAGAATTTTCAGTAAAAAACATTCGTTGAACCACCACAAAATTTCACATGAAAAACATTATCAAAAGGCTAATAAGGGATAATAATTTTATTTTTATCTTATTTTTAAAATATTTAATATTTACCCAAAATATGGACTATCACATTTAGACAACTGGCTAAATATTTAGGAAAACATGAAATTAACTCCATACTTCATAACATACACTAAATGAATTCTAGTTGGATTAAATATTTAAATGTAAAAAAAAAAGTTAAGTGTTTACATGTAAAAAACATACCATAAAAGTAATATAAATTATAGGTAAAATGTATCTATAAATTGTAAATAAAATTTCTTAGTGTGTATTAGGTATTCAGATATTCATAAAACTTTTTGGGACCCTCAACGCCGAAAACTATAAAGGAAAACACTCTTTCGTTTGACTACATTAAACTTCTACAGGGAAACAAAATCTTTTATCACCCTTAAATTAAATAACCACTGACAAACTGGAAAAAACACTTTGTTGAGGTAACTTTCTGGGCCCAAGATGGAGGGCTCCTGCCCAGAGTGCCATGTCAGCAAATCAAAACTCAAATACCTTCCATGTTCCTGTAAATGCTTGGATGGACCAGAAACAGAGCATAGCCAGGCAGCCAATTCCCAAATGCCAAGCCACCTTTGTGCTCTATACTTACTTTTTGTTCCTTCTCACTCTATAAAAAGGTTGATTATATAGCCCCAGCCAATTAGATATTTCTTTATTTTTCTCTTCCTTGCTCTTTATTCTTTATCGCATAAATACTTCCTGCCTTCTGCTTTATTCTGTGGTTCTCTACAGGAAGACTCTACCTCCTGAAGTGCTACATAACGTTGGCATCACCTACATTGTCTTTTTTAATACTTTTTTAATAATATGCAGATTTTATGACAAGTAACCTAACATATAATAAATTCTTATAAATCAATAAGCAAAAGTCCCAATAAGAGGATACAATAAAAAAAGCAAAGGGGGCTCCTGACCAACTCAGTCAGTAGACTACGTGACTCTTGATCTCAGTGATGTAGTTTTGAATGTAGGTGAGGTTTGGTGGGGCGAGGTCCAGAGCCAATGGCCAAGAAAGAATTCTTGAGATGTCTTTGGTGCAAAATGGTGGCTTTATTAAAGCACGGGGACAGGACCCGTCGGCAGAAAGAGCTGTTGCACGGAGGTTGTGAAGGGTGACTGATTATATACTTGGGAATTGGGGGTAAGGAGAAAGGGGGGTTTTCAAAAGAATTTCTGTATGCTAAAGAGGGCCTACGAGATATTGGAGGCCTTGCCATTGTCAAGTTAAGGTTGTTTTTCCTTCTAGTAAAGCATTAACATTAAGACAGTTGAGAGTTTCCTTCTGGAAGTTAGGTTATTGATAAGAATGCTTTTTTTCTTATAAATCACTGAGACATTTGTAAACTGAGGGAGATTCATGTCTTGCAGGACTGTGATTTCTCTTAGTTAACAATTTGTTTTTCCCTTCCCTTAGCTTTAGGGCAGCCAAGAGTGCCTGACGAATGTCACACAGATCCCACCTGGGAATGGAGGGGGGTTGTGGGGTGTCAGCTTGTGCTTTGTTCTCAGCTAGCCTTCTCCCCCTCATCATCAGGATCACGAGTTCAAGCCCCACACTGGGTGTAGAGCTTATGTTAAAGAAAGAAAAAAAAAAAAAGCAAAGGACATAAAGACCAAATTTTGCAAGAGAAAAATTCAGTTGGATAATAAATTTATAAAAAAATGTTCACCGTCTGTTAGGGGCTGAATTGCATCATCTCCAGATTCATATGTTGAACTTGTAACCCTCAATATCTCAGAATATGACTTTTTGGGGATAAGGCCTTTAAAGAGGTAATTAAGTTAAAACGAGGTCATTAGAGTAAGCCCTAAATCCAGTAAGACTCATTTCATTACATGACAAAATTTGAACAGACACGCACAGAGGGAAAACCAAATAAAGACATAGGCAGAACAAAGCCATCCACAAGGCAAGGATAGAAGCCTTTGAAGAAACCAACTCTGCTGACACCTTGGTCTCAGACTTCCAGCCTCCATAATCGTGAGAAAATAATTTTCTGTTGTTTAAGCCACCTAGTCTGTGATATTTTGTTGTGGTTGTCCTAGCAAAAGAATGCAAATTCCAACACCAAGTATAACTCTCAGGCTGGCAAAGAGAAACAACTATATTAGTTGGTGTTAATAAAATAGTCATACACTCCTAGCCGTAGTATAAATTGGTATTCCTTTCTGAAGGACAATTTAAAAAACAGATATTAGAAATTTTAAAAAGTGAATACACTTTGACCCACCAATTATACTTCTGAGAGTAAGTCATATGGAAATAATCAGTGTTATACAGAGATGTTCATTACAGCCTACTTCAAGCATGTGAAAAATTATACATCTCCTAGATAACAAAAATTAAAGGATTAGTTTAAGAAATGTTAGCTCCTGAACCTGGACTATTAAGCCATTATTAAAACGTTATTTTTGTGGTTGAATTAGAAACAAATAAAGTTATTAGTTTGTCTTGTGCGCAATTTCAAATATATAAAAACAAACAGAATAATATTTTGAAAATGTAGTATTTTGGCATACTTGCTTTGATCATTTTATAGAAATAACACATTACAGATCCAGCTGAACGATCTGTGTGCCCCTCTTCAACCATATCTTTCCTCTACTACTACCCTCATCTCCTAAAAGGTAACTTTTCTTAAAAATTAACACTCAACATTTTATTTTCCAGATCCACTCATTTTGTGTCATGTAGCTCTAACTCATTCCTTCATAGCATTCTGTTATATGAATACACTTTAACACAAATTTGTCTGCTTTTGATGAGTCACTTGGGTTTTTCCAACTTTTTCCCCATGACATGTGCAAGGCTGCAGTGAACATTCTTACACACATCTCTGTGGGCACATTTGTGACGTTTTCTCCAAGGTATGTATTTAAGATCTGAATCATGGGACACTAAATTGATGCCTCTTTAATGTCACTATATATGGCCTCAATGCTTTCCAAAGTGATGGTACTAAAGTTACGCTCCCATTGTACATCAGTTAGTTCTTGCTGTATAATAAACCATTCTTTAACTCAGTGGCTTAAAAAACAAACATTTGTTATTAAATGCCCTTTCCAAGAGCCCTGCATTGCATATGCCAAGTAGTGAAATGCATTTCTTTGTTACAATTAGAAATATCTTAACTCTGAAGGGAATAAGGAGTATTCTGGCAAGACCTTGTATTATAGCGTTAGTATATGTAGAGATGTGTATTTTTTATTTAAATTGTGGGAATTTGTGAGGCAAGAGATTCCCAGAGTTGGGTTTTGTTTGTTTTGTTTTGTTCTGTTGCCTTGAAGGGGAGTATTTTTAGGTAATGTTTCAATAGTTTATAAGAAACGTGAAGATGGGATCATTTGTTTGCCAAGGCATCCAATGCCAAGATGACTACCTGAAGTTTGGCCAAGTGTATCCGTTCTCAGATCCCATCCTTTATTAGGAATATCTTGGCTAAGGGATGAAAAAAGGCAACATTCCACTGAGCTCCATTACATATGATGGTTAGTGCCATTTGTATAGTCCCCCAACTGCCACTGCTATTCACTTAATTCCAAAGCTTCTCAGATAACCAAAGGCCTGGGGGAGGGGTGCACCATGACATCTGTCAAGGGACTGAAGACAGGACAAGCTATCACCTCCTGCAGGTGGAATATACCCGAGAGTCCAGCTTTGGTTCTATCTTGCCTTAAGGAGGTCTCCATTGCTGACAGCACTCATGTTTTAAAATAACATACATATGCACAGAAAAGACACTGGAAGAACATATATTGGAATAGCTCAATTTGAGAAGTGGACTCACAGGTTATTTTTACTTTCTCTTGTCTGGTTTTTGGATTTTTTTTGTTTTTTTTTGTTTGTTTGTTTTTTTGTTGTTGTTGTTGTTAAGATTCTATTTATAAGTAATCTCTACACCCAAGCTGGGGCTTGAACTCACAATCCCGAGATCAAGAATCACATGCTCCACCAACTGAGCCAGCCAGGCACCCCTCTTGCCTGTATTTTCTAAAATGGACAATTATTACCATTAGAAAGAGATTAAGAAAGTAAATTTACATGTTAAAATATTTTGGTAAAATCCCCAATGAACTAATACCAACTAGGTGTACTGCAATTCCGTTCTGACACTTCACCACCCAGAGTTAGCAACATCTGACCCCACAGACAATGGACTCAGTCCTCCACAAGACCACCCTCACTTCATATGCCAGTCCTAAGTGGGGTTCCCAGGAAACCTAGCAGGGTTCCGCTTGCACTTCTGACCTACTGTATACAAATCTGGGAGTTCCCATAGACCTACTCGGGTTTGACGATCTGTTAGGTCAATTCATTCATAAAACTCAGGAAAGTAACTACACTTATGATTAGAGATTTATTATATAGGATTCACATAAGGTGAGGTCTGGGAGGGGACACAAAGCTTCCTCACCCTCTTCTTGTATAATCAGGGCATATCATCTTCTCTGCACATCAATGTGTTCACTGACCAGAAAGCCCCAATGAGCTTCTGTGGCCAGAGTTCTTATTGGGGTTTCATTATGAAGGCATGGCTCGTTTAATCATTGGCCACATAACTGAACTCAATATGCAGCCCCTCTCCCCTCCCTGGAGATCAGGAGGTTGGGCTGATATCAAAATCCCAACCCTCTAATCAAATGATTGGTCTTCCTGATGACCCTTCCCCAAGCTGTAGCCATCTAGGGCCTGCCATGAGTTATCTCTTTAGGATAACTAAGACACTCCTATCATTCAGGAAAGGGTTTCAGAAGCTCTGGGCCAGGAACCCTGGGACAAAAATCAGACAAATTCCTTAATAAGCAACATAAAATAGATTACATCAGTCCAAAAAATATATGAGCAATCAAAATTAAAACTTTTTAGTGAAAAAACATTAACTGGATGTAAAAAATGTCTAGTATCTACTTTTATATTATCTTTCACCTACCAGACAGAATAACATGTGATAGATTTAAATAACATAAGACTGGGGCCCTTCTATTTTTTTTTTAAGTGAACTCTACACCCAACATCGGACTTGAACTCATGACCCTGAGATCAAAAGTCATATGCTCTACCGACTGAGCCAGCCAAGCACCCCCCTTCTAATGGCTATGATTCTTAAGTAAGTCTTCCATTTCCAGTCCTTCAATAAAACTTATGTCTCTCAATCATTGTGAAGTGCACAATTATGATGTCAGGAATAAACAGGCTAGAGAGAGTTCCCTGAGCCATAGGTCAGGGGTCATGTTCATGACCCACTGGTTCCAAGTTCAGCTCTAAAAACAAAAACAAAAACTGTATTAGTCAACTTGGGTTGCCATAACAAGATACTACAGACTAGGTGCCTGAAACAAAAGAAATTGATTTCCTCACATTTCTGGAGGCCAAGATCAAGGTGCCAGCACCGTTGGTTTCTGGTGAGACCTTTCTTTCTGGCTCATACATAGCTGTCTTCTGGCCTTTCCTCTGTGCATGTACAGAGAGAGAGAGGGCTCTGGCAGGACGTTGGTTCTGTCAGATTTGGGACCCAAACTTCTGACCTCATGTAACTTAAATGATCTTTTTAAAGGTCCTATCCCAAATGCAGTCATGTTGTGGGGTTGGACATATTAATTGGGGGGGGGAGCACCATTTAGTCTGTGATAAAGACTGGAACCATGAGTGGGAAAGAGCTCCCCAGGGCATGGTTGTCACAGAAGAGAATCTTATATTTATCAGTAAATTCAGCCCCAGATCGCTGCCTTTAGTAATAAGAACGGCAAAATGCTCATCAGTAGTTCCCACAACAAATTATGGTAGGGTTTTCCAGAGGGTGTCCCTGAGGCACAGCCTTCCATAAGTGAAAGAAAGGTTGGGACAGTCACAGCTCCCCCTTAAAAAATCACAATGCACAATAGCATACTAAAGACAAAAAGTTTGGGGAATCTGGCTGGCTCAGTTGGTAGAGCATGTGACTCTTGATCTCGGGGTCGCAAGTTCAAGTCCCACATTGGGGGTAGAGATTACTTAGTATTTAAAAGTTAAAAAAAAAAAAGAAAGACAAGGGACACCTGGGTGGCTCAGTCAGCTCCACGTCAGACTCTAGATTTTGTCTCAGTTTATGATCTTAGGGTCGTGGGATCGAGGCCTGCATTGGGCTCTGTGCTCAACATGGAGCCTGCTTGTCCCTCTCCCTCTGCTCCTCCCTCTGCTCTCTCCTCTCTCCCTCTGTCAAATAATAAATAAATAAATAAATAACATCTCTAAAAAAATTTTAAAAATTTAAAAAAGACTAAAATTTTCACTCTTTTACTCATATAATATTTATTCAATGTCTACTATTTTCTAAGCACCTTGCCAGGCTGCGAATAATTCAGGAAGTAACAGGAGGGACCTAAACTAGCATCGGAAATTAAGGCAATAGGTTGGTTTTGTTGTTGTTCTTACCAATTTTTTTTCGGGTTTTATTGAGATGTAATTGACATGTAACATTGCATAAGTTTCAGGTGCACAACGTAATGATTGATATACGTATATATCGTGAAACGATCGCCACGGTAAGTTTAGACAACATCTATCACTTCACATACTTACAATTTTTCCCTTGTAAGAAGAACTTTCAAGATTTTTTTCACCTAGCAACTTTCAAAAGCAATAGGTTGTTGAATCCTGGCTCAAAATGCCACCAAAGTAGGCTGTGGAGAAAGGCAGGCTTAGTCGAATGTTCATCACGGTAAGGGAGTTCACTATTGTTACAGGACTCTCAGTGGTTTCTCAGGAGGTTGAGGGCAAAGGCAGGACATTTATGAAGTTTTGAGGGGTCTGGATTAAGGGGGCTAACTTGATGGACAACTTGATCAGGATGAGGAAAGTCTGTGACATAACAGTTCAGTTGGTAGACACACCCAGATGAGAGTTAAGAGTAAACAATCTTTACATGCTATCTATCTTCCTGGGAAAGTGTATTTACTTTAAGGAAGGCAAATTGAATCATCTGATATTTGGATTAATGGGTTTTCAGACAGTTCCTGGAACAAACAATAAAATTGTTTCTCATTTCACTTTTCTGGTTAAGAATTTCCTGGAATAGGAAAGTCAGACTAGTGCAGACAGGAGGCTGTTGCCAGTGTAGGCAGTAAGTTATTTCAATTTCTCAAAAGAAACCTCTTTTAACTTCTTTTAATCCAGTATTTCCCCGACTCATTTGATCATGACACTATTCCTTTCTCATAAAACCTGTTAAAAATTATTTAAAAGATTTTATTTATTTATTTATTTGAGAAAGAGAGAGGAGGAAGAGCAGGGGGAGGGGCAGAAGGAGAGGGAGAAGCTGACTCCCTGCTGAGCACAGAGCCTGACTCCCGCAGATCCCAGGACCTGAGATCATGATCTGAGGGAGCCTAAGTCAGACGGTTAACCGAAGGAACCCCCCAGGAGCCCCAGAACCTGTTAAAATTTTAAAGAACAGACCATAATAAATGCTAGACCCAGAAAGAATTTATGAGAGCATTACGATGTAGTGGCTCTCAAAGGGTGATCCCCAGACCAGCAGCGTCAACATCACTTGGGAACTTGTGAGCCATGGTCCCCATCTACTAAATCAGAAACTCCGTGGGCGGGGTCAGCAGTCTGTGTTTGTCACCCTCCTGTGAGTCTGCAACGGGCTCAAGTTCGAGAACTGACGCCGTAAGCCTTCTCACCCATGACTTCCCTGTTGTTTTCATTTTTCTGCCCAGTGCAGAAGGGAGACATTGAGCCCAGGACCCTGAGATCATGACCTGAGCTGAAATCAAGAGTCAGGCACTTAACCGACCGAGCCACCCAGGCACCCCGCCCCCGGATTTTGTTTTTAAAATAATAAATCCCGCCACCTTCACCCCAAGGTGTCTCTTCTCCCAAACCTCTCTTATTGGCTTGGCAACTCTTGGGTGGCCTTCCTCCTGACTCCACATCTTCTCTCTGACCTTGGCTTCTAAGAACACTTCAGTTCAATTCCCACAGAAGTTCTGTAAGTAGTTAGTGCACCTACAAGTTAACACCTACTTTAAAGAAATAGAAGGAATTATATTGAGGCTGAAGACATTGTTTGCTTTGTGAACAAGAGCTTCTCTAGTTCCGGGCTTCGCCAAAGCTGTGCTGAGTGAGGGTAATATTAATTTTTCCGGTTCCCCACCTTGGTGGGGAGGACATCTGAGCACAATGGTATCATGTTTCCAGTTTGTTCAGGTCAGATCCTAGGGTCCCACTAGGATTGGTGTCTCCACTTGACTGCGCCCCCTCTTACTGTGGTTCGGGTCCTACACTTCACTGCTCTGTGCCCTCCCGGTGGTGACTGGGAGCAAGCCCGCAGGGAGAATAAAGGCCATGCCTACACGTGCAGACTTTGTTGCACATTAGAATCATCTGGGGAGCTTTTAAAAACGCTGATATTCAGGCCACATGACCCCACTTAAATCAGAATCCTCGGTATACACTCCAGGCACGGGAACTTTTTAAAGCTCCCTAAGGAATTCCAGCGGACAGTGAGTTTTGGAACCCCTGGCTGAACGGCTTACAAAATCACACACTACGTGAAGACGTTCTAATCATTTTGTTCAAAGCACTTCAAATAACTGAGAGTTACATTTGCGTCACAGTCTCTGTTTCACTGATGGGAAATTTGAGACACATGCAAAAATTGTGACTCATACAAGGAAGGCCACAGGTGAACTGTTGAAGGGAGTACAGAAGGTGTGACCTTCCACCAGTCACTGTTCCCATGAAGGCATACTATATGGGAAATGCTGTTATTGTTCTCTGAGGTTTCCTGGGACCAAAAGTCTGTAGAACCTTAATGCTGACGCAGGAAATTTGAATGGAATCATCATGCATTAATTTCTGAATTAAGGTTTTATACCTGAGAAACCTAATGCCTGAAGAGGTAAAGTAATCATGATTTTTTTTTAAATTAATAATATGGTTTTGGGGTTTTTTTTCTTTAAACTCAATTAGCCAACTTATAGTACATCATTAGTTTCAGATGTCATGCTCAATAATTTATCAGTTTTGTATAACACCCAGTGCTCATCATATCACGTGCCCTCCTTAATGCCCATCCCCCACTTATCCCATCCCCCCACCCACTTCCCCTCCAACAGCCCTCAGTTGGTTTTGGTTTTACAAAGACCTGTGGAAAATACTCACATATGGTCAGAATCGACATCAAAATAGTTTAACCTTATTCCACTGCAGTTTACACCATAGGATTCTAGAGATACTCCTGTTCACCAGCTCTGGCTTGAAGTAAGTGTCATAAAAATTCATATCAAAGGCACAGTCAGGCCACAGAACCCATATCTTGGTGGTTATCGAATATTTAAATTATAGTGGGGACGGTATGAGAGGAAATGAATTGATAGGGAGAGTGTTTTTATTCTAGAAATTAATGTTTTAAATTTTATTTCATATATTTTTAAAAGATTTTAAGTCATCTCTACGTCCAACCTCGGGCTCAAACTCACAACCCTGAGATCAGGAATCCCATGCTCCACAGACTGAGCCAGCCAGGCGCGCCAATCTCATACTTTTAATTAACCTTTCTTCTGAGCAAGTCCTAAAGTTGTAAATTACGAACCTCATCATTACAATTGTTGGACCAGTGAAAAGAAGGCCGTGGATTAATTTGAGCAGACCTGTATTTTAGTTGCTTTTGTCACTTTCCTATTTTGCTTTCCACAGTCGAAAAATTTCTGCACTGGAACAGGCAGAACAAAAGACACTTGCTGGAAAGGAGAAGCCATTCGATTTGGAATTATTACAGCAGAAACCTCCTGTCGACCCCACTGAAAACTGGTTTTACCTGGACATTGCATAGGCTATCCTACAACTATAGGAATGGAAGGTCAAAATGGAAGCCCCTAGACTTTGCCACAGAAGAGTTCCCCCACCAGCCTGCCACTGAGTCCTGAAATTCTTCCACCAGCAATTCAACTTTTAGAATAAAATGCCATCGCCCTCACAGCAGATCTTGTGAGTTCCCCACTCAGCATCCCCTCCTTCTTCTCCTTGCTAAGCTAGGGTTGCCAGAGAAAGCACAGAATGTCCAGTTAAATATGAATTTCATATAAATAACCAATGATTTTTAGAATAACTATGTCCACATATTACATTCTTACACTTAAAAGCTTTGTTGTGTACGAGAAAATCAAATGTAACTAGGCATCTCATATATTTATTTACTGAGCCTGGCACCCCGACGTTGACCAAATGGAAATTCTGTTTGTCGTAGTAATATGAGCATCAGCACACGTCAGATCATGACTGGTCTAAATCAATCGTGATTATACAGTGTCCACAGTCCCAGACTTCTTGCAGCTGGGAGCGTCTGTGTGATCGGTTTTGGCCATTGAGACATTAAGGGAAGTCTGGATATGTGTGGGGTGCAATTTGAAGAGGTTTTTGTTTTTTGTTTTTTTCTGGCAAGAGACATGACCAGTGGTCATCATTGCTCTTCCTTCTTGCCCAGAACGTGGGTCTGATGCTTGGCGGCAGCAGCCCCGTCCTGATTTTAAGGGCAAGCAAAGACGACTGTAGAGACACCAGTGCTGGTGACAGCAAGTCCTCAAAGTCAAGGCTCCTTCACAGAGCCACTGCCTCTTAGCAACACTGACCCGCAGGGCTCTTGGCTGATCGGGAATGAGCTGTGACTTCCGAGGAGTTCTCGTAGATTCCCCACCTGTGGGGGTGCAGAATAATGCCCATGCCCACATTCTAATCCTTAGAACCTGTTAATATAGTACATTACATGGTCCAGGGGAATTAAGGTAGCAGATGGAAATAAGGTAGCTAATTAGCGGACTTTATGAGAGGGAGATTATCCTGAATTATGTGAATGAGCCCAACGACATCACAGGGTCCTTCAAAGAAGAAAATGAAGGCAGAAGAGGGAGACAGAGAATCAGAAGAAAATGGGAAGATAGTACCAGGTGTGGGAATGATCTAAGACACAAATGACCATTGTTACTTCGAAGGTGGAAGAAGGGCCTGCAAGCTAAGGTATGTGCATGACCTCCAAAAATGGCTGCTGTATCTCCAGCTCCCTGTGGTCTTCTGAGAGTTCAAAGGTTTTAGGGAAGAGAGACATAACATCATTGTATGCTGATAAGAAAGTTTCAATGGAAAGAATGAAAATTGATGCAGTAGAGAGGACTGCTGGGGGATGTTCTCCAGTATGACAGAAGGGTGGAGATCTCTTCTATCTTTTACCCAGGCATAAGGAACTTGTTTATTCCGCTGTCTGATGGTATCTTTTGCCAGTCACCTTCACCCTTGAAGGTAATGACTCAGAGGGTAATATCTATCAACTTTATATGTGGGTACATTTTGAGCAAGCAATACCACTTCTGGCAATTTATCCTACACGTATATTTTGCATACGTATGAGGCTCTTCATTGCAGCACTGTTTGTAATAGCAAGAAACTGGAAACAACCTAAATACCCATTAAGGATCTATTTAAACATCATGATACATCCCTCCACTGTGCAGATACTGGGGCGGGGGGTGGGGAGAGGCTTTACATAAACCGATGTAGAATGATTTCCAAAATTTTATGTTAAGTGAAAAAAAAGGTAGGTAAAGAACAGATATGTTAGACAGCTCTTTCTAAATTGCCCTCGGTGGTTCAAGGGTGAAGGTAATTGGTGAAAGGTATCATCAGAGGCAGGGAAAAGATACACATTTGATAAAATGTCCACAACATCTCTGGAAAGGTATCAGAGGGGAAAAAACAAACCAACTCTCCCAAAACGTTCAAGAGTGATTGCCTTTGTAGGGAAAGTTGGAGGGGTGGAGGCTATACCCTTTTATATATTTTTGAATTCTGTATCTGTGCATAAATCACATTCAAAAAAGAATATATTTTAAAAAATACATGTTTTGATAGGAAAAAAAATGAAGGGAACCTTTATTAAGTTCTTAAGTAAGAGCGAGACATAACAGGATCAAAACTGTTTTAAAAATGTCAGGTGGGAATTGTTACGCACTGAGTGAACTAAGAGAAGAATTACAATGGAGACCATCAAGTTATTGAAGTATTCGATGCTTGAGGTGTTAATGGGTCTAGACTAGAGTGGAAATGAAGGGAGCCTAAGAGCCTGAGACCAGACCATTTGGCAGAAGTTATAGGGAGACCTGTTTCAGCTTAATATGAGAAAGAGGGGTCTAAAGATTAGAGCTACTGATGGTGGAATAGAGAGGGAAAATTACCCATCATGATGGTGTTCACACAAAAACTGGATAACTATATGATAAAAATATTGTAAACATAAATCAAGTGTTCGACAATGAGTGGGCCAGACTAGATAGTGTCTAAGATCTCTGCCCAATCCTGAAATTTCTTGACTTTATGACAAAGGCTTAGGGATACCCAAAATTCAGGGGCAGAGGAGGGAAGGAATCAGATGAGTGACAACAAAGTTTTGGGGGAAGGCAGGAAATTTATCAACTTCAAAGAATGAGGGTAATAAACAAGGATTAGGATTCAAAGATTGGGTAGCAAACAGTGTTCTTTGTTTCCAAGAGGTTGGAGAGCCACTGGATTTCACAGAAAGATGGAATTACATGAAGTCTTCACTGTGTTCAGTTATTGTAATCTTTTGAAGAGTAGTTTCAGTAGTTTGCAGGTGGAAGTTTGAGGGATGAGATTTTTTTTTTAATGGTGAAAGTGGACACAACAGAAAGAAGAGTTTAGAAACAAAGTGGTTAATAGAAAGGATAGGAACAACTCCAATTACACATACACTATGCTACTAAGTGATTCCACAGCTGACTGATGCTTTGTTCATTTTTTCTGTCTTTTTTGTCTCTGTGATTAGTTTCTATTCCTATTATAGTTTCTATCGCTGTTTCTTCAATACCCTAATCTTTTCTTCTTTCCTTTCTAGTCTTCTATGAATTCCAGCTGGTGTATGTTTTCATCTCAGATATGATATTTTTGATCTCTAGAAGTCCAATTTTAGATGATCCATTTGCTAACTTAAGATGCTCAATCTTTCTTCTGGTTTCATGAACGGATGGGATATAGTTATAATACCTGTTTTAATGTCTATCATCATTTAGAAAGAACTCTTTCTACAAATTGATTTTTTCCCTTCTTAGTATGGGTCATATTTTCTGGCTTCTTTGCATGCCCAGCAAATTTTGATCAAAGGCCAAACATTGTAAATTTTACTTTGTTGGGTGCTAGTTATATTTTGACTCCTACAATTATTCTTGGCCAAGGGATGCCTGGCTGGCTCAGTTGGTAGAACATATGACTCTTGATCTTGGGGTTGTGAGTTCAAGCCCCATGTTGGCCATATATATTTTTTTTTCTTGGCCTTTTTCTGGGATACAGGTAAGTTACTTGGAAATAGTTTGATCCTTTTGAAGCTTGCTCTTAAGTTTTGCTATTCAAGATGAGAACAACCGTTATTCTAGGGATAGTTCTGCCCCACTAATGTGCGATACCTAATGTCTCTTGAATTACATTTTCCACTCTGGTGGTGGAAGCAGGCACTGTTCTCTACTCTTTGTGAGCTCTAGAATTTGTTTCCTCTACTGTCCCCAGATGGTTCTTTCCTACCACTCAGGTAGTTTCCTCATAAACATGCAGGCTCAGATAAAGAACTGAAGAAGACCCTCCCAGATCTTTGGAGTTCTCGCCCTATGTTGTTCTCCCCTTTCTAGTATTGTGCCCTGTGGAATCTAGCTACCTTGATTTCTCTGGCCTCCTTGATCCATTTCTATATCTCAGGAGACCTGCTGAGCTCTGCTTGAGTCACCCTTCCTTGAGTGGTGGCCTGGAAACATTCTCAGGGCAATCATAGGGCTCACCTCACCTTTGTTTCCCATCTTTCAGACATCACTATCCTGTGCTGCCTGATGTCCCATTTCTGAAAAACCATTATTTCAGAAATAATTTTAATATATTTTCTATGATTTCTTATTTCAAATGGGAAGTGTTAAAACACAAAATTCAACTGAGTAAATTGTAAAGATCCTACTGGTTTCATTCAATCGTTTACAACGAGGACGGCATCTAATCTAGTAGATAGAAAGGATCCCTGAGGACCTGTACAAAACGAAAAACTTTTCTGGCAGAAAGGAGACGGAAAAGGAAATTATGCTAGACAAAAAAAAAAAAAAAATTGTTTATTGCAAGGCTACTTTCCTTTAGGGGAAGTCAGGGTCTGTCAGGCACATTACCTAACCAGGGCTGATCAGGTGATTCCTGATGGATTGGTTTAAGATTCCGTTTCTGAGAGAGCCAAAACTGTAATTAAGTCTTGTTTTGGTGACGTGGAGCTTAGCATAAGTGACAATTCAGGTCCTGTTGTTTTTAACAGAAGGTAAATCTGATCCCTGTTACTCCCTCTTGACTGGAAATGGAATTCTACCAAGCTCTTTATTTTAGATAATACTAGCTAAGTATAGTAGTTTTTTTCCATGGTAAAAATCGACTATATTTACTTCTCACATCTAATATACATAAAAACTAGAGATGTTTATCATATTTCTCAACTAATCCATGTTTACACATTTGGTTCTAGATTCTACCACCAGAGGGCACCCCGGCCACATTTCAACCTCCACTTGCAAGTCAGTACTAAATAAACAATTTTATATCTGGAACATTCTTGTTCATTTAGCATGAGTATCATAGTGCTCGGCTTGAAATATGCTGTGAGCCTACCTGATTCTTTTGTCTTCTTTAACAGAGTAGCCCATTCCTTGATGTCCAGGATACAGCATTCATCTGTTTCTCCTCCACCCTCTTCAACCCTTTCCCCTTCCTATGCTGTGCCAGGGCCTCATATGGTAAAAATTCCCCGCAACTGGGGTGCCTGGGTGGCTCAGTCGGTTAAGCAACTGCCTTTGGGCTCAGGTTGTGATCCCACGGTCCCGGGATCAAGTCTTGCATTGGGCTCCTCGCTTAGCGGGGAGCCTGCTTCTCCCTCTGCCTGCCGTTCCCCTGCTCCTTCTCTCTCTCTGTCAAATAAATAAATAAAATCTAAAAACAAAACAGAACAAAAAAATCCCTACAACTTCTTCTAGGGCCCTCCCACCCCCAAAAGAGTACATTTACTGTCATGGCTGCACCATCCTTTTCCAGGTGGGCTTCTAGGTAGGAAACCCTGAAGTCCAGGCATATTTCCAGAAGCCTAGAGCCCCTCTGCTTCTGGCAAACGCAGCGTGTTCAGATCCTCCCCAATATATGCTTTCCCCTTTGTTCACCCCTTGTAGTTTTCTCAAACAGGTATTTTTTTAAAAATCCATTTTATTGAGGTAATTTTATGTACGAAGGAGAGCAGAATTTGTCACCTCAACACATACCTCTTAGACATAGAGATTATATCTTGACCTGGTTATTTTCGAGAAACAGCAGATACAGGGGTAGTTCTGAAAACCCTGTAGGAGCTATCTTTTGTAAAAGAGATTTACATTTATAAGGGAAATCTCCAGCTGTAAGCATCTCTCCTTGTCTGTACCAGGAAGAGAAAAATGCCTAAAACTATAGAAACTTATCAATGGAGAAGGCAGCAACTTAAATCTACTTAAAAACTTTACCTCATTTACTGCGCTTTTTCTGAAACTTCCCGTAACTACTCCCAACCCCCCCCCAACATCTTTTATCTTTTGCTGGTGATGGCATTTAAGGTGGTGGCTTAGGCCGTTTCAGGGAGTTACCCCATTTTCCTGGGTATCTCCTGTCAGGGAGGAAAAAAAATTTTCTCTGTCCTTCAAGATTCCTCTAACCGGACTAAATTAAATTGACGAGACAGATCAGAGAAAATCAAACTTAATTTGTATGTCTGGGGAATCCACATAGGCAAAATGAGGTATATATGTCACCCTGAACTAAGGAGAAGGGGAAAGGAATCTGGTATTTCGAAGGGAGGGACTAGAATTCACAGGAAAATGAAAAAGAGTAAATGTTTGGAAAACAAATGTTTGCTGGGCCACTGAGAAACAATGGGACATGGGGAGAACTTGGACCAAACAAGGCCTGCTAGGTTCCTCCCTGTCTACAATACCTGGCTCATATTATCATGTACTTATCTGTGATGATAGCTCTCTTCCTGGAGCAGGTCCTCTTAAGTTCTTTTAGGCAGTGTGGGGATAGGTCAAAGTTTCTTTCTGAGTCTTTTGGGCTTTGATTGTTTTCAGCTCAGCGCATGATCTGCAGGCTAAAATGGTCTGTCTTGGGTTAGCTTGCCCGTGGCTCCTACAGGAGGTATACACGTTATTAAACTTGTTTGTTTTCCCCTTGTTCATCTATCTTTTATTACAGGGGTGTCTCAGCCAAGAATCTAGAAGGGTAGAGGGAAAATTATTTTTCCTCCCCTACATACGCAATAAAATATATCCATTTTAAATGGATAGTTCAGGGGCGCCTGAGTGGCTCAGTCATTAAGCATCTGCTTTCGGCTCAGGTCATCATTCCAGCATTCTGGGATCGAGCCCCCCATCAGGCTCCCTGCTCAACGGGAAGCCTGCTTCTCCTTCTCCCACTCCCCCTACTTGTGTTCCCTCTCTCGTTGCCTCTCTCTGTGTGAAATAAATGAATAAAATCTTTTAAAAAAATAAAAATAAGTGGATAGTTCAATGAGTTTTGAGAAATGTATGTATCCATGTAATCACTACCATGACCAAAACAAAAAACATTTCAATTATCTCAAAAAGTAAGCCCACCCACCCCCAGCCCCAGGCAATGACTAGTCCCCTTTCTGTCACTATAGATTTACCTGTTCAGAATTTCAAATATAGGGGCATCTGGGTGGCTCAGTCAGTTAAGTGGCTGCCTTCAGCTCAGGTTGTGATCTCAGGGTCCTGAGATGGAGTCCCACATCGGGCTCACTCTCTCTCTCTGACAAATAAATAAATAAAATCTTAAAAAAAAAAAAAGAATTTCAAATATATAAATATGAATCAAACAGTATGTACTCTTTTGTGTTTGGCATCTTTATCACAGCATAAGGTCTGTGAGATTCATCTATATTGTTGAGTGAATCCATTTCCCCCACTAAACTAAGTAGTGTTAAACCATAAAAATAGAATGGCCAATTTTATTTCACCAGCAAAAATGGGTTTATTTAGAATAGCAAGAATTGCAATCCAGGACAAGAAAGCTGCAGCAAAACCACAGGCACAGAACAAAGGAGAGGACCACTCTTTTATGGGGGCGGGGGAGGAAGGTGAGAAGACTGTTTTAAACAAAATGTCCATTGGAGTAAAGGGGGAGTTGGAAGTATGGCGGCTTTTCATTGGCTGAATCACTCATTGACTAGGGGAGGAGGAAAGCCTTTCTTCCTCCTACTGGGATACTAAAGTGGTACACCCTGAAATGTCTGGATCTTCCTGCTGGGTCTACAATTGACCACAAGTAGTCGACTGTGAAAGCTTCCTCTATGGGCCTCCCAGCTTCATTCTAAATGAGGATTCCTTTCATTAACTTTCAGAGCAGTATTCCATTGCAAGAGTAGGCCACAATTTGCCTATCCATTTAGACAAGTACTTCTTTCAAGTTGTTTTCTTCTGGTAAACATCCTGATAGGTTTCTTCTCACTGTAATTTTTTTTTTTTCTATTTAACATAAATGTTAAATGTACTATTGACTAGTTTATTTAATCATGTATTTATATTATTTTCCAAAAGGCAAATATCTTTTTAAAGCTATAATAGTTGTAAAAAATATTTTTACATGTACATATTTTTTTTATCCAAACATTAAGAAGCAGAAACTAAAAATTCCTGGAAATGACTGCTTATGCATTACTTATTTATATCTTTGAACATGAGAAATAATTATACACAAAGTGATTGTTCTTACTTTTTTAATCTAATGATACAGTAACTTTACTTTCTATGAAACATAGCATGATATCCCTAACCAATTTTTTACACCTGCATGATCAGTGCAACCTGACAATCATTTTCTATTAATAAAACTTGTTTTAAAATGCAATAGTGTTTTGGGGAATCTGGGTGGCTCAGTGAGGCAGCTGACTCTTAATTTCAGCTCAGGTCTTGATCTCAGGGTCGTGAGTTCAAGCCCGGTGTCGGGCTCCATGCTGGGCATGGCACCTACTTAAAAAGAAATAGTGTTTCTATGAAGTATTATGCATTGTCTGTAGCATACCACTTTGGGTTATACATTCTAGCTCTATTTATTTATAATCTGTGAGCTACTTGCTGCTTTTTGTAGGTTGTAGGTAACTGATAGATACGTAAATTCTGTCCTGTGTGGTAGTGATTTAATTGACTTCCCTATCCCCACTCCTGTGGAAAAATCACTTTTGTCTTCATTTGTAATTCATCTCAGCATTCTTTTACTCTAAATAAATCTGTATGTGTTGACTCTTCCTTTGAGCTTGGCTTAACATTTGCCTGATTCCCTCACATCATATATGTAAAATGAATTCTTTAACACATCCTCACTTTTATATCTATGTGAGACATGATTTTACCTTTTACTGAGGTAAATTTTTCTGAAGATTATCTTTTAACAAACCTTAATTTTTCCAATATTTATGATATAATCAATGAACATTCTTATTAAAACATCTTTGTACACTTGTGAAATTTCTTACAGAGGGTTAATTCCTAGACCCATGATTGTTATTTTCCCACTGTCTGACAGCTCTTCCAGACAGCTAGCAGTAATTTGTACCACTGAGAGCAGTGACATCAGCAGTGATTGGTAACAGCCCTCAAAACAGTACAAAAATCACCTTACACTGAACATACCTGAACACTCAGATCCTGCAGAAGAAAATATTGACATCAGCAGTGATTGGTAACAGCCCTCAAAACAGTACAAAAATCACCTTACACTGAACATACCTGAACAATCAGATCCTGCAGAAGAAAATATTATTATTATTTTTTAAAGATTTTATTTATTCATTCTACAGAGATAGAGACAGCCAGCGAGAGAGGGAACACAAGCAGGGGGAGTGGGAGAGGAAGAAGCAGGCTCATAGCAGAGGAGCCTGATGTGGGGCTCGATCCCATAACGCAGGGATCATGCCCTGAGCCGAAGGCAGACGCTCAACCGCTGTGCCACCCAGGCGCCCCAGAAGAAAATATTATTTAAACTTAAGTAGAACCTCTGGGAAACACCTGCCATGGAGCCCCCTCAGAAGGAGTTTCCTGATTGGAAAAAGAATGACCCTTAGCATGTGCAAGTGCAAATTCTCAGCTGCCATTAGCACCCAGAAGCTCCACTGAACCTTCCATACCTTCCCACTGAAGCTCTATATGGGGCCCCCTGTATAGGTGAACCTTTATCTCGCTCACAGTTACTCATTTCAACTCTCACACGCTCTTAGGAATGAACGTTATCCTGTCTCCTGTTAATCTAGTTATTGTCACTTAATTTGCAGGCCCCCCAACCATCCAAAGAAACCTCAGATGGTAAAGGACAAGTTTTCCTTCCAACAGCAGTTATAGAAGCCTGCATCCCTATGCCCTCGTCAATACTGGGCTTATCAGTCTTTTTCAACTTTGCCAACCTGACAGGTTCCTCTTCTCCTTCTTTTAAATTTCAAGATATGTTTTGTGGGTTTTAAAAACAAATTTCTGTTTTAATTCAGTGTGGCATTTGTATGCTTGAGAGTTAACCTTTTCTTCCTAGACAGCACATTCGTTTTTGAATTTGCTTCCTCCATCGTCATGCTTTGACAGCGACGCCGTACCCTTCTACACCTTTCTCCTGTTCCAGTCAAAGTAATTCTGTTGAATTTTTTTAATTATTCAAAACGAATTTTGTAGCTCTTGTCAAAATAAACAATCCAGATTTCAGTAAGGAGAGACTGAATTCAAAGGGATTATTGCAAGGAGAGGGGGACTATTTTGAACATGTGGGGAGATTTCTTCAATCATTGCTGCAACCATGAGCTCCGAGAAGGTTCTGCATTGTCATTCTCCCCTTTGGCTCAAGATGAATGACTATTATTCATCACTGAACAACTCACAGGCAATCATAAACCTCCCAAGCAGAGCAAGGCAGGGACTGAGAAATAGTTTCTCGAGGACTCCTGTTGGTATTATTTCTGCAAAATCAGTTGAACCATCTATTGAGAAGTAGTTACAAAGATCAGGCTTTTAAAAGAGGGATGCTTACAATGAAAAAAAAAAAAAGAAATATTAATGTTAAAGGCCTAAGAGATGAGTAGGTGAAATTCTTACTATGCAAGCACTGCTTGTTGAGTTTTCAAAAGCTAAGATAACAGTACGCTTGGTGACGTTATCTACTGGCTCGATTACCCCTCATATAAGGGTATGTATGAGCTGAGCATTTTGCCAGACTTCCTCATGGCCTAGGCAGTGGTTTATACGGGGAAGAATCCAGCCCATGCAGGAGGTCAAGTTGTTGGGCTTCAGTTCCCAGTGCTTCTTCAGATCCTGGAGGGAAAAGCCAGCTACAAGGCAACCTAGAGTCCTGATAAACACCTGGGCAGTCAGGTTTTAGTTCTTGGTCAGGAGGGAGGGAGATGTTGCAGGAAAGTGGAAGAACTGAAAAATCTGTA
Organism: Ailuropoda melanoleuca; assembly: GCF_002007445.2. Lineage (NCBI taxonomy): Eukaryota > Metazoa > Chordata > Mammalia > Carnivora > Ursidae > Ailuropoda > Ailuropoda melanoleuca. Next base: position 30,640,582 of record NC_048234.1, read on the forward strand.
AGGGTTGACCATTTGTGCAAGATGACAGGTTCTAGTCCAATTTATGGGTAGGCGAGGGAACTGGTTTCTCCACAGTGATGAAGAATCCAATTAAATCTCTACCTGACGAGAGTGTTTGCACAACCATCAGTGGACCTACAATTTACAAGATGTGCAAAATAGCTCAATGAATGGAACTGGAATCTGATCCCCCAGAATGATGTGCTACAGTTTTCTATTGAAACTCGAAATTTCTCTCTACATTCATACCCTTTTTGATCCAAGGTAACCTTAAAGAAAGATTATTCTTAATCAGAAAATAAGGCTGGCCTCTTTGGGATTGACCTGATGATTTGCACAGGTACAGCAAGAATGTTAATTTAGCATATAGACCTTTCTAAGTTTGCTTCTCTGGAATTTCTTACAAGAAATCTCAGGTTGGACTTGTACAAACTTGTTAAGGCTAGGAAGCCAAACCATAAACTTGCCATCACATTTCACCTGCAGTATCTATAGATTTCAGTAAATTCTTTTCTTCTCAATGTCCCCAAATCATTCAAGGGTTCCTAGGCCCGCTAGGAAGTGACATTCCTTACCCATCTGTAAGGCTAGAAACCTGTAAGCCAAGTACCAGGCCAGTTTTTCCAAAGGGGTTTAAGCATCAGCTCCGTAATAAAGTCAACATTAGCTTATCAGTCTAGTAAATGAGCAGTATTTGCAAATATGACATTCCAGCCAAAGCCTTGGTTTAATAATCAATGTTCCCAATTATATCCTATTAAAAAGGAAGATAGACTCTTACTGAACCTAAGCAAATGACTACCTTACCATGAAAAAAAAAAAAATCTTTTACTGATTTTTCTTAAGTAGGCTTCGTGCCCAGCATGGAGCTCAACATGGGGCTCAAATTCACAACTGTGAGATCAAGACCTGAGCCAAGATCAAGAGTCAGGTGCTTGATGAGCCACCCAGGAACCCCTCACTAAGAGATTCTTAATTCTGAAGGGGAAAGCAGGGGAAAGAAGAATAAGTTTTCTCTCTGTTTACGAAAGCATAGTCTACTAAACTGTCATGACTTATAGATAGATTAAGGGAAAAGAGTAAGGGGTTTAGTATATCAAGAAAATATAGAACATTAAGGCAAAAAGCTCATAATCCTCCTTCATCAGATCTTCATTCAGCCCTAAGTAATTCATTTCTGAGCTTGGTTAGCAGTCTCAGGAATGCATCTGTTTCCCCACTAGAGTTCAGGAAATCTCAATCCATACCACCAGTACGTTCTCAAAGTTGTTTAAGTGATGCCATCCCAAGTTTGTACCCAAGAGTACCTAGCTGGCAGAGTCCTTTTCCACGGGACTCTGAGACAGTCCTTCTTTGTTGAAAACAAAGCCCTCTGGTCTGTAGCTGATTTGCAAGCACTTTCAGAGAAGCGTCAGAGTAAAACAAAAAACTATCGGTAGATGAGGAAGCACTTAGAATGGCCAGGATTAACTTACTGATGATTTTCAGAAGTAAAAGATCTGATGAGGGGTGCCTGGGTGGCTCAGTCGGTTACGTGTCTACCTTCGGCTCAGGTCATGATCCCAGAGTCCTGGGATCAAGCCCCACATCGGGCTCCCTGTTCAGTGGGGAGTCTGCTTCTCCCTCTGCCCTCACCCTACTCTAGTTCCCTCTAGAACTCTCTCTCTCTCAAATAAATAAAATCTTTTTTTTTAAAGATTTTATTTATTTATTCGACAGAGATAGAGACAGCCAGCGAGAGAGGGAACACAAGCAGAGGGAGTGGGAGAGGAAGAAGCAGGCTCATAGCGGAGGAGACTGATGTGGGGCTCGATCCCAGAACACCGGGATCACGCCCTGAGCCGAAGGCAGATGCTTAACCGCTGTGCCACCCAGGCGCCCCATCAAATAAATAAAATCTTAAAAAAAAAAATTTGTAAAAAAAAAAAGAAAATCTGATGAGAACTCATTCCAAAAATAATGCAACTGGCAAGAAAATTTGCTTGTTCACATGGCATGCAAAAATGAAGTCAACCCAAAATCAAAGTGGCAATAAAAGATTTTAAAAGTAAACATAGGACATAACATGACTGTAAAGAACCAGACCTCTTTCAAAAGGTTGAAGATTGTTATTTTAAATAATCAAGAACACGATACCGCCAACATAAGGCAAAGGGAATTATTCTGCTAAGACACAGACTCTTGCCTTCTAGCCCTATGTGGCTCTGAATGGCACGCCGTGTCCTCCACTCCCAAGGTGTGAGTCTCTGTGACTAATAAACTATCAATCTCATCTGTCTGGTACAGGGTGTCATGTGTTTGGCCATCTTGTACTATTAAGGGTAGGAGATTTTTCCTTCACCAATGGGGTGAAGAGGAGGTGAGCAGAGCAGAAGGGACCCAAATCTCAAGTGACGATGTGTTGAAGGACTGGAGTTGGTAGGGAAGGGTCAGACAGCGGTGCTTGGGGGGTGGAGGAGGTAGGCGTATTGGAGGTAGACAGATCGAAGCATTTAAGGCAGTTGAAGAGAAGGTTAAGGTCACCAAAAGAAAGAGGAGGGGATGCTGGGAAGAGAGAAGTCTCAGATGACTCAGTTTGGGGAGATCCCAAATTTCCCAAGGAAGCCTTTGAAGCTCTAAATTGCCTTTAGTAAATCCTGCCAATTCTCGAAGATGTTAAACTGCACTAGTGCCTTGATGACATGGGAGAGAAGAAGAGAAGCTACCTGAGAGAGTCAGAGTTCCCCGTGGGATTAACCTGAGGAAATAAACTATACGGAAGCTGAGAGTCTCACTTGATTAAGAATTTCTCACAGTCCCTGGGTTGCGGAACCCAGGAAAAACAGAAGAGGCCTCATGAGAAGGCCAAAGAAAAGAATCTTTGCTGGAACAGACTCTCTTTTTGCTACAAAGCATGAGAATAACTCTACGAGAGCATTAGCTTGAGACATGAACTCAGGGACAGATCTTCAAATTGCAGAACTGGGTATGTCATTACCTGTGTGGGGATGGTGGTGATCCCTAAGTGAGTTCTACTCTTGAGCCAAGTCATAGCACCAGAAAACTGCCCAATAAACAACACATCTGGACTTAGGGAAGGCAGAGACTTCATTCAAAAAAATTATTGCAACTAGGGGAAGGGGCTTACTGCACTTGGGGGAGAGGGATTGTAAGAGGGAGACGGGTTTGATTGTAAGATCTGCAAGCCAGGCAGTGCAAGGCTTTTCTTTTATAAGGAGGAGCCAACAAGGCTGGAAAAAAAAGGTCTCAGGGAGAAGAATGAGCAGGTGGCAGGATCAGACAATTGGTCAAAAAAAGGTTTCTTTGAAGTCAGCTGGGAAGGGGCTTCTTGGCAGGTGCCATTAGGGCTTTATTCTTCATCCCACTGCTGGCTTAGGCTGAGCGTGGATGAAAGCTTGAAGGCGTGGGGAAGGAGGGAAGCTTGAAGAAAGTTTCATCAAGTAAAGCGAGCGGGCACTTTGTGCTGATTAGTCAGTGGGGACAAACAGCTCAGCTAATCATTTCTGAGACACAAAGGGAATTTGGACGGTCTGGGTCTGACCTTGTCATAGATAAACAAGGGAGTTCTCTGTGAGTCTCACTTAAATCATTTGAGGAAAGGTGGTGATTCTTTGCAGAAAGCTGTTTCCTGGAACGCAAAGGGGTGTGGGTGTAGGAGTTTCTTTAACCATCACTGTCTTCTGGGAGCACAGGATTTGGGTCAAGTTCAACGCTGTCTCTTATTTGAGTTGTATTTATTAGCACTTCCCCCCATCTGTAACATTAGGAGAGTTGATATTCATCACCATGAGTTTGCTTCATCTGCTGGTTATTAAGGTACGTCTCAGGTATGCTGTTCACGCATAGCACCAATAGCAGGTGCTTGAGGAGACTGGGAGGCAGGAGTAGGGAAAAGGAAAAGGGACTTGGTCCTTGACGCTTGCTTGCCATGTCTGCCATTGTCACCAAGCAATGGTTATTCTCCGCCCCCCCCCCCACCGGTCACAGCACTCAGTTTTGATTTCTAGTATTTAATCCATCCTCTCCAATCCATTCTCATCACTTGCCTTCAGAAAATATCACCACCAGCTGGGTACCACCCCTTCCTTAGAGGCCTGAGTCCCAGCTCCCCAGGGCCCTTTGAGCAGGCAAGCAGCTCTTCATTTCTGATATGGGCTCCTTCTCTCCAGCTCTCCTTGAGGCAGCTGCTTCCTGCCCTTGCTACCTCTCCCTTACTGCAATGTTTCCCTTTATGCCCCTTCAACCAACTCCTTTTATTCTCTGCACAAATATCTGCTGTGATGCCTGTTTTCTGACAGACCCCTGAAGATAGGCCAGAAATACCTTGTGGACCACGTGTGTCAATTTTTGATAGGGTTTATGTTATTGTGGTCATTAAAAATAATTAATCACATTTATGGGATACCTACTGTACCCAACGGACCAAAGAGACATATTCTAAAAGTTAATTTACAAATCTGGTTGGATCTTGAATTTAATTTTCCTATCAAGACAATATTACACATTAAACTTAGATGATCAAATCAAACCATTCATGCTCAGAACATACCTGAAACACAGTGTTGAACAAATTGTGTTAGGGAACAGAATTAGCGTTGCTTTAGCAACATCTATTCCACATTCCAACTATGATGCCGGGAACAAATTTTATTCATCCTTTATTTATTTTGTATTTGGATAATAATTAAATCAATATATCCAAAATATGATCATTTCAACATCTAATCAATATTTAAAAATAAACTGAGATATTTTAAATTCTTTTTCCTTTCATCTTAAATCTTCAGAAGCTATCGTGTATTTTACACGTAACACACATTTCAGTGAAGTCTAGACAATTCCAAAGGCTCACTAGCCACCTGTGCCTTGTGGCTACTCATTAGGCAATACAACTTTGATTTGACGTCAAAGAGCAGAATTGCTGGGTCATATGATATGCACATTTTCTTTTCTTTTTTTTTTAAGATAGAAATCTTTAATGGTACGAGTAGATAACTCAGAAGCAAGCAAATTTGATTACCCTTTTAGAAATTAAAAAGAGTTATTCTTTTAGGCATACTAAGGAGTGTTGATGACTAAAAACCAACTTAAGGGGAGCCTGGCTGGCTCAGTTGGTCGAGCACGAGACTCTTGATCCCCAGGGTTGTGAGTTTGAGCCCCATGTTGGGTGTAGAGACTACTTAACAATGAAATCTTAAAAAAACAAACACCTTAAAATATCCTTGACCTGGGGCGCCTGGGTGGCACAGCGGTTAAGCCTCTGCCTTCGGCTCAGGGCGTGATCCCAGCGTTATGGGATCGAGCCCCACATCAGGCTCCTCCGCTATGAGCCTGCTTCTTCCTCTCCCACTCCCTCTGCTTGTGTTCCCTCTCTCGCTGGCTGTCTCTCTCTCTGTCAAATAAATAAATAAAATCTTAAAAAAAAAAAAAAATAAAAAAAATAAAAAATAAAATAAAATATCCTTGACCTAAGCCCAGAAAAACAAAACAAAACAAACAACTAATGAAGTGAGGCTAAAGGAAACATGGTTAGTCCAGTGGAAAGAAGTGACAGGTTTAGCTTCAAACATTGAATTAATAAAATTTATGACTTTAATTTCATAATTCATTATGAGGGTTTCCACAGCTCATTTGCCTTCTCAATGTCTTTACTTAAGTTCTTTAGTTAAAAGATCATCTGGGTTAGCCATAGATGGAAAAAACAAATTGCGATTACTTTTTTTCTAATTCTGACCAAAATGCAAATTCTGCATAAGATATTTTGGGTTCCACTTTAGTTTCTATGATAAAAATATAAACTACAGTTTAAAAGGAACTCATGTGGTTCCATTGTCCTCAGTCTTGCATATAATGATTGTAAGAAAATTACTTAAAAAAATTTTTTTTATTGTTATTAAGTAAACTCTACCCCCAACCTGGGGCTCACACTCATGACGGGAGATCAAGAATTAGTCCCCTGTTTTACTGACTGAGCCAGCTGGGTGCCCCAGAAAATTACTTTTTTAAATAAAATTAAAGCAATATGTTCAATATTGTCATTCCGTGGAGGGGGAATCTCCTTGCGGAAGAGATAAGATTTACCTTCCCCCGGGACTATTTCATTAGCTCCTCCGCCATTGTCACTAGAGGTGGCCTACATGGTGCTGCTTTGCCCAGTAACATTCGGGCACAAGAGTGGGAAGGGGACTATAGAGTCCAAAGCAATCTTTCCAGAATGTTTCAAAGCCTTAAAGAGAAAGCTGGGGTCTTCACAAAAGAGGCAGGTTAGCATGAAACCAATATGCTCTATGTGAAACCAAAATGCTAATTTATGTTCCACTTACAAGGTACTGCTCAACGAATACCTTCCCGCCCCACCCCCACCGGCGTATTCTCTTCAAGTCCAAAGCGAGAGGATGAACCTCGGAGACACTCCAGGCCAGCCTGGCCCGGCTCTCCGCATTCAAGCCTCTCCCCTGAGCAATGACCTTTCGTAAGAATGATCGACACCAGACAAACCTTCGGTTGCAGCAAAACCTACCCACTCAGAGGGTGTCAGATTTGCCCTACGACCCCAGCAAGACATGGTGGGTGGGGAAGTGTGTATGCATTTCCACCCCTCATTTACTTCCAAACATGGGTGTTGAATGAATACAGGATATGAAGACGAGTAAGAACCTGTTCTCTCCAGAGGTAAAAGTCCAACGGGGGAACACACAGTATCCCTCTTGCTACCAAGGACACCGTTATCAACTTCTGTAAGTGACACAGCACTATGTGCTATAACGTAGGGAAAGAGGTGTTTCCTACTTGGCACGGCACTGTGGATTGTTTCAGTTTTTGTCTTTATGTGAAAACACACATGAATGCAATGAGTTTCTAAATACTAAATTTAACAAGACCATCAGGAAAAAAAACTGCATGGTCGTCTCTAAACTTTACATTATATAAAGAACCTTAGCATTTGCATTTTTTGGTTTTTTATAAAACATTTTTAAAATCAGAAAAGGCTGCACTTCTCGAGTTTCCTGCCTCTGAGGAGAAGGGCAAAGAATGTTTTTAGAAGACCCCACTTACTCACCCAGCCCTTGCGCAGTTTGGGGAACTAAGAGCCAGGGCGAACGTGAGGAAGCGCAGAGAGGAAGCACATGGACGCCGGCTCTCTGCCCACACCGCGGTGAGACCCAGAGGGCGCGCTGTCCCCGGCAGGAGCCGCGTGCGCGCCCCCGCCCGCAAACCTCCGAGGTGGGCGAGGCGGGGATGCTGTGGGCGGGGCCTGGCGGGGCGGGGCCACGGGCGAGGCTGCGGGGTAGGAGGCAGAGAGAGCGGAGCCGCGGTCCGCCCGCGCAGCGAGCGCTGAGCGTGGCCAGTGAGGGCCTCTTTGGGGTGCCGCGCGGTAGCGCACCCTTCTGCGTCCCGGCGGCCAGAACGTTGCTGCAGGTAACCGACTCCTCCACTCCATCCCACCCGGCCCCAGCAACCCGGATCGCCTGCTATGGCGTCCGGTGGCGGGTGGAGGGATGGGAAGGATGCGAGGGAGCCGGCTCTCAGTCAGGGCCCCGCTGCCCCGGGCGGGGTGGGCTCCGGTGGGGAGAGGAAGCGGAGCTGGGGCTGGAGGGAGCGGACGCGCGGTGGGAGTGAGCCGGCAGCGCGTGTGCGCTCTGGACGCCTTCTCTCCTGATCCTTACTCCTGGTCCAATCGGTGAAGCGCGGGCCTGGGACTCCGGTCCCACTAACACCTGGAAGCCACTTTTTCTGGCTTCTTTCCCCCGGGTCCGAGTAGCGAGTAGGAACTGAGAAATCAGAGGAGTTGGCTGCGGGCGCGGATAGGCAGAAGAGCGCAGTTACTCATTGCCGTCCCTTGGGTGCCAGCAGCTTTAACTTCCTTTAATCCTCCTCGTAGCCCCGCGAAGAGGCGTTATTACCCCCATTTTACTGATGAAGAAGCCGACAACAGGACCAGAAAGGACTCGTCTTGGGGCAAGCGATTGGAAAGGGACTCCGAAGCCCCCACGCTTCTTCCTGTACCCCTGCCGCCTCTCTGTCCTTCCCCTGCGGGTGTAGGAAACTCGCGCTGTTGGGTCTGTTAGGAAAACAGGTGATTGTATTCCCTCCTAGGTTCCTTTTTTTTTTTTTTTCCCCTGTTAGCACCTAGTTTCTGACTCAAATTCTACCAGTTTTTGGTTATTAGCTTTCTGAAGTGAATGCAGCCCTGGCTTACAGCTGTTTTTCTCCTTGCAGCGCTTTCTCTCGATGCCGAGCGAGCCCCAGGCACCCTCGCCGGCCACACTTCTTTCTCACGGTGGATGAGGTCGCCTGCAGATCCGGGCTGGACCTTATAGGCTGCCCAGGTGGAGGTAGGTTTTGTAGTCACCCGGCAACTGTGGTACCCTTTGCTCGATTCCTTTCTAGAGGGAAGAGTCTTCATTTTCCAACCAGTGAGACAAGCGGCCAAATGGAAAGGATAGACGAGGTTCGCAGAAAGCAGTGGTTCCTTGAGATGAGAACAGGCTACAGGTTTCTGTGGCTTGAATTTGGCGAGTGTTAGGTGAGGCATCCGGTCGGGGACTTGTCCCCTGCTCTGGGCATTCTGTCCCCCTTTCAGAGCTGTTCTGAAAGGCAGATTTGTTTTATAGAGGGGAGGAGGAGGGGTGAATGGTTTTTAAAGATCAGTGTAAATTACCCGCTAGTAGCCCAGGCGGTTCCAGACAGGCTCCCCCGCCAGAGGATAGGGTAACAGATTTCACTTCTGGCAAAAAGAAACATTGAGCTCGGCGGATACCTGCTATTGCTTAATGGATTTTTCACGGCCCTTCAAGATGTGGTTTGGGGAAACTGAGTTCTTAGAAATGGCTGACTCCTCAATTTTTAAAAACAATGTAGTATACTGTAAATCTGCTTTTACAAAGTTTTATTAGTAGATGGCAAAAGTTGATACTTTTAATATTTCATGGGGAGGATTTGAAGGTTGCCGCCAGCTGGTCTGCCCTTCCTTCACTGGCCCTGGGAAGGACCTCCGTAGTCTGGGTCCCATCTCTAGTGGATTTCATCCTTCATTAATTCTAATTCATCCCTGACTGATGATGAGGCTACTTCGAACCACAATTTGGTTTTTTTCCATTTGTAACTTAGTTGCTTAACATTAAGAAAACTGTCCTTGAGAATTATCAACGATCTACAAAATCAACTCTGTTACAGGGACTGAACAGGTAATGGATGGGGGATCTCAGGGGGCCTTGGTCAGGCACAGGTGACCTACAGACGACCTGCTAAAACAATCTGTGTGGGTATCTGGCCATTTCCTCCCCATAACCATGTAGGGATTCTGACCCAGAGTGTCTGGATCTTTCTCCCCTCCCCGCAGTAGCTGAAAAATCTTTTTTTTTTTTTAAACAAAGTAAAACCTGATTTAAATATTGACTCTTCTTTTTTTAAAACACAGGAACCAATCAGTTTTGGTTCATGCATCATTCCTTTTCAGAACCGTCTTAAGACAGTTGGTGATTGCATTCTCCAGGGGAATGAAAAATTCTGACCTGTGGTGTAGAGATTGTGCACTTGTCATGAAGTGAGGTGGTGGAAACCTGAGATTAATGCTGTTGAAATGATTTTTTCTGATTCTCGATTCCTGTGTTCTATGAAGGATGCTGTATTTCCGCCGCATAGAGTAACGTAGTCTTCTATGGGCCAGCTGAGGAATTGTGTCACTGCTGCTAATGGGCATTTCAATGGAAATGTATTCGTGGTTCTAGTTCAGGATGTCCAATGCCTCACTCCCTGACTTAACAGAGGAGTTCCCAAATGACTGTTGATATAAGTCAGATGTGTTTCTCGTAGGGACTGTCTGTATCCTTACCCACACTGGCTTTGCCACCGGATGGAGTGCTTAGAGTTGTCTTGTTTCTTTGTTGCCCATCTGTGGCAAATGCTATGTATGTTGACATTTTGGGCTGATAAAGCTTTTGTTGTGGAAAGTGTCCTGTGTATTGTGGGATACGTAGCAGCACCCTGGTCCTACCCAGTAAATGCCAGTCGCCCCCTCCCTACAGTTACAACAACCTAGATGTTGCCACACGTCCCCTGGAGGACAGAGTTAGCTGGGTGGGCAAAAGAACGAGCCAACATTTAAACTGCTCTGGACATTTATGAACTAAACTATAAATACAATTAACTTTTAAATTTGTAATGACTAGAGAAGCTATCTGTAATGTTGAAACAAACATCTACATTTTAAAATATTTTTATAATAAAGGTAACTGGACTAGTGTTGGTGAACAGCCCCATGTGTCCTGCCAGGATTTATTATCTCTAAGGAAATTTCAGGTGTTCAATATGGTTGTTATAGTGGAAGCTAAAAAAGGAATTCTACAGTGGTTTTCATTTTTCTCCTTTTATTTTATTTTATTAAAGATATCTTTTTATTTGAGAGAGAGAGAGAGAGAGCAAGCTGGGAGAGGGGGAGGGGAAGAGAGAGAATCTCCAGCAGACGTCCCACTGAGCAAGGAGCCCAACAGCCCAATGCAGGGCCAGTCCCCCGACCCTGAGATCATGACCTGAGCTGAAATCCAGAGTCAGATGTTTAATTGACTGTGCCACCCAGGCGCCCCCATTTTCTCCCTTTAGTTTACTTGATGTCTTTTAATTTTTTTAGGGTGATAAAATATTAATGAACCATGCTTATTGCCAATTTGGGGAAATTGACACAATCCCAAAGAGAACCCCAAGCAAAACTACCTAAGCAAAAATTTTAACAATGAGACTCACCGTATATCATGTTCAGAGTAGAATTTAGTTTTAGGAAACAAAAAGCTTTTAGCTAACAGCAGTAGCTAAGACAACATATACTTCTGTAGCCTGAGAAATTCTGATCTGATGGAAGACATCCCTACATAATACACAATATAATAATTCATATCAGAAGAAGAAAATGTCCTGAATATATAACCCTCTGTTTTTGGACCTTAAGTTGAGGAGGTTGGAAATGAAAGGACGCATCTTATGAAAGATGCGTCCTTGGATAGGGATTGGCTATCCGTTGGATCCCTTCCAGAAATCAAACTAATTTATAAGACTCAGGATTGGCTACATAATTTGTGGGGCCCCATGTTTAAAAATAATTAAGAACACCAAGATGGCCAGGTGCCTGGCTGGCTCAGTTAGAAGAGCACATGGCTCTTGATCTCAGGGTCGTGAGTTCGAGTCCACATTGGGTGTAGAGACTACTTACATAAATAAAACTTAAAAAAAAAAAAACAACACACATCAAGATGGCAGCAGACAGCTTGAGTATTAAGTGAGTCACAGGGCCCTGTGTGGTTGCTCAGGTTGCGCACCCATGAAGCTGACCCCGGCTCTTTGTCCATAGCTCAGAAGAGGATTGCAATCACTACTGCAAATCCAGAGGAGAGGTTACTGCTGCCCCAAAGCACTGAGTTTCTGATTTACTGATTGTACTAGTATTTCCAAACAGGATCGGTACCCTAAATTTACTAGGAAGGGGCACCTAGCTAGCTCAGTCCGAAGAGCATGTGACTCTTGACCCCGGGATCATGAGTGGAGCCCCACTCACGTTGGGTGTGGAGATACTAAAAAAAAAAAAAAAAATTAACTTCAAAAAAATAAAAAATAAAAATAAATTTACTCCCATGAATAAAAAAGAAATTCCTCCCGTGAATAATTTTTCTTTTGCTAAAGAGTTAGCCAAATTGGGTATGAGGGGCCTGGATACCCAAGCATCTTGTTTCTTCAGGCATTCATTGAGCAAGGACTTTGTGAGTACGACAGGCATTGTCAGCTCTGCCCCTAAGGCTGCAGGATGGAGGGTCCTTGCCTTTCTGAGCCTTCTAGCCTAGTGGCCAGAAGAGGGGGTGGAGGTAGACGAGCACACAGTCCCACAGGCTGTCCCAGTTGTCAGTGGGACTCCCGAAAAGCCCAACATGTCCAGAGAACATTGACCCTGAGGACCTCAACTAGGGGAGAGGATTACTCATGGTAGGTCTCCCTAGAAAGTGAAATTTAAAATAAGGCCTGAAAAATGAATAGGAAGTAGGTGAATTAGGGGCCCGAGTTCCATGTTGGAAGGGTTGAGACCAAGGCAGGCATAAGGCTTTGGCGTCAAGCCTCTCAGGTCATTTTCAGGACTTTGGACTTCGATGGAAAGGTAATGGGAACCTTTTGAAGAATGTTAAATGGGAGATGAGATGAGTGATTAAGTTTGGGCTTTTGATCATTGTCACTGCTGTGTGGGTTTGCAGGGTTAGGCTGTGCTGGTGTCTGTGGTGCCTTTGTGCGACTAGAAAAGATGAACTACACTGTCCCAGCTAGGCCAGACCAAAGGCCTGAGGCCCTCAGCCTGTCGCTTCACGCACATACCCTGGCGAGGGAAAAGACGGGCTGTGGGGACAGAGTGCAAAGGCATTTGCTGTCACCAAGGCATGATGCAGTGTTGCTGAATAAAAGCCAGAGGCAGAGGGGTTGAGGGGAGGAGGGAAAGGGAGAGAGATTGAGTTTGAGTTTGTAGCTAAAATCAACATGAAAGTGGTGATTATTTGGATATGGTTGATGGACAGGGCAATATGGAGGACATTTTGAAAGTTACTGGCATAAATAACTGAGTGGGATGGAGTGGTGAAACCATTTATGGTGTTCGAGAACCCTGGAGTAGGGGAGGGAAGGTGATCCATTTGGATAGGTTTTGCTTGTGAGACACCCAAGTGGAGACCAAAGAATTGGCTTCTGGAACTCTTGAAAGACACGGGGTGGAAGGAAGTCCATGTTGGGAGCTGTTGCATGTAAAATCATTGCATACACAAAATCATCTGAGGAAGGGTGTGGGATGAGAAAAGAAGGGGGTTGGCCTGGAGAAAAAGACCACTGCGTTTGGAAGAGGAGAAGCAGCTGGTTAGGGCGACCGAGAAATCAAATAGACTTGCAGGTTAGTGAGGAAATGTGGGGTCTGTGGTTTCCTTTCTTCTCTTTCTCTCTTTCTCTTTCTTTCTCTCTCTCTCTTTCTCTCCTTTTCCATTTGAGACTGGAGAGACCTGAACAAATTCTAATGATGCTGGCGAGTTTCTGGTAGAGAGGGAGAAGCTAAACATGTGGGAGTGAGAAATCCATGACTGAGCCTGGCTTCAGAGAAGGCGTCAGAGGCTGGATTCCATTACCAGGGTGGGGGGTTTGGTCTTTGATGGAAAGGGGGAGGGAGGGATGGATTAGGTGCCTCAAAGTTGAGCAAAGGAGGCAAAACCGTCTGCTGACTTCGGTGTGTTCGAGAAGTCGGCTACTTTGTCTGCCAGTATTCCTCAGGCATTTTCTAGTGCCAAACACTGAGGTAGATTACGAATGATGATTACCCTTAGGCTCAGTGCTGATAGAGTAATAAATACATGTTTAGTCTTTGTCTCTGGTTCCTGATACTGGGCCCTGAAGCCCTTGGAATTTCCTGAGGGATTGGGATGGTGGGAATGTCTTTTGTTATTCATAGAAGGAGCTCTTTTCCACACCTGTTTATGCTAATGAGGTGGCTGAGCTGTTGGGGGGCCCCTCGGTAGCCTCAGGATGGGGTGGTCACCAGAAAGAACCAGTAATTAGAGGGTTGGAGCTTTCAGCCCCACCCACTGTCCTCTGGGAAGGGGGGAGGGGCATGCCTAGAGATGGGGTTGTAAACACTTGATCAGCACTATTTGGAGAGCTTCTGGGTTGATGGACCCACCAAGGTGCTGGGGAAAGTGAGTACACCAGGAACAATTCAAGATGATTGTGACATTTTTATAGTGAGGGGGGTTGACTGCTTTTCAGAAGAATTTGCACTTACAGAGACACGTTTTGGAAAGAGCTGTTTGGAAATGTTTTCACTGTAACGTAAACATGTTGCCAAGAAATACGGTAGATTTGTGACATCAAAACTTTTAAAAAACCAAAAACCTTTAAGAACTTGGAAAAAGAATTGTCTGACAAAATTTTTCAAGTGAGGAGTATCAGTGGGTCTGAATCCATTTGTTAGATTCATAAAAATGTGACCCCTACTGACTAGTTTGCAAGGACACTTGATTGAGAAACACCGGCTGAATCTCACCAAAAAAGATTGTGTAACTGGTGAATGGATTGAAAGCTAAGCATCAAGATTGAGACAGCAGAGCCCAGAGTGTTCTACTGTTCTCCTGTGCGGCCCTGTTACCCCAGTCAGCCATTAAAACAAAATGTTAGGATACAGGAAACTTAGAAGCAGCACTTGACAGGGCTCTAGAACAAGATAATTAACCAGGAGTTTTCAAAAATAAAGCATATTTAGGAACACCTGTGTGGCTCAGTCAGTTGAGCGTCTGTCTTGGGCTCAGGTCATGATCCCAGGGGATCGAGCCCCCAAGACGGGTTCCCTGCTCAACAGGGAGTCTGCTTCTCCCTCTCCCTCTGCTCCTCTCCCTGCTCCTGTTCTCTCTCTCTCTCAAATGAATAAATAAAATCTTTTTTTAAAAAATAAAGCATATTTAATCTTTGGCTTTCATTACAAATATTAATAACCATTTGTATTTGTACCATAAGTGATTACACGAATAGGCGTTATTTCCTCTTTTCCCCATCTTTTTGTTTTATAAAGTGCATTAGTACAGTAGTACATATAATTTTTAAAGAAATATACATATCTAGATGGGACTTACTCAGAAGCTTTTACTCTTGGTGTTTGGACTAAAAAATTTATAAGCTTATCATTAAAAACTGAGTCAAAGTGTTCCCCCTCCCCCTACAACAAATTGAGAACTCGATTTCCTTGTAAACTGTAAAACTTCTTTTTCCCCATGATGTGCTCCTGTAGTTCATTCATGGAAAATAAAATAGCTATTAGAGCTTCTGCTCTGAAAAGTAACAAATACAGAATGTATGTGTGTCTTGTTTCTCTTGAAATGTGTACCTTAAATTTCCTTTAAATAATCCACTTTAAATGCTTTAAAACGAAAGAAAAAAGAAACTTCCGCGAGTGTTGTGGCCAGTGCTCTGTTCCAGGACCGGTAAATAAATGCTTTATGTCATTTCAACCCAGGCCTTGTGGTTCTCATTCTCTCCTTCCCTATCCACCTCCGTGCAGTTGACAGCGATGGGCCCCAAGCCATTTTGGATCTTTTGGGGAAGCACCTTGGGGAGGGCTACATTCTCCTCTGCAGGTAAACGTGAGGGTTAGAAACCAAGTCTTGAGTCACTTCTGCTCTGTTGAGGGGCTCTGGCTGCGTCTCCCACAAAAGGTTCACTTGGGGTGGCTGTATGATTCAGCTGATCATGGGTTAGAATCAGGTAATCACGAATTTTCTGGAATCAGCGGCTGAACCCAAGAATGCGCCTAAGGCAGCATCCTAGGCTATTGGTCTTGCCAGGCATGTTTGTCCTTTAGATACTTGTGCCTGACAGGCCTCTAGGATGCTTCTGTTCTATCCGCAAAGTTGGAGCACCCTGATTTCGTCTTTGTTTGCGCTTTCCTCATGTTATACCAGTCGAAGTCATCCAGTTCACTCTGGAAGCTTCATTTCCAGCTACTGCTAATTAACAAAACACATGGCTAACAATGAGAATTCCTGAAGCACAGGTAGTAGCTGCCACTGGAGTGTGGCCATTCCTGGAAGGAGTCCCTGTTTACCTCCCCCGCCCCCAGGGGGACCCTCATAGCTGATGTTTCTGGCCAGTCTGGCTCCTGCTCTCTCCTGTTCCTTTCAGCACTACAATGGATGCATTATTCACCAAATAGTTTTTATCTATATTGACCAGACCTATAATTTCCCCCAGAAGGCTCAGCAAATAAGCATGTGTGGATTCCTTGAGATCAGGAAGATGCATTATTTATGATTGTACTTCCCCTCACCCCCAAACCCAGAACCTAGGATTCTGTTTTGTATAATAGCTACTAGTGTGGAATTAAATTGAATCCGTTCGGGTATTTGTTAGTAAACTTGAAGTAGGATTTCTGATTGTGGAGGTCTGAAAAAAGTTCCCTCTAGGCATGAACTAAAGATTTGAACATTGTCCAGACAAGAAAAAATATAAATAATAATAGTGAATAAATGGTTAATGTTTGTTGTCAAACACAATGTAAGCATATGACAGGTTGGTAATGTTTGTTGTCAAACACAATGTAAGCATATGACAGGTTGGCTCACGTATTCTTTATAAAAACTCTGAGGCACCCATGACCCTAATCTGATCAAATTTCCTAAAATTATTATTGTTGTTGTTATTATTTTTACCAGCAAAGAAGCCAAAGCTTGAAGTTAAGGGCATACGGAAATCTGAGTTGGTGGGTAATGACGCCGAGTTTTTGAGCTGAGCAGTCTGGTTCCAGAGCTAAAATCATTGCTGCTAAGCCCTCCTTCTTGCACGTAAATATACTCAAGAGAAAATATTGAGCCACTGGTAATCAAAGAAATACAAAATGACACCTCAGTGATGTACCATTATACAGTTGCGATAATGACAAAGATAATTATACAGTGGATGAATATGTGGTACATAATTAAGATAATTATATAGTAAATGTAGAGAAAATGGTACTCAGATATTACTGCTGGCAGTCTAAGTGAGTGTAGTCCATTTGGAAAGCAGTCAAGAGCCATAGAAATTTATAAGTTTTGATTCAAGAATCCTACTCCTGGAAATCCTTTATAGAGGCAAGAGAAAACAAATTATGTGTATCTTCAAAAGGGTTCATAGAAGTTCATGTTTACAACAGTGCAATTTGGAAACACCCTTAATATCTAAGCACGAGACGCATACTAACTGGCAAAAAACAATAAAGACTCTCCGATGTCCATTAATAGAAAAAAACAGAATAGAAAATTGAATCCCAGTTGTTATTACATCTGTGCACAAATGTTAAGTCAGGAGTGTCCCTGGACAGGTATTGGAAAGGAACTTGAAATTGATATGTAACTGGACAAATTTAGTTCGTTTGGAAATTATCTTTACAATAATGCTTTGCCAGCATACCTGACTTGAGCTTATGTTGGAGTATTGGGGCCATTTTGTCTTACTTTGCAATTTTAAAAGAAATTCTTGAAGTAAATTAAAAACTTAAACATTGCAAAAGTGCTTGAATAAATACTGCACCCCCAAACAAAACGGTGATCACTGAATAGTTCTGGTATGTCTATGCTCTCAAGTTTTTCTAGTGCACATTGATAGTATATTTGGAGCCTTGTTTTTTAATGGGTTTATTCTATACATGCTAGAATGCAGCTCCTCTCTGGATGCTGTTTGAGCTCAAAAACCTTTTCTTTCCTGTCATTACGTAGAGAATTCCTTCATTCTTGGCTTTGGCAATACTTTCAAATTCAACGTATATACCTAAATGTAATCTAGATTCAATGAAAATGTTGGATCAAGTTTGCCACTCAAGTTTATGCATCCGCTTCAAGGGAATGGTTAGGTCTCATCACAAATGGGTCCCTGTATCTTAGGACTGAAGCCCTCAGGAGGAGAGTTTGTCATATTGACACCCATGGGAATATTTGGAAGGTTCTAGGGCTCTTTGGAAGAGGTAGGCGGTAGGGCAAAGTATGATTCGAAGCTGTTAATACCTGGACCCTGTGTTTTTGGCCAGAAAGTGAGACTGCTCTGTTCCCTCTACTCTCTGGGGAAGTCAGCCCTGGGCTGAACCCCCTCCCACCTTTTCCCTGCTGGTAAACTGGAGCAAATGACCCTATTCAAAGCCTCCTAAAGCCTCAGTTTCCTTGACTGTGAAGTGAGAGAGGGAAAGTAACTACTTACAGGGTTTCAAGAATTGAGACAATGGATGTAAAATGCTTGGTGTCAAGTTCTTGCTAACCCTTCCCCTGAACAATCTCTTTAACCCCTCAGTAACTTCCATTGTGAAAGCACCATCAATTTTTATATCTGCTTTTAAGGAAATTAAAAAAAAAAAACACCATAGTAGTGAGCACATGGTACATCGAATGCCTATCCGTTTCTGAAGCTGTTACGTAAGAAAGTCAGTCCTCAGACTTGTGCGAGTACAGCCTCGTTAATATTTTGTCTTGCGGTGGGTCCTCCCCATTGTCTTCCACTCCACACAGTCAACCTGGCCGGGGCTCAGCCTCCCCTGTCCCTGTCCATCGTCCACCCGCTGAGGAGCCGCAGAGTGCTGTAGGACTCGGGAGTTGGGGACCCCTGACCAAACCCAGCTGCGCTTGTGCACAGGCGAGGAGCCCCAAGTGCAGAAAAGTAAAGTCGGTCCTGAAGACAGGATGAGTACCATCCAGTACGAGGCCAGTGGTTTGGGGTTTCTTGATAGATCCTCATTGTGTCCGACCTGACGCAGGGGGCTCGGAATTCCCGGTATGCTCCCCGACACACTGTAATTGGGGGAGCATTTAAATCTAGGATACTGGAAAACACTCTGAGCTTGAAAGCACATTTGGCAAAAGCATCCACAGTCTTGCTGTACCTTTGTTTGAGGGAAGGGAGGGGAGGGATTTTGGACGACTAGGACTCTTTCTTTCTTTCATTTTTTTTGAGCTGAATACGCCTGTCATAGGCCCAGGAAACAATGTGAATAAGGGAAGTGGGCAAGGATCCTGAGACTAGGTCAGATTCCCAGGAGGAGCTCACAGAGGACGTGCTTGGAACGGTCCAGAGACAGGATTATGTGGAATTCAGGGCTGAAATGGGAGAGGATGGTGATGACAGCAACTGTTGCCTCCAGTCTCGGTGCGAGACGCTTGGAAAGTTTTTTAATTTCCCCCCCTCCCAGCAGGGAGGGTGTCATGAGCTCCACTTTTCAGATGAGGAAACCAAAGCTCGGAGAGATGAGGCAGCTTGCTGAAATCGTATTACCATCCCTTCTGTTTGACCTCACACTGCTGTTTTGCTCTGTGGTGCCCACTAACCAGCGAGGTTTGATCTCACGGAGGGCGGTTCAGGAAAGGGAGTGTGTTACAAGAGGTTGGGCTGGATTTTAATACGTTAAAGGGCACTTCTCATTCTTGCTCATGGTTAGACTTGATAATTTTTTGCATCATAAAGATAAGATCTACTCTGACAATGATGATTAGCCAGCCAAAAATCCAGACACATGCTATGACCTGGAATTTTAGGACTTCCTTTAAAAACAAAAAGGAATCTGATATTTTGGATTAGAATTTCTGGGACATAGGAAGCATTTAAAGCCTGAAATATTTAAAATTGGGGTTGTTCAGAAAACCCAGGACCTACGGGCTGTGCGATGAGCAGATGGGATGGAAACCAAGGGCCGTTGTTAAGCCGTCTCTACTGAAGAATTGTTCTGTACGTGCGGCCTAGCGAACCATGTGACCTCTGTGGCCTAGTGTTCCCATCTTCAAAATTAAGAGCAGGCAAAAGAAACTTGAAAGTACCTTTCAAATCTAAAATTTTGTTTCCATAAAACTGTGGTGCTGTATTTAGTATTCTAAGCTGCCTAATATTAGATTAAAAAAAAAAAAAAACGAAAGGAAAAAGTTTATTCCTCTTCAAGTCTGGAATTTTGAAGTGAACAATAGATCTTTTATACTCACTTTTGGCCTGTAGTGGTAATAAGGTTGAAGATTTCATTAAAAAAAAATAATAATAACAAAAACAGGGATGCCTGGGTGGCTCAGTGAGTTAAGTGTCTGCCTTTTGCTCAGGTCATGATCTCAGGGTGCTGGGATCAAGCCCCCATCGGGCTCCCTGCTCAGTGGGGAGCCTGCTTCTCCCTCTCCCTCTGCTGCTCCCCCTGCTTTTGCTCTCTCGCACTCTTTCTCTCTAATAAATAAAATCTTTAAAAAAAAAAAAACTGTGTGTGTATGTGCACAAAAATATATTTCATTCAAGTCTACAAAGCTCTGCCTCTACAGATGAACTCTGTTGCCTTAGAGGAGAGGTTTTTCCCATTTCAAAGTTTAGCCATTGCTCATGCATTAAGGAAACAGGCATAAAGCTGCACAGGCAGTAAGAAACACTAGTCTTTGAGAGGGAGGCATACAGATGGTCTTTGTTCTTCATGTCCAAATTTTCATGACCCTAAACTCAAAAAAGACCCCCTGCACCTGGTTCACTCCTCCCAATGCTCTCATCACATATGTCCTTTAATGTCGGTCTTCTCTTAATTTAAAAAGCCTCTTCTAAGTAATATTTTCTACTGGTACTTACCGACTCTGAAGGTCTAGTCTGGTTGTAATGTAAGCCAGCTGCATCTTTTTAAAAATACTAATAAAGAGGTTTAAAAAAAACTCTCGAGGTTAAAACTGTGTCAGGGAAAGTTCAGTGGCGTTAAGTACATCTCCACTGTCCATTTCCAGACCTCTTCATCATCCCAAACAAACTCTGTTCCCAATAAACTATAGCTTCTTCCCCTGTACACATAGTACCCCCAGCCCCTAGTAACCTCTGGTGTACTTTCCATTCTTATGAATTTGATGACTCTAGGTACCTCATGTAAGTGGAATCATGCAGTATTTGTGTTTTTGTGACTTCGCTTAGCACGTCTTAAAGGTTCATCTGTGTTGTAGCATGCGGCTGAATGTTGTTCCTTTTCAAGCCTGAGTAATATTCCTCCGTACGGATACCCCGTATTTAGTATATCATTTGCGTTTCCAGACTACTAATATAATGCCTTAATTCTGGTACTTTTGTGCAATTATGGGCGTTCTTTTGGCTTTCAAGGGAGTGTATAAAACTTGTAAATCCGTACGTATTTTTTTTAAAGATTTTATTTATTTTAGAGAGAGAGAGAGCGAGTGTGAGCCAAGGGAGGGGGAAGGGAAAGGGACATAACCTTTGAGGGCTCGAGCGCAGAGCCCAACACAGGGCTTGATCGCAGGAGCCTGAGATCATGACCTGAGCCGAAACCAAGAGTCAGCCACGTAACTGACTGAGCCACCCAGGTGCCCCCATATATACTTCTAGCACTGAATTATAAATTCGAAGAGGTTTCAGGGTGGCAAGAAGGCATGGGTACTAATGGGTGGGGTTAATGGGACTTTTTTTTTGCTGTGGAAAACGCAAATGTAGGCCTGAAGGGCACATAATTCCAGAATCCTGTTTGAAGTGACCAGCTATATTCCTACGTTTCCTCATTTCCATGCTTGCCTTAGTACTGAGCTTGGAGGCAGGGTCTTCAAGCCCTGCCTCTTCAGCCACAGGCCCCACTCCGATGGCCAAAGGATACATACACCTTGATGGGGAAGAGAACTGGCCCTCAGCAAGTCCATTGGAACGATTTTTGGTGTTGTTTCCGGGGCTGCTGGCGCGCTCGTCCCATCGCCCACCTCTCTTTTTTGACTCCATTAACGACCATGTGTAGCTTCTTGGGAAAAGGACTAAGCCAGACCAATTACTGGGTCTTTACCCCTCACGAGTTATCATCAGGTATCCTGGAGAGCCCCCGATGAAGAGCATTGGTCCTCTGTCTCAAACATTCCGAATGTGTGCACGTGTGCGTAGGGGGCGGGCAAGGAAAAGATGGCGTTCAGAGAATAAAGCACAGGTCAAGTCTAGTCTCCGTGGTCTCTGTGTACTTACTGAGCACCTTAGATTTACAAAGGAAATTTCCAGTTTCTGTCTTGGCTCTTCCAGATTTCCTGCCTTTCTGGGGATGGTTTGAGCATTTTCATGATTACTGAGTAACCTCATTGTAGGGATGAGGTGCCGTCCAGGACAGGACAGGGCTTTTCTGTAGCCTCCTTTCTCTCCTTTTACCTACTGTCTAAACCCTACCCATCTTTCATGATTCCAGTCAGCTGTAATCGAGGAAGCCTTCTTGGAGCCTTTCTTTTCCTCTTGGTGGACTTAACAGCTTTCAGTTCTGGGGTAGAGACATGGGTGTAGTGCATTTTGCCTGCCAAGCCTGTAGGCAGGGATGGCGTCAGCTGCTCAAGTCCCCGGTTGTGCCTCCAGGGGAGAAAGCCGTGGGGACAGACAAGAGTGCTATTTCCAGAAATGAATGAAATGCATGAGTTAGTTTCGTCCCACAGTAGTATCGTGAATAAATGAAAAAAAATTCTACAGAATTTTTCATGCATTAATTCAGGCATAGAGAACTCTGTTCCTTCCCTCCCCGTTTTTTCTTTTTTTTCTTTTTTTCTTTCTTTTTCACTGCCTTCCTTCCTTCTTTTCCTTTCCTTTCCTTCCATTCTTTTTTCTTTCTTTTCTTTCTTTCTTTCTTTCTTTCTTTCTTTCTTTCTTTCTTTCTTTCTTTCTTCTCTCTTCTCTTTTATAGGTGACCACACAGATGGAACCTAATTTTATTTAATTTCATCTAATTTGAAATTAGGAGAAGGCCATTGAGAAACTCATTAATTATACTATATATTTTGAATTTTTACATAATTATTAAATACGCTTTAATATGGGATGAAACAGCTAATGGAATTGTAAAGAGAAGGTAGAAATGGAAGAAATGGAATTCGAACATCCAATCTGCTTACTGAGCTTTAAAATACTGATTTTTATTATGTTTAAGAACCGATCAACTGTCTTTATAACTCTTAATTTTATCACTACCTTTAAGATTTTAGAAAAATGTATCCTCTGTTTTAGTCAGTTATAAATGCACATTGTTTTGAAAAGCACGTACTTCCCCCAAGAATGCCCAGAACAAGGAGGGGTCTAAGATTTGCCCCTACTTGAAAGCTAGCAAGTCTGGCACTTTTCATGTAGGTTTCCTGAGTTCCAGGGCCCACAAGGCATACGTAGAGAACTAGAGACAACTCTTCAGAAGGGAGAGAGGAGAGCTGTTAATTCAATTTTTTAGCAGAGGAACGTGGGCTTCCTTTGAAAGAGACTTGTATTCATTCAACAAACATGACTGAATGATTCTCTGTGGCACCTCTGTGCCTGGCCCTGGAATATGGGGGGTCTGGAGAAGGGAGACATGCTTTCAGCCCTCTGCTCCCTTAGTCACACCATCTGGCTTTAGTTGTATAATGTCTTACTTAATGTGGAAAGCCCCCTTTCCAAAGAGGGCACAGGAAACAGGGTTCAGTGCCCGTCTCAGAAGGTTTTCCCTGTCACCCATGTTTCCGTGGCCGGAGCCCAAGAAAACTCTGCAATGAACTCTGGGAGACAGTGACCTAAACTGTGGAGCTCGGTGTTTTTAATCATGGTCCTAAGTGTTGGGGACCCCAAGAGCTTTCCCTGGCCAGTCTGGAGGAGCAGACGCTGTTGGGGTCTCAGGAGCTTGTGTTAAGGCGACACCTCAGAAAATGCTGGCACCTTGGTGCAGCGAGTCATGCACCCGGAATGGCAGGGAATCGCCTTGAGATCTCATCCACTTCGAGTTCCTTCCCTCTGCTGCTTCAGGGTGGTGTTCGAGTCCCCATCCTCCAGGATACTTGGATAGCTTTAGCATCAGTCACAGTAGCGGGTACCCCGGCAGCCTTGGCATGGAATAATAGTCCTTGGGAGTCTGTGAAATTCTGGGCAGAAGGGCCATAGGTTGTGGACCCCGACTTACCCATCCAGCTGTTCGTTTACACATACCTGTGCGGGCACACACGTGTGCATCGACTTGCCTGTGGGTGTGTGCGCGCGCACATGTATGTTTTTAAGAAAAAATATTTCCACCATTAAAAATGAAACAATAGGCAATAGGGAGAGAGAATTATTTGTATGTATAATAGTTTTGTCTGGACTTAAGCCAGAATGACCGGGGGAAATGGTTGAGGAGAAAAGAGATTACCTTTTTGAAAGCCGCCCTTTCATTTTTTACAGTTGACTCACCTGTCCGCTCTAACCTTACCCAAGGTTAACAAAACTAACCAGTGCAGGGCCCTTTTTATCTTGCCCTTTGTCTGGGAGTCTTGAGAGTAATTCGAGGCTGAACCGGAAAATCCTGATTGTTCTTAGGGTGTGTACACATGCATATGCAAATTAATGTAAATACGGTAAATCCTTCGAAGTCTAAGTATCTTTACCTTACGTCCTGTTAGTTTATAATAAAAACATGTATCATTCCCTTCTTCCACCCTCTTCCTGCTTTGCCTTTTTAAAAATTATTCCTAAAAAAAGAATTTAGGAAAATATCGTTTGAGCCACAGGTAGCTTGTTTCTTTAATTTTTTTTTTCTTCTCTATGTGGTGATACTTCTCTAAGTTCACTGAAACTAGTGTGTAATCGGGGTGAATGTCATCTTTTAGAATCGGTTTATTTAAAATATTGAGGCTTGTGCTAGTCCTGTCTTGCTCTTAGTTATTACATCGTTAAGGTCCTCTGTGTCCTGCCATATCCCAGACTGCAATCTAGATTCGACAGGCCCTGGGTTTCCGACTTCCTTACTCGGATCCCCTCATGTACTTATCCTTGTGAAAACAGTCCCCCACTTCACTTCCTCTGTCCCATCCTTACCATGGTGAGCTGTGGAAGACGAAAGGTGGTGGATTAAATTAGGCAGAGGTCTTTCGCGTGGAGCAGCAACGTGATTTTGAGCTCCTCCCATGGGCGGTTATGTGATGCTGGGCAAGGCACACAACCCGTTTCTTTCAACAATCACCTTTCCCAGTGCTCTGTCCTCTAATAAGGTTTCAGTGAATCTCGATTGGGAAAATCGTGCTTACGTTATTAAGACCGGTTCTCTTCAGAGCTAATCCACAGAGCGCAGTGATGGCTTTTTTCATCATTGCATGTCACTAATTTCTTTGGAGGCAATAATTATTCACCCCAACCCTTCCTCGTTTGCTTTGTAGTTATAAACTCACGGCCCAAACTGCTGGTTGTTTAAATCGGTTTTCAATATGCTTATTCCCATCATTTATTCCATCAGTTACATCTTGAAGACATCTTTCCTGGGGTCTTTTTTGAAAAAAAAATTTTTTTTTGTTTATTTATGTATTTATTTGCGGGAGAGAGGGAGTGCGTGCATGCCCCCAGGCTCCTGCATGCAAGACAGGGGAGGGGTAGGATGAGGGGGAAAGAATCTCCCGCAGACTCCTTGCTTAGCTTGGAGCCTGACTTGGGGCTTGACCTCATGACCCTGAGATGATGACCTGAACTGAAATCAAGGGTCAGTCACTGCACCCACTGACCTGACAGAGCCACTGTCTCCTGGGGCCTTCTGATTGGCGCCAGGTTGCTACGGTTATCTGTTAGTCTGTAGCTAGGATGTCCCTTTACCATCATACTGGAATGTACGTTTTCTGATTCTTATGTTTTCCCCTTTCTTAGTTTATACTTTAGGGATTTTGTTTTGTTTTGTTTTTTTGTTTTTTTGTTTTTTAATAAATTCTACCTGCAAAGTGGTGCCCGACTTCTAGCCCCGAGATTGAGTCACACGTTCTGTGGACCAAGCCAGTCAGGCACTGCCACACTTCAGGGGTTCATCCTCTAGTAGCTTCTTCAGATAAAGTCATAAAGGTAAATATTTTGAGACCTTACCTGTCTCAAGATGTAAAATGTTTTTATTTTACTGTTAATTGACTTAGTAATTCCTGTGGTTCAAAGAATCCTCTGGAATTCGGTTTCCTTCAGCATTGTTGACGCCCTTGCCCTTATCTTCATTATCTGCCTTCTGTGGATGGTTTCTGTGAGATGTGCAGGCCCTGTGCTTCTGAATCCTGGCTACGGGGCTTATTTTTCGCCTTCTGGAGACCTATATGTTCTGTTTCCCAATATTCCAGTATTTCATGATTCAGGACTGTGTCTTAGTGTGGATCTGTTTTCACCCATTGTATTGGCATTCCAAGAAGCTCAGTCTAGAAACTTCCTTCTTTGTGAGAAATAATCTTCAACTATTCAATCAGTTGATTGCTTCCTTCCCTTTTTTTTCTGTTTTGTCTTTCTGGAGGTCTTGTTATTCATTCAGAGAGTGGATCTCCTGGTCTGGTTCTCTAAATTACATTTTTTTTCCCTCCAATTTCCCCATCAGTTGGTTTGCCTACTTGCCTAACTAACTCCCTGAGAGTTTTCCTCAGCTTTCTTTTCCAACACTGCCATTGAGTGTTGCGTTTTTCCTATCATGTCATTAATTTTTAAGAGCTCTTTTTTATTTCCTAAGTGTTCTGTTTATGGGATTTCTGATTTGTTAGAGTCCCCGGTGTGAGGCCGACGTCCCCAAATGTAGTAATATGGACATTTCCGTTTTATTTTTTGCTCACACATTGTGAGGGCCAGGAATTCAGAGCAGACTTGAGTGACTACGGGCTGGAGTCATCTGGTGGCTTCCTCACTTACATGTCTGGCACCTGGGCCGGCTTATTACAACATGGAAGCTGGTTCTGAAAGGAAGCGTCTGGAGAGCAAATTTTCTAAGACAACCCGTTGCAAGCCGCCTAGTTTTCCATGACCCAGCCTTGGTGGCCACATTGTATCACTTCTGCCAAATTCTACTGGTCAGTATAGTCCTGAGGTTGTCCAGAGTCAAGGGGAAAGAAATTTTGACTATTTCTTGATTGGAGAATGTTAAGGTCATATTGCAAAAGAGCATATGGAATGGGAGTGTTGTTTTACCTATTTTCAGGCCATACAATCTTATTGATTGATTGAATGCAATATTTTTTCTTATCTCTCTGACAATATTATTATCAGTTTTCTTCCTGTACACAATCTGTTTCCATGAACATTTGGGGAAACTTCCAATTTAAGCAACGTAGTTAAGTCTAGGCCTGGTTGGATTCCCTAGTGAATGAACTCCTGCATGGGCTTGGCTGTCAGAGTTCTGGGAGCTGATAGCTGGAAATAGGGAAGGAGATCTCAATACCTATTGGCTTTGGGTTCACTTGGTTCCACTGTTTCCTGCTTGGAAACCCTGCTTTCCATTGTGCCTAGTGCCCCAGCCTGCAGAGACTAAGTCTTGGGTCTTGGCCAGGTTTCAGGGTAGACCCAGCTGCTTTTAAATAGCCGCCGGTCAATACTGTGTTGTTTTTGTTTCGAACACCCGCACCCCCTCTGGAATCTGTGATACCACTTCCCTGAACCTTTTGAAGGTTCTGTAGCAAAAATGGAGCTGGTTCTTTCTTTCCCTGTGGTCAGTCTGGGATTCTCGGGTCTGCTTAATCAGTTACCTTTTGTCTGTCTGCTTTTCAGATTTTACTTGCTGCCTCCTCTCTCACTGTCCCTGAGGACATTTTGTCTGTTCTCCCACTCCAGTGGGTAGTCAGCTGAACCCTAGACCTTACCNCCAGTGAGTAGTCAGCTGAACCCTAGACCTTACCAGTTGGAATTGCTCATTTTATGTTGGAACACTTCTAGAGACCGTATTGTTACCTCAAGTGTGTTCGACACTTTTCTTCGTGTCCCCCTCCTTGACCAGCTGTCCTTAGTACCGGAATTAGAAAAGATCAGAGTGTTCCTCCAGTATTGATAGAACTCAGTATTCTCGTGCTTCTTGGTTTTAATTTTAAAAAGCCACCTATTAAGAACATGGCCTTTAAGTCCTGGCTTTCCCTGTTTTCTTCACATGGTGGAATTATTTTCTTCTTCCATTTCTTACTAAGTTGTGTTTTCTACTTAAAAATATTCATGGTGGGGGGCGCCTGGGTAGCGCAGTCTTAAGCATCTGCCTTCAGCTCAGGGCGTGATCCCGGTGTTCCTGGATCGAGCCCCACATCGGGCTCCTCCGCTATGAGCCTGCTTCTTCCTCTCCCACTCCCCCTGCTGTGTTCCCTCTCTCGCTGGCTGTCTCTCTGTCACATAAATAAAATCTTTAAAAATATATATATATATTCATGGTGGGGTATGCATGGAAGTCTTCTCTTTCAGGAAAGGCATCAGTGTTCAAGGGAGGGACTTTTCTCTAGGATACTTGCTAAGACAGTTGCCAAAGGGAAGTTTGCAGCATTTTTCAGATATTTTTTTCGACCTCCCATGCTCATGTATACAGCCCTCCCCACTACCTTTCCTTCTGCAGATCCTATTATATATCTGTTGAGAATGCTTAATGGTATGTCACACGTCTCTGGGGCTCTGTTCATTTTTCTTAATTCTCTTTTCTTTTTGTTCCCCCAACTGGATACTGTCACTTGACCTGCCCTCAATTCCACTGATTCTTTCTTCTGTCAGTTTAAACCTGCTGTTGAGCCCCTCTTGACGATTTTTCAGTTCAGTTTATTGTACTTTTAATTCCAGATTTTGTTGGGCTTTTTTCTTTATCATTTTCTGTCTCTTCATTGAAATTCTAAATTTGGTTAAATATCATTCTCATATTTTCAGTACTTTAGTTCTTTGAAAATAAAGTTTTAAAGTCTTTGTTAAGTCCAATGCCTGGGCTTCCTCAGGGACAGTTTTTATTGACTGCTTTTTTCCCGTATATGGGCCAGACTTTTGTGTTACTTGACATACTCTATAATTTTTTGTTGTTAAAGGGAGGTTTTAGGGATGCATGGGTGGCTCAGTTGGTTAGGTGTCTGTCTCTTGATTTCAGCGCAGGTCCATGAGATTGAGCCCCGTATTGGGCTCCGAGGAGCCTGCCTGAGATTCTCTCTCTTTGCCCCTCCTGCCCCCTCCCCACGCTCCCCCCCATGCCCCAGCTTGCACGTGCGCGCTCTTTAAAAAAAAGAAAGAAAGAAAAGAAAAGAAAAAGAAGGGAAGGGGGGAGGGAAGGAAGGGAGAAAAGGGAGACTTAAAATGTGTCCACTCTGGAAGTCAGACCTCTGCCCCTGCCCTGCCTGGGGTTTGGTGTTGTTGCTCTTTGTTAAGTGACTTTTTCTAGGTTAGTTTTCAAAAGTTTATTTCCTTTGTAGTATGAGGCCACTTAAGTCCCTATTCAGCTGGCTTGGAGATCAGATCACCTAATGATTGGGCAGAGATTTCTTCAAATGTCTGAACCAGTAAGGAGCAGGAGCTGCCTAGTGGCATTGTTTTGTTTATGACCTGACGTTTTAATGGTCGCCACGCTTCAGTATTTTTGCAGAATCCCCCCACATCTCTTGCTAATACAGGTTTGGATTCAGGTGGTGGACAAAATAGTTGGAAGAAGACGAGATAAGCAGCTAACTCAGTTGTAAGATCGTTTAAATGGGCCAGTGAGCACCGGGAGTCTGCACAGTGGGGATAGAATATATTGGATTTTCCAGCAGTATTGGACCATTACACCGTTCCTTGGCACCCACTTTGGGACATGTTGCTAGAGTTTTCTTTGGAAAAGCTTGACCCAAATTGCAAATATTTTCAAAGCTTTAGCAATACATAACCATCATTAGAAAAACAAGTAAGATTGGAGAGAAGGAAATTTTAAAACCAAGAAATGAACCAGCCATAATTTTGAGGGGGAAAAGAGTGAATATATAGGATTAGTTCTCCAGCATGCTTTCTGAGTGTGTGTGTACTTCCATGGGCATTACATCCCTTCACACATTTCCCTTTTCATTTCACAGATTTTTTAAAAGCCTCGTGGGACATAGCACCGTTGCCGAATGCCTGGTACGTGTACGAAACCTGACTGCATAAAAGGCACTCTGCAAACATAGTATGTTACCTGGAATCCGAGAACTAAATGAACCAGACTTTCTTTAATTCTACATGGTAAAAAACAAAAAAACTAAGTACTTTTCATAACATTATTCTGTACTAATAATGGCCATTTATCTATTTTTATTTTTATTGTTAACATTCACAATTTATTTCCTAACTAAATATTTAAAAGTTCTAGTGCTAATCGTGGTATTAAAAACCAGTTTCAAATCTCTATAAATCTGGTATGGAGATGATCAATGGTATTTGGCTTTGTTAGAACAGTAGCACTTGGGGGTGCCTGGCTGACTCAGTAGACCATAGGACTTTTGCTCTCGGGGTTGTAAGTTCGAGCCCCTAGTTGGGTATAGAGATTACTTGAAAATAAAGTCTTAAAAAAATTAAAAAAAAAAAAAAGAACAGTAGCACTTACTAGTTATAGAACTGATTGCCAAGTTATAAAATTGATTTTTGAAAACAATATATTTTGTAATATTTATAAACATAATAAAAATGGGTTGGGTTCCTCCTTTGAATGTAGACAACAGGTGTGTCATACATTATAATTTGTATACAACTGTTGTTTCTCACAAGCATTAATTACTATAACTTGTTAAAAGAAATGCAGGAAATGCAGGGCTATGTCTCTATTTCGGACTGTGTATGTCTTCTCTTCCTGTGGTGCCTGATAAGGAACTGAAGAAACTGAGAGAGATTCAAAACAGACCCATATCTGGCCTGGTATCAGCTGGCCTTCCTGGCTTAGTTTGAAAATTCACTTGACTTGCTTTTCCTTCAGAGATTCTTAGAAGTCACAGCTCTTTTTGACCTTCTTAGCAGCACCTCCAGGCCTAAATTGGTAAAGAGCAGAATGGAGCTGATCTCTTCAAATATTAGGGGCTGCTGATGCCAACTGTTGGACATTAGTGGATGTGTCAGGAGGAGCCCAGATTAGGAATGATTTCAGGCAAAGGGTGCTCATTAGTACTGGCACAGGGACAAAAACTCACCTCGCCAACTGTGGAGAGCTAAATAATTATAGCCTAGGTCTTCAACTGTGATTTTTGTACCTCAGTATTCCTGAGAGGTATAGTATAATGTAGGATATGTTAGCACATCCTTGTACTATTATTATTATTAATTTTTTTTTTTTAGGTTTTATTTTTAAGCAATCTCCATACTCATCGTAGGGCATGAACTCACAACCCCGAGATCAAGACTTGTACTCTCCANTTTTTTTTAGGTTTTATTTTTAAGCAATCTCCATACTCATCGTAGGGCATGAACTCACAACCCCGAGATCAAAGACTTGTACTCTCCAACTGAGCAAGTCAGGAGCTCCCTCCACCCATGTATTCTTTTTTAATAATCTGGTATTAATATTACAGACTGTGGGTTTCCTATAACACTACCCATTTCCGCTGATCAACCAATTTTGTTCTGTTTTGAGCATCAGACCTCATAGCGAAGAGGATGGTTTTTAAACCTGAGAAGATGTTGAAAAAGACTATTTATATACGTTCCTTCTGTTTTTCTTTTAGTGCTGTTCTCCATTTCAAGATGCCTTTGCAGATTTGATAAATGCAAACTAACAACTCTCAAGGCCGTGACAGAAGAGAAACCATGACTGCTTGAAGCCTGGAGGACTGCCCTTAATTAAGGAAAAACCCCTGATTGTTGTTTGAGATGCTGAGAAAGTTGCTGCGGAGGAGACTTTTCTCTTATCCCACTAAATACTACTTACTGCTTCTTGTTCTTTCCTTACTCACCTTCTCTGTTTTAAGAATTCATCAAAAGCCCGAATTTGTAAGCGTCGGGCATTTGGAGCTGGTTGGAGAGAATCCTAGTAGTAATATTAATTGCACCAAAGTTTTACAGGGGGATGTAGATGAAATCCAGAAGGTACAGCTCGAACTTCTGACCGTGAAATTTCGGCAGCGCCCTCGGTGGACCAGCGATGACTATATCAACATGACCAGAGACTGTAATTCTTTCATCAAGCGACGCAAATACATCATGCAGCCACTTAGTAAGGAAGAGGCGGAGTTTCCCATAGCCTATTCCATAGTGGTTCACCACAAAATCGAAATGCTTGACCGGCTCCTGAGGGCCATCTACATGCCCCAGAATTTCTACTGCATTCACGTGGACAGAAAATCAGCCGATTCGTTTTTGGCCGCGGTGATTGGCATCGCGTCCTGCTTCAGTAACGTCTTTGTGGCCAGTCAGCTGGAGAGTGTGGTGTATGCCTCTTGGAGTCGGGTTCAGGCCGACCTCAACTGCATGCAAGACGTCTACAGGATGAGTGCGGACTGGAAGTACTTGATAAATCTTTGCGGTATGGACTTTCCTATTAAAACCAACTTGGAAATTGTCCAGAAGCTCAAGTCGCTGATGGGTGAAAACAACCTAGAAACTGAGAGAATGCCGTCCAATAAAAAAGAAAGGTGGAAAAAGCATTACACAGTTGTTAACGGAAAGCTGACGAACACGGGGACTGACAAAATGCTCCCTCCTCTTGAAACACCTCTGTTTTCAGGCAGTGCCTATTTCGTGGTCAGTAGGAAGTACGTGGGGTATGTGCTAGAGAATGAAAAAATCCAAAAGTTTATGGAGTGGGCAAAAGACACGTACAGCCCGGATGAGTATCTCTGGGCCACTATCCAGAGGATCCCTGATGTCCCGGGCTCCCTGTCCCTAAGCCAGAAGTATGACATGTCCGACATGCACGCGATTGCAAGGTTCGTCAAATGGCAGTACTTCGAAGGTGATGTTTCCAAGGGTGCCCCCTACCCACCCTGCAATGGGGTCCACGTGCGTTCTGTGTGCGTGTTCGGAGCAGGTGACTTGAACTGGATGTTACGCAAGCATCACTTGTTTGCCAACAAGTTTGACATGGACATTGACCTCTTTGCCATCCAGTGTTTGGATGAGCATCTGAGGCATAAAGCCCTGGAGACGTTGAAACACTGACGGTTCGTTTTAGGCGACTTTAAAAAGGACAAGACGCATGCATGAGACTCCCCCTACCTGTTTCTTCTGCCCGGTAATAAAACAGAGAAACTATAGGGCACGCTCTTTGGGTTGGGGACTCCCATTGTGACTGTCCTCGAAGCTGCGTGATTTCTGCCCAGCACGGTGGGTTAGAAAGGTTATAGCATCATATGTTGACCTAGAGTAAGCATGGGGCCAGGCAGGTTGGGAGGCCCTGTGGGGGGCAGTGGTCCACGGAGCCGGGGATGAGGCTGCAAAAACCAGCCTGTTAAAAGAACTCAGGGACTTAACAAAATGACCAAGATGTCATCTGTGCCAAAATTACTTTGAGAGCTTTAATTACGACAGTTTTCGTGATTTGAATAAATTTATAGTGACAACCAATTGTAAAGATATAATTTATCTTGCAGGTTTTATCTGGTGAAATAGAAATTTGACTTGAATCGGTCTTTGTGAATAATTTGCTTTCTGCTATAACATTGTGCTGTGTAGCGTATCGGTGTCCTCTCAGGGAACTTGAAAAGATGGGCTTGATTGAACGTGACTATTTCTGACTAATTTTTGCATCTAACAACGTATATTAATGTTTTTAAAAACAAAAGAAAAAGTGGCAATGTCCCTCTTAGTTGATTCTATGAATCAGCTTAGCTTATTAGAAAAGATATCTTAAGTTATTTAAAAAGTTAAGAGATCTTCGTTTATTATTACAGTTTCTACAGAGAAACTCGATTTTCCAAATACTTCTCTCAACTTACCCCTGCCCCCACCGCCCCGTCTCCTCAGACCCTGCTATCAAGCTATGCAAAAACTTGTTTTCATAGTGCCCCATATTACTGCCTCAGTTCTCTTCTGTGATCCAAGACAGAAAGGGAGTAGTATGTATGGGGAGTGGGGCTCTAAGACAGAAAGGGAGTGGTAGGTGTGGGGAGTTGGAGGAGAGGCGGCCATATTTGGGCAATTTCTGAGGCCTAGGATGAATGTCCTAGCAGTGAGTACTCTCTCCAGATGGTAAAGCTGTTGCTCTTGGGATCCACTTATGTCCAGCTTCCCAGGGACTTGTATCTTAATGTCACCCGTGTCTCCATTTCAAAGGAGTGGCAGGCTTCTGCTGTCCTTGCTTCCTCATGTTACCTGCCCCTTAGTTATTCTTTAGCCCTTGGATTGTAAGTTTCCTTCTTCCTCAGAACCCAGGAGGAGGGAACCCCAGCCCTGTGCTGTTGTCCCACATGCGCCCTTGAAGGCCTGGTAATCGTGAAGGGAGTATCAGGTTTGGGGGGCAGATTATTTTAGTGTTGATATTCACAGCCTATGGTTTTTGCTCTACTTTCCCACCAAGAGACAAATGATTTGAGGTTGCCATTGTGCGATCTCATATCTCAAAGTAAATGAAGATTAGAAAGAAAACATGTTCCTTTGCTTAGCTGATAGCTGATACCGTTCAGCCAGAGATCTAAAAGGAAATGGGACACTTTATCATTCAGCTGAGGCCTCACGCAACAATGGAAACTATGTACTTTATTATAAAGCATAGCCAATTTAAGTGATAGGGAAGAAATTCATAATACAAGCAGTTTTCAGGCATTCAACTGAGAAAATATTTTTTCTTCCTTAAAGTTGAGAGAACATTTTCATTTTATGGAGAGAGCTTTGTTCTCCCGACACTCCTGAATGAGGAGTTTTTAAAACCGTGGTCATCATGTGTAAACGCACAAGTCAGTAGACTGCTGTGTTTTCCGTGATTAAATAGGACAGCCAGCGTTGGACCAAGAAAAACACACTCTCAGAACTCCGAGAGGATGTCCATGAGGGCGTAAGATGAGGGCTCTCTTGCCTTCCGAATCGGTTCTTTTAATGCATATCAGATGTTTCTCCCATGCTCTTAGCAGAAGGATTTACCTATAGATGGGTCCTTTTTTTTCTCTAAAATTAGTGGTATTCGTTGACAAATGTTTTGTCTGTGACTTATATTTTTACTTCATTCATGGTGCCTTGTTTTATGTGCGTTTTCATTTCTTATTTTGAAAATTTGCACGTTTACGGGAAAGTTAAAAATAATAGTGTAGGGGCGCCTGGGTGGTACAGCGGTTGAGCGTCTGCCTTCGGCTCAGGGCGTGATCCCGACTTTGTGGGATCGAGCCCCACGCCAGGCTCCTCCGCTATGGGCCTGCTTCTTCCTCTCCCACTCCCCCTGCTTGTGTTCCCTCTCTCGCTGGCTGTCTCTCTATCTCTGTCAAATAAATGAATAAAATCTTAAAAAAAAAATAATAATAATAGTGTAGTAAACACCATTTAACCCTCACCTGGAACGCTGGTTGTTAACATTGTGCCCCATTTGTTTTAAATTATATGGATTTTGGGATTTAGCAAAAATTGAAGATTAAGTCTTTCTTTTTAATTTACAAATATCCATGGTTATTTATCTCAACGCTCTTATTGTAGTGTGTCTGCAAGTGATTTACGTATAAAATTGATAGATGTTGAGAGATTTTTCTCCACTGTAGATATAAAAATAAGACTTTAGTGTCTCGTTTCCCCCAAGTCCCACACTAAAACTGTGGACCTACTGTCTTTTATATAGTTGTGGTATCTCAACATTCTAGAATGGCACTTGGTGAGATATGTCTGAACATTACCCAATTGCTAATGCCTATTATAGGGATTACATAAAATTTGTTTATTGTGACTTTCTTTCATACATTTTACCATAACAAAGCAAAATTCATACTCCTGGGACATGGGGTGACTGGCTGGCTCAGTCAGTAAAGCATGTGACTCTTGATCTTGGGATTGTGAGTTCGAGCCCCACATTGGACGAGGAGCCTACTCAAAAAAAAAAAAAAAATCAAACTATGTTTAATAAATAACATGTATTCCTTCTGTGTACATGGGAGAGACCTGGGAAAACTAACTCCTGGCTGAAGCCATTACCTTAAACATCATCTCCAGTTAAAGACAAGAGATGCTGGGGGTGGGGAGTCTGTTATGGGAGGTTACCAGAAAAAGCATAGTAAACCAGGGTAAGGTTTCTATACAGATTCAAGTCCATGCCTTTTCCATTGATAATAGTTTCTAGAGCCTTCCCCCTCTTGGTACTGAAGGAGACACCCTTACAAATGGAGATTTCTCTTTTATATGAAAATGTCTCTTAAAAGGGTAACTTCTATGCAGTTTTCAGGTTTTCTCTTGAGTCAGCTTAGGGGTGTACAGGTGGCTCAGTCAGTTAAGTGTCTGACTCTTGATTTTGGCTCAGGTTGTGGTCTCAGGGTCATGAGATTGAGCCCCACATGGGGCTGGGGCTCTGCATTCAGCAGAAGAGTCTGCTCGAGATTCTCTCCCTCTGCCCCACTGCTCACTCACTCTCCCTCCCCCCACCAAATAAATTAACAAATCTTAAGGGAAAAAAAATAACCAGCTTGAAATAATGAATATGCCAAAGATTATTATGCAACAGCAAAATTTGCCTCTCCTCCAGGAGCATTATTGTCTCCGAACATGGATTTGTGTCGTTCATCAAATACAATTCACTCAAGTAACATAGGTAATGTTCTTTTGTAGTTATTTAGGGGAGGCGGAAGCCATGTTCCATGTTTTAATTTATTTCATCTGTAGGGTCAATTAAAGTGGTTTTTTGTAGTTTGCTTAGAAAATAACTTATTTCTCAGTATGTTAAATATAAAACAAATGCAACACTGTTTCACGGCCAACATGGCTACCATAGGTTTTACTCTTTCGATTGTGGGCATGACTGAATGCATTTGTAACTAGTCACATCGCCATTAAAATCAGCCATTCAGAAATCAATGCCTTGTCTCCACCAATTATTCTTTTGTCCTTAGCTACCAGCACTTAAAAATTGAGTAGTTGATGTGGTACTTTGTAACCAAGAAGTGTTGTGTATGAGTGTCGATTAAAAACATTAATTCTCCAGGCAGAAGTGTCTGAGAGGAAGAGGGTGTGGCAATGGTAGAAAATTTAACACAGATTATGCGAAAAGATTCAGATCAGGCCTTTAGAAGAAGGCAATGTCTGTTGATGGGGGAAGGGCAGTTTTCCGAGAGCTGTTGTTTGCTGGGTTTGTGGAGGGTGCCGCTGAGGGAAAAGAAGTTCAAAATGTCCTCTCACCTGATCTGTTAAATCCTTCTGGTACTCTTTGGTTTCAGTTTAGATGAAACACTCTAGAAAGTGGCAAAGTTGATTAACCTTAGATCTTTTTCTAACACTTGCGAGTTTTAATATATATCCTTCATAAGCCTGCTTGTCAAAGATTTGATTTTTAGTATGTGCTTTCTTCAAGTTTTCAGGGCTTGTCATCGGAATATTGATTTAATATTTTTTGATGCAATAAGAGTGAAACTAGGAATGACTTATAGCTATTGGGAAAGAAAAGACTGTTTTCATTACTGCAGATTGTATGTTTGTCCAAATAGAAAGTCCAAAAAATCTTAGGATTTTTATAAAATTAACCAATAGATCCAGATATTTAAAAATTAGTAGGTTTTCCATGTTTAAGCAAAAAATACAATATAATGGGATTATGTTAGTGTTTGTCGGCAACAAGATCAGTAAAACGTTCAAATTTAAGATGTGTGTGGGACTATGGAGGAAAGCTACACTGTGCTCTGAGACAACAAATATTTTAAACATGTCCCTTCCCAAATCAGGCTATCTGTTAAGTGGAAGTCTAACCATATTCTCAAACGTTAGTAAAATTGTTCTAAGTTTCATCTGAAAGAAAAAATGCACAAGAATAGGTAGGAGGGGTGCCTGGGTGACACAGTTGGTTAAGTGTCCAATTCTTGGTTTTGGCTCAGGTCATGATCTCAGGGTCATTGGGTCGAGCTCCGTGTCAGGCTCCATGCTCAATGCAGTGTCTGCTCCAGATTCTCCCTCTCCCTCTGCCCCTCCCACTCATGCTGTCTCTGTCTCTTTCTCTCAAATAAGTAAATCTTTAAAAATAAAATTATAGCTAGGAATACTTTGAGAGAGGAAAGTAATGAAGTTTTGGCAGGGGGGTTGTTTCCTTTGTTTCAAAGATTTTATTAGAGCAAAAGCAGAGGGAGAGGGAAAAGTAGGCTCCTCACTGAGCAGGGAGCCCAACCTGGGGCTCAATCCCAAGACCCTAAGATCAGGACCTGAGCCGAAGGCGGACACTTAACTCACTGAGCCACCCAGGCGCCCCGAATTCTTGTAATGCTAGATATGAAGCCATGTTTTAAAGCTAAAAAATTTAAAGTGTATTACTGGTTTACATTTGAACTCTCAGACCAATCGGTAATAACTCAAATAGATGTCAATATATGTAAAATATTGCGAAGGAACAGAAACTGCTTAAAAGCATAAAGTTGAACAAAAGTCAAAATGGCTGCACTAATGCTTCAGTGAAGCTCGATTTTTAAGTAACCTTCTTCCCCTCTTCTGCAAACAACCTCTCCTCCCTTTTGTTCAGTAAATACAGGACTCGGGAGGCTGGTACCACGTACACAATTCCTGTCAAAACTGGTTAGATCCTGTATTTCCCTGTTAAACCCCTGTCCCTGCCCCCCACCCCCTCCCCACAGCCCTTTCCTCTGGACAGGCTTGCAGTGTTTGAAGGCCATATCCTGCCGTGGACTTCTTTGCCTGGCAAAGCTATAAAGCTATTGTTCCTCTTTTATCCAAAACTGTTTTCCCGTGAAATTTGGGTTCTGAAGCATGGAGGTTAATTTTCATCAACTGATCCATCAAAACACAAGAAGGGAAGGGCAAATTTACTTCATTCAACAAGCATGTATTGGAGAACCTTGATTATAGCTTCATAACCTACACCAAAATCCAGATGGATTAAGGGTGAAATAAACTAGGAGAGTATGTCAGTGACTGTCCATGTGTGATGGGATTTTCCAAATAAAACCAATGGGCATGTTCTTTACGGAACAGATTATACATTTAACTGAAAGTATGTTTCTTCTGAAGATGAGAAAGTAAAAGGCAATCAGAATTGGAATATTTGCTAACAATTTTTGGAAAAAGGGAGGCTGAATGCCTTAATATGAAAATAATTCATGCTAATCACTAGCTTTAAAAACAGCCTTATTGAGATAGAAATCGTATACCATACAATTCACCCCTTTAAAGTTTACAATTCGATGTTTGGGTTTTAAGATTTTATTTATTCATTTGAGAGAGAGGGAGAGCACAAGCAGGGGGAGAGGGAGAGGGAGAAGCCAACCCCTGCTGAGCTGGGAGCCCAGCATGGGGCTTGGTCCCAGGATCTGGAGATCATGACCTGAGCTGAAGGCAGACACTTAACTATCTGAGCCACCCTTGATGGTTTTTAATAGAACCGTCACAATCAGCTTTAGAACATTTTCATCACCCCCAAAAGAAATCATAAACATCTCTGTGGTCTCTCCTCATTACTCCTCAACACCCTTATCCTAATATATATTTTAAAAGCATTAATAATCCTTAGAAGGTGATGTACAAATGGTAAATATGAAATATTGAAATTCAATACAAATAATCCAAATTAAAACAATGTAACTTTTATATATACACCAAATTAGGTTTGTTTTTTTTTTAATGAGCGTTTTGATATTCACCCTCATAATTATGAGACTATCTTAAACATGTTCACACTGCAGGGAGGAGTGTTAAAATCTACCGAAAAAGCAGTCTGACCCCATGAAAAGCCTTTAAAAACATTCAGATTCTTTGATCACTGGTTCACTTCTTGGAAAATATCCTAAGGGAATAATCAGAGATCAGGGTCCCCATTTAAATGCAATTCTAGGCCAAATCCTTATTTGTGGTGAAATAAAAATACATAAACCTCCAACGATAGAGTAATAAATGGGTACTTTTTCTTTTTTTTACATTCATACAATGCGGTATTGTGGAACGTTCTTATACTATACCTAGTCCCGTGGAAAATTACTGTTAAGGGAAGTAAACTGGAAGCCTACATGTATGATCTCAATTATGAAAAAAAATTAAATTGAAGACAAAGGAACATTCAGAATTTCCCTGAAATATATCACATCTTGATATTTTGAGAGCAATTCCTTCTCCAGCTCTATAAAATTGTTGCTTGCCAAATATGTATTTGGAGCATTTTCCACATACGGTTTGCCTTAGGGAATCTTATTAAGACTCCTCACCCCAACCTTTATTGGGGGAGGGAGGAGCCCTCTTTTCTCTCCATTTCTCTTTCACCCACAGATGTTTTTAGCTTTAAGCCTTGGTGCTTAGCAATGTGTCCCAAGGCCTTATCCTCTGGGTAGCCCTATACGATACTCTACTCCTGTATCTTGAGTGGAGAAAAACTTGCTGTGGCACTCACGAGAAGATTAATTTAACCAGTCCTATAGGGCACTGTCAGCCTGACTTCAAGATCCCAGGACGCCTAGACTGGCACCAGCCTTGCCTGAGGCTCCTTCGAATGTATATATAGAATTTCATTATCTGATAGCAGATAAATGATCATTTAATAGGTCTAATTCTTTCAGCTGCTCACCAGTGCAAAACAAATATTCCCTTCAGCAGGTGGACTTAAAAATATACTCTCTGGTGTTACCCATTGCACATCCGATCAATTGTGAGAGCAAATTGGATGAACAATATTGGTGCAGAAGGAGGAGCCAATTTAACTCAAGAATTTGGTACATTTCATGGAAAGGCTCAACTACCTTCAAGATCAGCTAAGAAATAGAAACCATTTTTTTCTTTAAAAAAAATGTGTTTTGTTTTCTTGGGTTTTTTTTTTCCCCAAGGATTTATTTCTGCAAAACTAATCACTAGCTTAAATGTTACTGGGTATTTATAACTTACTTTCTTTGTCCTCAGACTTATTAATGAACTTTCTGGCCCAGTCAGAATTCTTTCATTTCACTTAGTTCCAAGGAGAAATATTTTCTTTTGGGGAAGGTTTACCTACTCCCCCACCCAAAGAAACATGCCCCTTCAAATATGTCCCTTAGAGCCCATTGAGTTCATGACAACAGCTAACCTTCATCAAGCATTTCCTTATTACGTGTTCTCGGCACCTGGCCCATTCTTTCACTTCATAGTCACCTTGGGAGTGGATGCTACTCTTGGCCCAGTTTGAAAAGGGGGCAAAGAAGTATATGAATCTGTAATAAATGGCATCTCAATAAGCAAGAAGGTTTTTTTTCTGATCTGTTTTTCCATCTGAACATTCCATCTCCTTCCCCAGACCCTGCCCTGCTTTGAGTGTAGTAGTTCTTCGTTCTTTAAACATGCCAACACATTGAGGAACAAAGGGTGGAAGCACGATGAATTAACTCGAGCTTGCTGAATCACCCCCAAGAGTGTATGGTGAGAGGAAGAGAAAGGCAGAAGCGAGAAGTGTGGTCAACGTCAGTCCAGTGAGGGCCATGCCAAGTAGGAGAGGCAGGTGAGAAATCCTGAGACAAAATAGTCCTAAAGGTAGGAGGAAAAGCCAGAGAAAGGAATCTGGAAGCCACAAAAGGGAATAGTTTCAAGAAGTGCTGTCAGTCTTAACAATCGAAGCTTAGGAGATTTGAGAGGGAAAGGTTTTGGTATAAAATATATGGTAGTCATCAAACTCCAATTTCCAGAGTTCACCTAAGTAGGCAAGCATTACTTCTCTAGCTAATGTAATAAACACACCCTCACACACACCAGAAAGGGTGGCCTCAGGGCTGTGAGGAACAAGAAGCTTGTTTGGCTGAGCCCGGTAGGCCTGTAGGGCTGGCTTTTGTGTGGCTGAGGGAATTCTGCACACTGCTGCGTTCAGCTAAGGAATGAGAGAGGAGGAGGTATTGGCTTCAAAGACCACAGAGCGCTGTTGGGGGCAGGGCCCTGGGTAAAGCCCACCTATGGAGAAGCACTTGAGGGCAAGGGGAGATTGTAAAGGGAATCTTAGCCTTCTTGATCTCCATGACCAGCCATCCTGATTTGCCCAGAACTGAGGCGGCCGCCAGACCCAGGACCTTGAATGCTAAAACCAGGATGAGCTGGTCATGGGATCTTTGTCTTTCCCTCCAGATCTTCAGGAAAATTGACATCAGTACTTTGAGAGTGGAATTTATCTTTTCTGGGTATTGACACTTCAGAAATTGGGCTGTAGGCAGGCACAGAGAAAGAAGAGGGGAGTGGGGTGGCTCAGGTAGGAGAGAATTATAAAGGAGCCAGGAGCATGGCTTGGGGATGACATCCTCTTATGCAAGCTGAGAAGCCCAGCCCAATCTTCCACGTCTTTGTGGGCAGGATTTGTGAATGGGTAGAAATGAGAACAAGCCCAACAAAGCTGGCTCCAATGATGACATGTCAGCGCATATACTGAATTACACTGACCAAACTTTGCAGGTTCTCCTTTGGAAAACCCTTCTATGATGTACCCAGTTACCGAGGTTACCAGCCCGAGAGGCATCCCTGAGTTTTCCTCTCTCCCCCAGCCAGTCACTAAGCTCTCTCTTCCAACAGTGTCTTTTCAAACTCTCCCCTCTTGTCCTCAAGCCCTGTTCAGTTCCTTATTACCTCTCACCTGGAGTGTTGCCACTTTCCAAGCTGCCTGTTCTTAAATGCTGGCTTCCAGAATATGTCACCAAAACAACTGGTCATAAGACAGAGCAGAGTCGATTTACTACAATAATGGAGAGCTTCCATTTCCAGGTTCCTGGTAGCAACTCAGGGGGAGGAGAGCCAAGCAGGGCTATTTACGAGCCTTTAAATTCTCATTAAGTTGGGTCCGACAATGTGGGATCTTGGGTAATGATAGCAATAAAATAGTCTGGGATTGGAAGAAACAGCAAAGGTGAAGCAAAAAGTTCAAATGGTCTTAGGATACAAATTGTGTACAAGCATCATGTGATGCTTTTTATTTATTGCAGAACTGATGGGCCTTGAGGATGTTCCTGGAGTGAAAAATGAAGTTATTTGCAACGTTTACCTCCCAGGGCAAGAATTTTCTAGAATAGTAATGTTATGTTGGTGAAGAGAGTATACTGTGTGGGTATAGATGGTTTTGCCTCTCACCACCTTACCTTATCTCTCACTCTTCCAATCCAGTAACAGCAACAACAACAAAAATAATAGTAGCAGTGAATACTTTCTTAACTGTCATTATGTGCCAAGCAGTGTCCTATGCATTTTATAGATATTTGCTCATTTAGTCCTCCACAGTCTGACAGCACAGGCACAACTGTCCACACCATACAAATGGAGGAATGAAGCAGCTCATTCTTTTTGGTGTGGAATAATATTCCACTGTCTGAGTGTATTTATAATATAATAATATTCCATTGTTTGAGTGTGGTATAAATGCCACAGTGTCTTTACTCGTTTACCCACTGAAGGGCATCTTGGTTGCTTCCAAGTTTTGGAAATGCTGAAGCAAGCAGCTATAAACACGCGTGTACAGGTTTTTGTGTGGACGGAAGTTTTCAACTTTTTTGTAAATACCAAGGAATGCAGTTGCTGGGTCATGTGGTAAGCATTGTGCTTAGTGAAGTGAGACACCTTCAAACTGTCTTCTGAAGTGGCTGTACCATCTCACATTCCCGCCAGCGGTGAATGGGAGTTCCTGGTGCTCCACACCCTCACCAGCACTTGATGTTGTCAGTGTTCGGGGGTTTGGCCATCCTTGTAAGTATGTGGTGGCCTTGCATTGTTTGAATTTATAATTCCCTAATTGGATCGATGTGAATCATCTTTTCATATGCTGATTTGCCATCTGTATATCTTCTTTGGTGAGGTGTCTGTTCGGGTCTCTTGCCCATTTCAAAAAAATTGGGCTGTTTGGGGTTTTTTAAATTGACTTTTCAGAGTTCTTTGTGTATTTTGGATAGCAATTCTTTA
Organism: Ailuropoda melanoleuca; assembly: GCF_002007445.2. Classification (NCBI taxonomy): domain Eukaryota; kingdom Metazoa; phylum Chordata; class Mammalia; order Carnivora; family Ursidae; genus Ailuropoda; species Ailuropoda melanoleuca. The sequence goes on from NC_048234.1 coordinate 30,683,734, forward strand.
TCAGATATGTCTTTTGCAGTCTGTAACTGTGAATTTTTTTAACAGAAAAACGCATGTTAATATGTTTAATCAATAGCTGATATTGCTCCTTGGGAACAGGGTCGGCACCTCTTCATTTTTCTATTTGTAGGCGTAGCAGAGAGCACGATGTACAATAAATGCTCATCAAATATGTGGTAAATGAATAACAACAATTGATTTGCTTAATCCTGATTACCCTTCTTACGGAAAAAAAAATCCCCTTTTAGACATATATTTTCCCCTCAAATCAACAAAAATCATAACAGTAGAAGGGGAAAAAATATAAATTGACTCACAACCATCTAACATTTGGCTCAATTCAGCTTGTTTATATTCTCCCTGTAAAACACAACCTTCCTGAAAACGAAATGGGGCACGTGAATTAAAGCATTCTGTCATTTTTTTTCCCCTCCCCGCAAATATATCTCTTCAGGAAATTTGATCTCCTAGAATCTGGTGTTCTTTCCTCACTGCCTATGCATGTGACTGAGGTAACTGGAGAGTAGGGCCAACCCAGCAGGTGTGGTCAGGTCAAAGAGTTTGAGTCTCCGGCCCATGGAGGCGGTTCCTTTTCATTGGCTAGGGGAGCACGAGTGGGAGGAGGAGAGAGCGCAGTCTCGCGGGTCCCTGGGTGCATTTTTTTCCCAAGCCATTTATAGACACTCCACAAAAGGGGTCAGCATACACCTGTTTCCTATGAAGCTGGACTGCACTTTGTAGGAGGGGCAAGCAAGGAAACAGGAATGGGTAATAAAAATAGGGAAGATGTGCATGGGCAAAAAACTCGGGGGAAAGGGGCACCTGGCTGTCTCAGTCGGTAGAGCATGGACTCCTGACCTCAGGACTGTGAGTTTGAGCCCCACGTGGGGTGTGGAGATTACTTTAAAAAAAAGGAAGAAAGAAAAGAAAACTCAGGGGAAAAATACATGCATTTTTGGCTTAGGACTAGTAACAACAAACCAGTGGGGCAGGAGAGAGGAAAGCTTTCTCTAGAATCTCTCCACATTACTATTGCATGGTAGGGGGCTGTGGGGAATGACTTGATTCAGTCGTGCTGTGTCGTGTTTTTGGAAAATATTTAAGTAATTAATTTTTAAAGATTTTATTTATTTGCTTGGGAGAAAGACCAAGCATGAGTGGGGAAGGAGCAGAGGGGGAGGGAGAAGCAGACTCCCTGCTAAGTGGGAAGCGCACCACCGCTAGCGGGAGCGCAGGGCTCAATCCCAGGACCCCAAGATCATGACCTGAGCTGAAAGCAGATGCTTAACTGTCTGAACCAGCCGGGTGCCCCTGCTGCTGTGTCATTTTAACAGCTGGCTCCGGCCGGAGTGTAGTATCAGAGGAAGAGAAATTGCCAACTGTGATTGTTACATCCATTCAAGTGGGTCTTCCTCAACCTGAGCACTATTAACATTTTGCACCAGATAATTCTTTGTTCTAGGGGTGGGCTGTCCTGTGTATTTTAGGATGTTTAGCGGCGTCGCTGGCCCCTAGGCACTACATGCCAGTAGTACCCCCCTTCCCATCCAGTTGTGACAACCAAAGATACTTCTAGATATTGCCAGATGTCCTCTGGGGAGCAAAATCATCCCTGCTTGAGAGCCACTGATTTATAGGAAGAATTCGATTTCCATCACAGTGCCTGGGCAGAGTGTCTCCTACGCGAAAATTCTCTGAGTAGGTATTAGATGTACTCTGGGGAACCGAGACCTCATGGTTGCTGCCAATAGGAGCTGAAATCTGATGGGTGTGAAGATAAATGGATGGATGTGGGATGTCTCAGTAGGAAGATGTTATTTGTCTTGGGAATCAGCCAGTATTTAGAAATACACGTCATCTAAACTGCTTCCTTTCTAGCCAATCGCAGGAGGTAAAAGAATCCTTATGTGAGGCCAGACCACGCAGTCCACAATTAGATCCTCTAACCAAGAAAAAAAAAATGACATCTATTGAAAGTATGATTGGCTTCTGGAAATATGTAGACAACTAGTTATATCAATGACTCTCAAATACTAGAACTGCTTCAGAAGCAAGTGAAGAGGTTGATAAAACTACAGATGTCTTGGGGGTGGCTGGCTGGTTCAGTCCATGGAGCATGTGTCTCTTGATCTCAGGGTTTTGAGTTCAAGCCCCACATTGGGTATAGAGATTACTTTAAAAAAATAAAATCTAAAAAAAAAAAAAAATACAGGTGTCTGGGCCACACCTTATGTTTCAAAATCCAGGAGGGGAAACCGGGTAGAGTCGATTCTTGTTCTTCTGAGCACTTACGCTCTATAGAGTCACTGCAAATACACTGATACAACGGGAAATACTGGCTTAGGTTCTCGAGAACTTCTGGTCACAACGTTTTCGTCCACTGGCCATTTGCATGAACACAGGTTTGTCTGCCAACTTCTTTTAAAACAAGCCAGTCTCGTCGGCACTGAGAATCTGCTCCCCCACACACCCCTTTTCCTATAAAATACTTAGATATTTAAAAATTCCTTTGAAGCCTCCTGATGGGCAGAACCAGCCTCCCCTGCAAGCTGGACACGTTTCAGCCTTGCGGTCTTAGGAAACGTGTGACGCAGGCAGCGCTCGCCCAGAAAGCCTTGGCGTTTCTTGAGTCCAGATAACAGAACCGTATCTCTTTGGCTTTCAGCCTCACAATAATGCTGCCCACTATGGGCTTTTTTTTTTTTTTTTTAAGTTTGTTAGCCTCCTTTCCCTCTTTTCCATACCTTCATCATGCCTAGCAGGTCGTCCTTCAGCACTTCCTGGGGCCGCCTCACCCAGATCGGCCCATTCAGTCTGCCTTTCTTGGGAGTATGATGATGTCGATTGATTAGCGTTGAACTCACAGCCAACAGCACGAAAACTCATGCCTCGTGGAAGCTTCTCTAGCACATGTATCTTCTGTGTAAGGCTGATGGCTGCTTTCTTGTGCTTGGAAGCAGTAGACAATACTTTAGCACTGTGCTGGGGGCCACTTTAAATGAGGAAATCACCAGGAAAAGGCCCCAAAATACCCAAAAAGCAAAAAAATGCAAAAATCGTGGCACTAAATTGACTGTGAAAAGGACACTTGTTTACAGCATGAGAGCTCACAGGGAAGATGAAGCATGGCCTCGCTCCGCCTCAGCTGGGAATGTGTGTATTGAGTAATTCCCATTTTTTGCCTCTCTGTACATGAGGACGAGTGATCCCAAAAGGGCCACAAGAAATGATTTTGGAGTTACGAATACAGGTAGCAAGGATGCAGATTTGCTAATACGGGATTCGTGAATAATGAGGATCAATGGTATCTGTATTTTTATCAAGCTCCCTAGGGACTCTGGGACACAGCCAAGTGCAGGATACTCGGAATTACATACTTGGTGAATGTGATATAGTGCATCTATTTGGTATTTGATATAAAATTTTCTGAAGTGACCCCACCCTGTGACATTCAGCTTTATCGTTCTGCCCCAATGAAAAACGTTTTTAAAGCTATGCCTTTGCTTCATGCTGCATGGGTGGCTGGCTGTTGAGATTTTATTGGAGAAATCATTTTTATTCTTTCGACCACAGAGAAGTGGAGGGAGTTTAAAAATATTCTTCTAGGGGCGCCTGGGTGGCTCCATAGGTTAAGCGGCTGACTCTTGATCTCAGCTCAGGTCTTGATCTGAGGGTTGTGAGTTCAAGCCCCGTGCTGGGGCTTAAAAAAAAAAAAAAGAATTAAAAAATATTCTATGTGATGGGAGTCCAGAAAAATTAGGTTACCACTGCAGAATTAAGATAGGAAAGATAGCACAGCTCAGGTAAGTCTTTCTCTCTTGGAAAAAGGCAACTAAATCTAATGGGGAAAAACACCAGTGTGTAATGACTATTTCTCTCTATATTTGATACGGAGGAGAACTGAAATACTATGGTAGGGTTTTTTCTCTTTAAATTGAGAAAAATGATCAAAAGATTCCTTGAAGATGACATCTTCCTCTACTAATTTTCAGGATTTCCATAATTGCAATTACTCTTTGTGTCTTTTTGTGCGTAATTTGTCCATCCTGTAGAATGTAAGCTTTGGAGATTGTGTCTTATTCACCACCAAAACCCTAATATTTGCTGCAGGGACTGGTGCATAGCAGGTGTTCCAAAAATGTTTTTAAATAAGAAAAGGGGAAAGTGAATAAACATTTTTTGAGCACTTACTGCATGCTGAGCAAGTTGATATCCCATTTCTTTCTCACAAACCTATATGGTAGATATGCTTAACCCCATTTTACAGATCAGAAAACTGAGGCTCAGAGAGGCTTTGTAACGAATCCATATCAACTCCTCAGACATCATTAGTCACCAACTTACCTTCTGTCTCTCCTTTTTTCTTGCTGGTAGTCCCTCAGTTGTGTTAAGTATAGAACACGCTCCCTACCCCCACTCTCACACGCTTCGGGGGAAGGCCATCCCAGCCCACATTCCAAGTTTAAGTCCTGATTAATTTTTTAAAAATCGGGGTAGAGTTGTTTCCTTTGTCCATGATTAGTCTAGGGGTTGACATATGACTCAGTCTGGCTAATGAAATGCAAGGACAGGTTTGCTGAGGTTTGGATGTTCTGAAAAAGGTTCGAAACTCCTAAGGAGACGTTGGGAGAGATTCTCTGGATTTGATATTTCCTACATGGGATGCAGTCATTTTGTGACCTGAAATGGCAACGTGGGGAGATCAGGGAGCCAGAGGGTCCCTCATGACACTGAATTAACTAGTCACCCGACCTCTGAACTTAGCAGGTTGGAAAATGAGCTTCTCTATTGTTTTAGGCATTCTGAATCAGGGTGATATTTCCAGATGAGGCCCTCCCAACTGACATCATCAGGTAGGTAAGAAATGGCAAACCCATCATCCCAGGTCTGGCTCTGACGTCTGTGTTCCTTCCGCTCTATTCCACTATCTTTCGGAAGGTGAAGTTGTTCAGAAAAAGGCCTGGAAACTTCCAAGTCCTGTGGGGGAACTAAACGCTGCTGATTATTCTAAGTCATTCATCTGTCCCCTGTAGCACATTCTTCATAGATTTGGCGATAGATTTATCCACTGCACAGGTGTATACGCAGTAAGTACGACGTAATGCTTCAATCTATTTTAACTTGTATTTTCTTCTGTCATTGTCTCTGTCTTTCCTTATGAATCATAAGTTCTCCGAGGGTAGTACTCCTGTCTTGTTTATCCATAAATCAGTACTTGAACATTTCCTGTAAGTTCCAAGTGACAGAGACACAAAGTAAATTAACTTAAACAGTGAAAAGTGATGTTCGGGCTCCAGTCACCAGACCACAGGAGTGGAGCGGGCCTCATGCATGAATAGACCCAGGAGTGGCTTGTGACTCATACACAATCAGGCCTCCGCAGTTCACAAGGTTGTCTCTGGAACTTCATGCCTTCAGGTTTCCCTGCTCGGCTGGGACCATGACTGTTGGCCACTTCCAAGTCGACAGTCACGCGGTTTCTGACAACTGAGAAAACAGAGGCTTTTCTTTAGCTTCTATGGAAACATCCTGGAGAATATTCCTGATGGGCTGGGCTTGGGTCGAGTGCCCATCCCTGAACCAGTTACTACGGCTAAGGCACCATGATTGGCCCACCCTGGGCTGTATGTCAGCTTCTGTATTTAGAGGGATGGATGTGATAAAGGAAAGCATTCACCCTATTCTCCCAAGGACTTCTTCTCAGGCTGTTAGCCTGGTGGTGGGTTAACAGTGGTCTCTGCAAATAGCTAGATGACTAATAACCACATATTTGTGTGTCACTGGTCACAAATGAGCACACACACCAGAGTACACATGCATCACACTCTTCCCCAATTTCAGAACTCCGTGCAGACAGCACGGGAAGAATTCCAGCACCAATATTTTATTGTATTTCTATCAATTTTATTTATTTATTTTGAGAGAGAGCGAGAGAGAGGGAGAGAGAGAATCTCAAGCAGACTCCCTGCTGAGCACAGAGACTGACATGGGGCTCCATCTCATAACCCTGAGATCACAACCTGAGCCCAAACCCAGAGTCAGAGGCTTAATGGACTAAGCCACCCAGGCGCCCTCAGCACCAATATTTTAAAGCTGGGACCTTTTTACTTTCAACCCTTCGGCGCACGCGTCCCGTCTTGATGATCGCCAGATAGCAAGGACCTTCCCCCATCCCCCACAATGAATGGAGGAGGGAGAAAAGGACACCTACCAGCTTGCACATGGAAGTGTTCTCAACACCGAGCAGCCCAGGTCACAAGCATTTGCCTTCCTGCTTCGGGGTTGAGGCTTCTCATTTTTGAGCCACTTAGCCCTCCAATGTTTCTCCCTGGCGCAGCCTGTTCAATCACCAGCATGGAAAAGAGAGGGGGCAGCCTTCATCTTGGAACTTGAGTGATGGGGGGTGGGGGTCCCGTCTCAAGACGGGACACGGGTTGAAGGTGACAAAGTTCTAGGGAACATCAGTCCCACGGCTTGCCTACTCTTGGGCTGGAGGCAAGGGAGGCAAGGAAGGGAGGAAGCTACCCCTCCTTTTTTTCTCTTGCTTCCACCAGCTAGTAAATAACACTGTAGATAGCGATGTGCTAGAAACTAAAAGTGCTTAGTGCAGCCCAGACAATGATGCTGAAATTCTTAGCCAACCCCGGCTCATAGCAGCCCTAAGACAGTTTCCATAGCGGAAGCTCAGAGTTGTTAAAAGGAGTTTTGGTTTATTTACTTTATACAAAAATCGTGTATAAATTGTATCATTGGAAGAATGGTTATTACTCATTTTAAATGAGGTATGTGAGTGTTGGTTTTTCCTTGGCTGGACCGCCAGTATCGGTTAAGCAAGAGGGGATGACTGTCTCCGCTGATGTGTGGAGATCACCTTTGACATGAAAAGTGACTTGAGTCAGGGCTTTTCCAGGCCTCCATGAAGCAAACCGAAGTATTCAAAAGAGTAAGAATAGGTGAGGCACCTTTTCTTTCCCCTTGTGTTGGTTTCACCTATTGTGATTGTAACAAATCATCACAAATGCAGCAGTTTAAGCAACACAAACATATTCCCTGCCCTTCTGGAAGCTGGCAGTCTGCAATCAGTTTTACGGAGCTCAAGTCAAGGTGTCTGCAGGGCTATTTCTTCTGTGTCTCTGGGGCAGGATCTCTTCCTTTTCTGCCTTGGCTGGATTCCTTGCATTCCTGGGCTTCAGGCTCCCTTCCTCCACTTTCCCAAAGCCAGAGAGAAACTTCTACAGATCTCTTCTTCTGTAGGGCTTCTTTGGGGGCCATTGTTCATTACCCATCCTACCAATGCCTTTTACTAAATTAACAATATAAATTGAGAGAGAAATTATAAATCAAGAGACATTTACTTTAGTAAAAAAAAAAAAAAAAAAGATTGAAAACGTGTCACACATCAGGTACTCCTGGTTTAGCTCCAAAATTTTTCCCTTAAAATTTTGTTGCCTAAAAAATACACTAGAAAGTTTTTTTAAGGATTTATTTCATAAAATAAATTATAAAATTTATAAAATTAAAAATTTTTAAATTATAAAATAAATTTTGTTTGAGAGAGAGAGAAGAGGGAGCAAGGAGCAGGGGGAGGGGCAGCTCAGCAGGGAGCCTGTGATGGGCGGCTGGATCCCAGTACCCTGTGACCATGACCTGAGCCAAAGTCAGATGCTTAACCAACTGAGCCACCCAGGTGCCCCCACAATCTGAAAAGTCTTAAGACCACACATTTTGAGTTGTTTTTCCTTATTTTTTCATTTTTAATTTTATGTAATATAAATTTTGGTCACATGAAGCTCACCTACATTTGTTTAGACAAATACTCATTTCTCTATAATCACTATCAAAACTTCTTTTCATCTTTTTCTTTTTTGGCTTTTTAAATTTTTATTCATCAACTCATCGAGGTCACATCTAACATTAAGTAGGAAATAAAGCATTTCCTCTTACTGAGCGATGTTTCCCTTGTGGTGGGCTGTCTGACATGGAATAAAATGAGCTGAAGAGTTCTCTGGACAGACTTCTCTGTTCATCTGCAATTCTATTAACCCCACAACCCCGATTAATCTGGTTTTCCACAGTGGGCTCTATTTTATCCTAGACCGTGACACTTTCCATCACTTCTTGCTCTGTCACTTTCTGGTAGGGAGAATTCTTTCAAGTGTTTTAACTTCTTGGATCTCAGTGTAAGGAAGCAGATCTTTCGTAAAAACAAAGTACAGGTTTAGCTCTAAGGATAGTTATTCCAGCATTGTTGGCATTTGAAATAATCTCGATACCCAAATAAAGGGGAACAACTAAATAAATTCATGCATCCACACGATAAAGTAGTCAACAATCATTCATGTGATGGTGTAGATGACAGCTTTCAAAATGCACTGCCCAGACCAATAGCATCAGCATCGACTTGTTGGAAGTGCAAATTCTTGCACCCCCAGCCTCCATACTCTCCCCCTCGCCCCCCAGGACTGCTGAATTTGAGAGTGGGGGGGGTGGGTGGAGACCAACAGCCTGTCTATACTCAGCTCTTCTAGTGATTCTGACGCAGGTCACATCTGAGCAGCACTGGAGTAGACAACATTTACTGATGTGAAAAGAGGTCCACAGCATAAGTCAAATAAAAGCAGATTACAAAAGAGTATATACAGCGCCATCTCAGTTCTGAAATATTCACACATACATACGAATGTTTAGAAACAGATGGGTAAAGATGTACATTAAAACGTTGACAGTGGGGGCGCCTGGGTGGCACAGCGGTTAAGCATCTGCCTTCGGCTCAGGGCGTGATCCCGGCATTCTGGGATCAAGCCCCACATCAGGCTCCTCTGCTATGAGCCTGCTTCTTCCTCTCCCACTCCCCCTGCTTGTGTTCCCTCTCTCACTGGCTGTCTCTATCTCTGTCGAATAAATAAATAAAATCTTTAAAAAAAAAATGTCGACAGTGGTTAGCACTGTGTGGGGACATTAGAAATGACTTCATTTAAATATATATGTTAAAGATTTTGAGAGAGAGAGACAGCAAGGGCCGGGAGGGGGACAAGCCGACTCCATGCTGAGTGCGGAGCCCAGTGTGAGGCTCAGTCTTGCAACCCTGGGATTGTGACCTGAGCCGAAATCAAGAGTCAGACCCACTTAACTGACTGATCCACCCGGGGGGGCCCCTAAACAAATATTTTATTTGGACTTTCAAACGTTCCTACAATAAATACATATTACTTATGTAATTTTAAGAAAGAACAAAATAAACGTTCTCCGTTTGGAAAGATTTGGCAGATAAGGAGGACTCATCTGTGCCCCTGAGTTTTACTCTCCACTTGGGGGATCCCCTCATTACCGCAACTATCAACCAGTGGGTACCCCGAGAGCACCATTTACTAAATCTCTCAAGCAGACTGAAACCAAATTGCCTTTCTTGATCTCCCTTAGTATGGCTGGAATTTTCAAAACCACCTTGCCAAGAGATACTAAGAGGTAACCCAAAATGAGCTGGCCAGAAAATAGAAATAAAAATTTCAGAAGGTGCTTTCGGAGCCTAGCACAGCTATCCACTCCTTTTTCCATTTCCTGTTTGGCACGAGACATCTCTCTCTCGTGGCAATCGGGGCTGGATCACTCCATGAACACCTCCTCATCCAGATTGCTTCTGGGGCTACAGGCCTAGCTTCACGACCAAGGTTGGGTTCCCTCCCAAGCTGCTGTTGGGACTCGTGTCAGACCCAATGGATTGCCTCACTCCTTGTGCGTGACTCTGACTTTAAGGGAGGCTGACTCTAAGAGCTGTGATGTCATAGTCACGTCAGCCCACAAAAATCAGGGGTGCAAAAGTAACACTTTCATTTGGAGTAAGTCAGCTCCCATTTCCATTTGAAAGAAACATTTATTTTGTGAATTCTGTTAATCAATGTTTAAATGCTATGAATAGCCAAACCTATTGATTTTTTTTTTTTTTTTAAAGATTTTCTTTATTTATTCGACAGAGATAGAGACAGCCAGCGAGAGAGGGAACACAAGCAGGCGGAGAGGGAGAGGAAGAAGCAGGCTCATAGCAGAGGAGCCTGATGTGGGGCTCGATCCCAGAATGCCGGGATCACGCCCTGAGCCGAAGGCAGATGCTTAACCGCTGTGCCACCCAGGCGCCCCCACTGTCAACGTNGATTCTTCAGAGTTAAACAGCTATCATTAGGGATATGCCTTTTTCCAGAGTTTTTCTTCCTAATCTTCTTCCCTCTCAGTTGGTTCTAAATTCGTGGATTCTTATGCCACTGCCAATGATTGGAAATGAGGAAGAGGTCGCCTCACTTCTGGGTCTTTCTCGCTCCGTCCCCTGCTGGCCTTCTGCTCCCGATGTTTCCTTGGTATCCGCGTGTGATCCCCAGGGTGTTCTAAGTGGTGGCGGATCTGTAGGTGTGGATCATGGCATGGGGACCCGTGGAGATGCCACCACGTTACAGTGGCTATAATTTGGTTTAAAATACTTCCCCATATGCACTGTGATATTTTGTATCCACTTTCCAGATGAAGCCGAAACCTAGGAGGTAATCCGGAAGGCGCAGTCAAGGTGTGATCAACGAGGATTAAATCAGAAACAATTACAGTCCAGAAGCGCCTTCATCAAAACAGCATTTTGCTAATTAGCACAGGGGAGGTCAGAAAGGGACTTTACTGGAGAAACGAGTAATTTAGTTTAAGAAACTGACTTACTTAGTATGATGATTCTTAGAAATGTAGTCTCACTGGGGATGTTAAAGGGATTCAAAATATGCAGACTGAAAATACCTTAAAGAGACCCCTCATATGTACAGGGGGTAAGAATTCAGAAAAACCTAAAATTTCTCTTGATCCCTAAATGGTTGCTCAGTTATTGGCGTAGCAAGATTTCAGAGTGATAGCAACCAGAAGCCATAGATGAAGAGTCTGCGGCTTGGGAACCTTTCCTGCAGCGTATGACTGCGTCCCCCAGAAGGTACAGAGCTAAAACCTCAGCGAGCACACAGGGCAGCATCAGCTTTCGATGACGACCAACGAATACGTGTGTCATGACCATCTGTCTGGGTGGCAGAGTTGGCCTGTGATTGCTCTCCGTAACCTGACAGATTATAGGGTGTAGTTAAATCTCACTTTCTCAAACTTCTTTAGTGGCTGCTATTTTCCAGCAAAGACAGCCTAAAAGTTTTTAGGATGTGATCAAACTGGCTTAGGTCAGTTCACAACGAGACTGCCCTTCCCCGATTCCCAGTAAGAACAGGGAATCTTCACTCTTTCCATGTGTCTTTCATCTTGGTCTAGGGTCCCCAGTGAGGTCTTCTGACTCTTCCATGCTTCACTCCAAGACCCCTATGATCTTCCCCCATGCCCCTCCGGAACCTCGGAACCTGGCAGGAGGGGAGCTTCCTTTACCTTGTATGGGATGAAAAAAAAATGAATGTGGGAAATCTTATCAGTTAATATCACATGTCATCCCTGAGACTTTTTTAAAAAAGATTTTATTTATTTACTTATTTATTTAGAGTGCTTGCAAGCAGGGGGAGGGGCAGAGGGAGAGAGAGAGAAAGAATCTCAAGCAGACTCCACGCTGAGTGCAGAGCCTGACACAGGGCTCCATCTCACGACCCCGAGACCATGACTGGAGCCGAAATCAAGAGTGGGACACTTAACCCACTCAGCCACCCAGGCACCCCTCCTCCCTGCTGCCGTTAACATCTATACTGAAGTTAAACACTTACAATAGCAAGGGAACAAGTTCCCTCAATCACATTCCCCAATAGTTAAAATAAATCGATTTCTGTAGTGTTACGGATATGTTGGGATTAAAAAAAATTCTTTTGCTCAACTCTCTGTCTTGCAACATATTCAGCATGCCTTGCCCTTGTGCACTAAAAGCCGATCGTTAAAAAACATATAAGCAAACATCCAACATTTCTAAGTGCCTCGAAAGGGAAAGTACTGCCTTGAGAAGGGCTGCATCTGGATCTTCCAAGCCGCTGCAGGGTTTCTGGGAAGACAGCACGAGGCTTTGGTGGCGGGGGAGGAGGCCAGTGGTCCAGGGCTCAGAGCCCCATCAGCTGCCTGAGTGTGCCGCCCGCACGGCCAGCTTGCCCAGGTCGCGGGGCAGTGATAGCTAGCGCATGCGTCGTGAGTAGAAGCCTTTGCAGCAATCTCGGACTATCGGTTCCTCTGCTTTCTTGGGCCGTTTCTTTGAAGGTGCCCGAAGGTGTTCTATCCCTTGAGCTTCACCATCCAGCGTGATATTCGCCCTCTATTTCTCTGCCGTGGGTCCAGAGCCATCAGTTGCACATCTTTGTTAGAGATTGTGGGTCCAAATTGTTCGCCAGAACTTAAAGTAAGTGGCAAAAAGAGGACATATTAGAGAAGTCATATCCCGTATTAATAATGTTGGTAAAGGTGTGTTTCCTGGTGTGTATATATTTGTTTTTGAAATATTTGGAAGTCGATATTTTTGAAATATTTGGTATTATATATATGATAAAATAATAAATATAATAAAAAACCAAATATTAGTGTTGTAGGGTCAGCACTAAAGTGGCATGTGTAGATTTTTAAAAAATTAAAAAAAAATTTTATTGTTATTTTTTAACCCCAGTATAGTTAGCACACGGTGTGTGTATATATTCACAAAAGGATGGAACCTTTGGGGGAAAAGGTCTCTGGTTGCCTAGAAGAGACAAGAACAAAGGGGGGGCGGCAGGGGACAGCTGTTTCCTTGCGCAGGCGCAGTAACGAACCGGAGTTGCTAATTTACAGGGAGGCGGGTGCGGGTATCCGCAGCGCTGTTTGGGCACCTCAAGGGGTGAGGATTCATGCAACAGCCGTGGACGGAACAAAGTGGTGCCAGTTGAACGCTGTAACATTGGTGTGGCGTCTCCTGACGTGGCTTCTTGGCACTGGAAGTTAATAAAGGGGTGGCTCAAACAAACGCAGCCAGGTGACCCAGCAAGTGGAAAGGGGCTCCAGAAATAGCTAGGGAAACTTCGAGATGGGTGCTGAGATCCCACAGGCTGTGGATGGGGCCCACCCAGCCAGCCAGCGAAGTCAGTGAGCATCAGAGCTAATGTAACTCCGAGGACATTGGGGTTATGTTTTCTTAGGCCTTGGAGCCAACATATTTAGTAACTGCTGGGGCCCCTTTGGGACTTTTGCGGGGCCCTCAGCACTTCTGCCTCCCTGGGCTCCTTCCTCCATTTAAAAAAAAAAAAAAAGATATTAAAAATGACATTGTATAACTTCATTAGTATAAAGTGGAAGATAACCTAGGCTGGATTCATTATAATATGTTCATTTTTTTCTTTTGATTTTGAAAGAAATAAAAATTAAATAATTTGTTGGGTTTCTGAAAGTATTGTGGGCCCGAGGCAATTTGCCCACTGTGACTAATGGATGCGTTGTCCTCTGGTTTTTTCCAGCAGCTTCTCTTCTTCCCTCGCTTACAGCCCCTCCTGACTACACTGGTTTCTATCCAAATCGGCCTTTTCATTAAGACTGGAACACTGCCTGTAAGTTGGCTCTGTTTAGTCATTTGCCAGATATTTCTTTCTTTTTTTAAAAAAGATTTTATTTATTTGACAGAGAGATGTGCGAGAGGGAACACAAGCAGGGGGAGTGGGAGAGGGAGAAGCAGGCTCCCTGCTGAGCAGGGAGCCCAATGTGGGACTGGATCTCAGGACCCCGGGATCATGACCCGTGCTGAAGGCAGATGCTTAACCGACTGAGCCATCCAGGCGCCCTGCCAGATATTTCCATTAAAAAAAAAAAAAAAAAAGCAGTCATTAAATTATCAAATTGTTGTTTTCTAAAATGGATTTGCCGCTTTGAAAAGAAAGACCCTAACTACACTCAAAACAAGTTTTCTTACAAGTAGGAAGCTATGGTTTTCTACAAGTTCCTGTGCACCAACCGTAAGGACTTTTAAGCCCCAAACCCAGGTTGTTTGTGTGGGATCCAGAAACAGAGAGTGCAGTCCTTTGGGTTGTAATACTAAAAAAACACTGCAGTCAACTGAGTCAACCCTACCCTCCTGCCAGCCCCCTCTGGCGTGAGTAGTTCCCCCTCGATGGGGAGGTGCTGCCGGAACATTGGCTTTCAGATAAAACACAAAGGAAAACAAAAACCCGCCATGTTTTCAGAAAAGAACATTTCCCTTAGATTTCGGGGTTTGTCCTTTGCTCTCTGCATGTCGTTCACATTATACGAGGAAAAGGTTAGTGGGTAGGGCTGATTTCTTTAGGAGAGGGAACATCGATCCACTCCTGGCTGAATGAAGAAAACAGAATAGAGGAATATTCTTATACTTACCTAGAAATATCAACTAGGAGTCAGAAGGAAACCAGTCGCTGACATAAGATAAGGGTGCTATGTAGAAAGTGAGTCTGAGTGCGTACGAGTCTCCCAAAAACATTTAAACTCACCGACACCCTTTTTCCTAGGGTGCTAGAGTTAAGGACAGTGTGGCAATCATTTGGCTCATACTTGCCCGTTCAGTCGCACATCTGATGTGTTATTTTCTTTACTTTGGCTCCAGCCACCTCGACTTTTTCATTCTTCCTTGAGCATGAGAATGCATTCTTCCAATTAGGCAGGACACATGTCACAACTTCTGCCTGGGATGTGCCCTTCCCCCGGCACCCATGCCCTCATCTGAGCACCCCCTCCTTATCCTTGCAGACACGGCTGCTATGCTCCTATGGGAATGAGTTCATTCTTCTATGATGGCACTTACCAAGGAAAATGGCAATTTATCTGTGCGTAAGTCTGTCTTTTCTTCCCACCCAAGCAGACTGGAATTGCCTATTTTATATGTTGTGCCCTTTCAAGAAGCACAAAGCAGATATGCGGAATAGCACACTCGAGAGCCGTGAGCCCAGCAGGTGTTCCAACAGGGATGATGAAGAAGATGGGGACCATGGTTCGCAATATCATGGCTTTCCTGAGGCTGGTAACCCTGAGGTTCAATTCCTCACAGGACAGAACTGAGAGCATGGCAGGACTCAGGAATTCTCTCAAAAGGAAGCCTGGAGAGATAAAGAGAAAGCACACACATAGCTAGAGTTCCTGGAGATGAGAAGAGACTGAAGTGGAACAGAAAGAAATATTTGATGTAAACCAGGAACGAACGCTTGCTTGAGATAATGAAAGTGTTTAGTCTCCCTAATGAGAAAGCATATCCTGTCCTCAGAAAAAACAAAGAGAAGAAAGGTTACCGAACGTCAAGACTAAAGAAATAATCTGATGGGCTTCAAAGCAGCAATAGCAAGTCTATAGGGGACCCTTGACACCTGCTGTGGACTTCGCCCAGCACCACTCATCTCCAGAAATCAGCGACGCAGCATTTACTGTGTTGTCCGGGAACCAGGAACCCAAGCTGCTCCACCTGTCGAACATGAACTTAGGGGCCAGGCTACACTGACCACCTGTCTTTGTACCGAGGACCGAGGGCTTACCTGGGACACAGGACTTTCAGTGCTAAAATCCAACAGCTAAACGAGAACGGTTAGTCACTGTGTATTCAACACTCGTGAACCTTTCATGGAAAGGAAACAAAAATGATTTGGGGAAGAATGAAACGTTTGTTGACAATGTCTAGCCGATCAAGAGAAGAATCGAAATTAAGCGATGAGAAATATAGAAGGCTTAGTACAAGAAATGGAAAGAGGCATCAGATATATTTATGTATGAATTTAAAATAAAACGATTGTGGAAGTTATAACCCAGCACCTCTTGTGTCAGTTTTATAAGACTTAACAGTGTGAAAGTCATACTAGTGCAAATAACAAATACCGGACAGTGGAGAGAGGAGAGAGTCAGGAGGTCCTGTACTATGCTGATTTATCTTCCATACTAGGAAGTCGATTCTGTCTAAAATTGAAACAGGGTGGGGGCACCTGGGTGGTTCAGTTGGCTAAGCGTCTGCCTTTGGCTCAGGTCATGATCCCAGGGTCCTGGGATCGAGTCCCACATCAGGCTCCCTGCTCGGCGGGGAGTTTCTTCTCCCTCTGCCTGCTGCTCCCCCTACTTGTGTTCTCTCTCTCAAATAAATAAAACCTTTAAAATAAAATAAAAATTTAAAAATAAGTAAAAACTGATGGTCCATTAACATGTTTCAGGAAGGTTCACTAAAAAAAAAAAATTTTAGGGGCGCCTGGGTGGCACAGCGGTTAAGCCGTCTGCCTTCGGCTCAGGGCGTGATCCCGGTGTTGTGGGATCGAGCCCCACATCAGGCTCCTCCGCTATGAGCCTGCTTCTTCCTCTCCCACTCCCTCTGCTTGTGTTCCCTCTCTCGCTGGCTGTCTCTATCTCTGTCAAATAAATAAATAAAAATAAATGTTAATAGCATTTTGTGGGAGGGGAGGATAAGATGCTTTTTTTCATTCCCTCCCCTTCCATAGTGTTTGCCTTATAGTTTCTTTATCAATTGTGTCAATTACTTTTTGTAATAATTCTAAAATGTAGTTTAAATTAAAAGGGAAAGGGTACTTAATGCCACCAAATTGTATGCTTAAAAATGGTTTAAAAGGCAAATTTTATGTTATATACATTCTAAAAAGAAAGAGAAAGAAGGAAGGAAGGAAGGAAGAAAGGAAGGAAGGAAGGAAGGAAGGAAGGAAGGAAGGAAGGAAGGAAAGAAAGAAAAAAAGAAAGAAAGAAAGAAAGAAAGAAAGAAAGAAAGAAAGAAAGAAGGAAGAGAAAGAGAGGGGCAGGAAGGACATCTTTGATAAATGTAAGACTAGAAACAAATGTGTAAAAATTTTTCTCTTTTCCCTGAAATTCTCCAGTTGTTGATGTGACATGTGCTAAAAAGAAGCCACCTGAACAACCAAAGAGTCCTAAGCAATGAGAGACAAAAAGAGCAATCTTTTTGTGACAATATTTTTTTGCCCAATTCCTGCTTCCAAGTTAGTTCTGCGGTTGGGCGAACGGAAGCCCCGGCCAGGCATGCTGGGCCTCACCTTTGCAAAAAGCATCTCTGCATTTGACCCTTGCCGGCTGCTCCCAGGGGCCGCCAAGCCAGCAGCAGGATATATCTGGAGCTGTGCCCACATTGTTGTGTCCCACGTATGTTTTATGTTTATTTTCCATTAAGACAAAATGAAAACATCCCAGACCTGGGCTCCATGAGGGGTTGGACCTTACACCAACAACCTTCCCCGAGCCTCGTGCCTGCAGGAGTAGGGAGGGAAGAAGGGGTCAGGGTGCATACACTAGGCCATTGAGGAGAAGGACGCTAGGGCTGAAGCAGCTTGCACGGCAGCCAGGTTGGAATGATCTAGCAAAGCAGAGCTCCCATCCTGTTAGCTGCCTTATACTTCAAATGGCATTACGACGAAGAGGCCCTGCCTGACTGGCCTCTTGCCTTTCTCTCTCCAGCTTCATTTCCTGGCCCCCTTGTGTCTGTCACCCAGGACTTCAGCACCCAATGGCCTTCACCCCTGTTGCCCTCCCTGCATGGAGGGGACAAGATCTGGTGCAGGCATTTTGACATAGCATTTTCTTTTCACCATGCTAAAATACACATGGCATAGAATGTACCATTTTAACCGATTGTAAGTGTAAAATTCGGTGGAATTAATTACATTCACCATGTTATGCTTGACATACCTTTTGATGCACGGGACTTTTTAAAAAATATATTTTATTTGTTTATTTGAGAGAGAGTGAGAAAGAGAGAGAGAGAGTCCAAGCATGGTGAGGGGCAGAGGGAGAGGCAGATTCCCCATTGAGCAGGGAGCCTGATACAGGCCTCGATCCCAGGACTCCAGGATCATAACCTGAGCTGAAGGCTGACACTTAACCGATTGAGCCACCCAGGTGCCCCTCATGCAGGGGACATTTTGAGGCAGCCTACTTGATGCTCTAAAATTTCCCCAACTTTTTTATTTTTACAAATCCCCAAGGACGGGGCAGCGAACAGCCATTCACCTAGATTCTCCACTGGTTCACATTTTCCTTCATGTCTTGCTGTCCCGCGCTGTGTAAACTAGTTTGGTGTTGCTGAAGCATTTGAGATTAAGTTACAGATACTAACCCCCTGGAGTTAGCACAGACCCCACAAGTAGGGGGGACAGTCCGCAACAAAACTACCTTCACTTCAAATGTCAGCTGTAAATTCAGGGGATCCCCAGGCCACCCACACTTTGACCAATCAGCTGCAAATTCAGGGCTTCCTAAGACCCCCTTAAGTTCAATAATTCACTAGAATGACTCACAGAAATCAGAAAAGTGCTCTTGTAGGGAAGGAAAAATAATTTTCCTTCTGCCCTTCTAGGCGCTTGGCCAAGACCTTCCCCTCCTCCCACACATACATAATAAAAGGTTAACAGGAGAAAAAATAACAGATGTTTAATAACATGGGCACCTCTTGTATACACAGGAGAGACCCAGAATCAAGTAATTCCCCAAAATGGGCCAAGCCACCCTCCTATTATCTCCAGCTAAAGAACAAAAGAAGATGTAGAATGTGGGGGAACCAGTTATGGGAGGTTATCAAGCAAAGCACAGGAAACAAGGGTAAGGTTGTTATGAAGATCTAAGTCTCTGCCTTCTCCATTGATAAGAGTTTCTAGAGATTTAGTCATCCTTCTCCTCTGGTGGACAGAGCGCCGCCCTTACAAATGGAGATTTCCTTTATACATGTAAGACTCTCATACAAAAGGGTAATTGCTACTGGGTTTTCTGTGTTTTCAAGAAAGTAACCAGCTCAATATAATCCTTATGCCGAAGAGGCATATTTTGGGATGGCAAATTCTGCTCCCCTTCACTCTACTTGTTATTATAATTTTTTTATAAAGGATACCACGTAGGAACAGGTAAATGAGGAGACATGTAGGGTGAGGTCTGGTCTTGAATGCAGGGCTTCTGTGCCCTGTCCTGGGACACCAATGTGTTCACCAGCCAGGAATGGTCACCAAGCTTTGTCGCCGAGATTTTTTAGTGGAGTTTCGTTACGTAGGCATGCTTGATTGGAATTGTTGGCCACATGCTTAAACTCAGTCTCCAGCCCTCTTGCCTTACCCAGAAAATGAGCTGGCCCCAGGTCTTGATCCTCTAATCATGTGGTTAGTCTTTCTGGTAACCAGCCCCCAGCCCCAAGCTATACAGGAGCCCACCGTGAGTGATCTTGTTAGCGTAAACTCAGGTGTGATCCAAGGGGTTCTTGAGAACATCAGAGACACTTGTATCACTCAGGAAAAGTCAAGGGCTTTAGGAGCTCTATGCCAACAACCAGGGACAAAGACCAGACAAATCCTTTATTCTGCAACAGCCACTTAGGTTATTTTGGGTCCTTCTCAGTTTTTTAAATCATGAGGCACATAGTGTCATTTTTTCCTATCATTTTGGGTAGCAAATTTGATAATGTTTGCCATATTTCTTCTTTGTTAAGATTTTTTAGCCTTTATAATTAACAATATTGTGTGCGATATTCTAAATATCCAATTTCTCTGAAACTTTTCAAATTTTTAACATTTATTGATAATTGGCTGAATCAGCTACTGCAAAATGGTTATTTTCTAATTCAGTAGTTTCATTTACATTTATTCATTGGCATTTTTCTGTAAAGAAGAGCCTTCTCCTTGCCCACTCCCACTCCATTTATGTTTTAAAATAATGTTTCATTATGAACTCATGGGTTCTGTTACTCTTATTTTTATTTTTATGCTCAAATTCTCCCACATTTGGCCAGTGAGAGCCCCTTTGAGCTGGCTCCTGTCGTCTCACTTCTTTTTTTTCCAGAGAGAGAGTGAGATGCAAGGGGTGTGGGGGACAGAGGGTGAGAGAGAGAATCTTAGGCAGGCTCCATGCTCAGCTTGGAGCCCGAGGTGGGGCTTGATCTCAGGACCCTGAGATCATGACCTGACCCGAAATCAAAAGTCAGATTCTTGGGGCGCCTGGGTGGCGCAGTCGTTAAGCGTCTGCCTTTGGCTCAGGGCGTGATCCCGGCGTTCTGGGATCGAGCCCCACGTCAGGCTCCTCTGCTATGAGCCTGTTTCTTCCTCTCCCACTCCCCCTGCTTGTGTTCCCTTTCTCGCTGGCTGTCTCTGTCAAATAAATAAATAAAATCTTTAAAAAAAAAAAAAGTCGGATTCTTAAACAACTGAGCCACCCAGGCTTCCCTCCTGTTGTCTCATTTTGAGCACTTACTTTCTGGTCCAACATGTTGATGTGGATGTGATGATTTGGGGTCACTATAGGCAGCCTCGTAAACAACTAAAACAACCACTAATTGTCATATAGTGGGTGAGACAGACAGTCTTTCTTTCTCCCTGAGACTTTCTCCATCACTGACCTCATCCTGGAGGTCCAACATGAGGTGGGCATTTGGACTGGGGTGAAGAATGAGTGGGCATCAGACACCAACAAAGAGATCACAAATAGAGGAGAACAAGGTCACCATACTTGCTCGCCCAGAAAGGGCTGCCACACCCAGCTCTCTAGCTTCCATCAATTACATTTGTGTCCTTAATAATGGCAATTCACTTTCCATTAGTGAAGTTTAAAAATGTATACTTCTTATGACAGCCTTCCTTATTTTGATGTGTAATAGATATATATTCAGTACTGCAGGGGAGCTTTACAGGGGTAACAAGGAGAGAAGGAAATCTTGGCTAACAATGATTCCGTATTCTACCAAGAATTGTCAAGTTAAATTTGTAGGGATTTTCTTCTAACGGAGTAATGATTACACTAAAATTGTCTATAAACTTTTATAATCGACTTTTCTGAAGGACAAGTAACATACTTTTAGAAGCTGAATTAGTTCTAATATTTTTTTAAATCTAATGTTCTAAGTACTATATATTCATTCATAAATAATTTGAACAACGCCGAATACAACTGAAAATGAAAGTCTCCAATAATTTGAATTTCTGGGTAGAACATTATTCAAGTCAGGCACATCGAGATGGAGCAGAACAGAATTTCTCAGCCTTCACACACAGGGCATTTGGTGTTGGACATTCCGTTGTTGCGGGGGGGCCCCGTGGGGGGCTCCATGAGGGACATCGTAGGATGTTTATCAGCGTCGCTGGCCCCCACCCACAAGATGCCAGGAGCAACGCCCCCTTCAGTTGTGACAACAAAAAATGTTTCCAGACTTTGCCAAATGTCCCCGGAGGGGTAAAACTGCCCCTGATTGAGAACAACGGGGTTGGGGTAAAGAAGGTCTGTTGCACACTTAGCTGGTAATAAAAACGATAATTTTTAAATCAACACACTTTTGTCAAAACTGAAGTTTCAAGATAGTCCCTAAATAAGAAGAACCCAATCAAGGTGACTGCCTCAGAAGGTCTTTGCTTTAGCTTGTCAATGGTATTATAATTCACTTGTATTAAAATAGCCTATTTCCCCCCCCCCACTTGGTTTATCTTTTTAGTAAAGTATCATAATGAGCTTATGAACCCACCACCCCTTGCCTTGATGACTCCTGCCTTGAGTCTCCATCTAAATGCCACTTCCGGGGGTGTTCCCAATTCATCGGATTTCCATACTCCTATGTTCCCATAACATCTGATCCTTCCTCTTACTCACATACTCACATTTGGAACCACCTGTTCAATGTCTGTCTAGACTACCTGGTGTGAGCTCAATGAGGACAGTGCTAAGGTTGGTTAGTACATCTCGTAGAGTCTGACAGTAAGTATATGCCAAAGAAATATTTTGAAATTGGCTCCAAAATTTCTTCCAATTCATAAACTCAGTATAATGCACCCTTTTATTTCTAAAAGTGAAGAGATTTTTTCAACAAAAATCTCTGGCAGACTTCCCTCATGCCTCATGAACTTGAATGGGTCCCTAAGCTCGTAGTAGGTCATTGCCAAGAGGAGTAGGGTTGACATGACAGTTTTTAAAACTTGACTCATGACCTATTAGTGAGTTGGGAAATCAGATTTAGTGGGTCAGAATCATCATTTAAAAAAAGAAATAGAAGAAATATATCAAAGTATAATGCACATTTTAAAGGTGGACATTTTTTTAAGCATATTTTCAATTTTCTATAAAAAGTATGTAGAATGCATGTGTGTGTACTAGGTTGCCACATGGAATTTGTTTCTTTCTCTGAGTTACAGTTCAAGAAGTTTGTAGTCTCAGATTTAATTCCGAGCTGGGGATGAAGCCGCCCTCTTTGATAGCAAGAGACCTGAACAGAATATAGATCTTATTATAAGTTAGGAAGAGGGGAAGAGGAGATATTGAATACTCCCAGCAGCACAAATTGCTACATCTCCTGATATTTTTTTTTTCTTTCTTTCATGGTGAATTCTCCGTATCTCCCTACTCCAGTTGATGAAAACACGCTATTTTGCCCAAGTTGAAGGATCTCAGATATTCATACAATCGTAAATCTTCTGTGGTTGTTCAAATAGGAGGAACTAAAATACAGAAGAAAACTTTATTGGTTCTCCTTTGGAGATAGGCAGCAGAAACAGGAACAGTGATCCCTGAAAATAATTGTCAGACTTAGAAAAAAGAAATTAGTTCTGTATTTCAGATAGACATTACAGGCAAGGAATCTGACAGCGAGAATGCTTGTACTCACCCATGCAGCCTTGCCGCACTGACATTACTTAAAACTGTAACATATTAGGAGGTCCCAGCTAATGGGTTGTGTAAGCTGTTAGCCAAAAGTCTATGAATATAGTTTGGTGAATTCTCAGAATCAAAACCTTTGAAGATAAGGAAGGAATTTTGTTGCCAAATACTCTTTCTGGGCACTTGCCTTGTTAAATCAAGTTCTTAAACCTCCATAGCAATGAACAGACTTAATTTCGGTCAGTTTACAATTCCCAATTTTGTAATGTCAGGAAACGAAGACATCTCACAAGCCTTAGAAATGGCATTTAACAAAGGTTACCACTAAACGTGGAGGTCAAATTTCTTAAATCTAAGAATCAGATTTCTTAAATCAAAACCTATGAGGTTGTGTGGTCCTCCGACACATGAAGAGTCTTGCGTTCTGCCCTGTTCCTTTATTTTATTTTTATTTTTTTAAAAAAGATTTTATTTATTTATTTGACAGAGACAGCCAGCGAGAGAGGGAACACAAGCAGGGGGAGTGGGAGAGGAAGAAGCAGGCTCATAGCGGAGGAGCCTGATGCGAGGCTCGATCCCAGAACACCGGGATCACGCCCTGAGCCGAAGGCAGACGTTTAACCGCTGTGCCACCCAGGCGCCCCTGCTCTCTGTTCCTTTAGCACAGGATCTCCTAACTGATATACCTCACAGCTCCTCACAGGACAGGAAGAGACTGGATTTGATGAGACAGTTCCCAGATAAACACAGTATCAAATTGGTCCGCTTCTAATTTAGTCAGAGGTTTCTGCAACAAAAGCTTCTTTTTTTGCCTTGGTTGTTTTCTTTACTGGAAAATTCGTGGGACTTACACAACCACCCCATTGACTTGTGTATGTGCAGAATAACCTTTGAGGTACATTCTCTGCATCATACCTGGTTATTAAGAGCCAGTTACATTTTTGGCTGAAGATCAGATTACTCAATGGGTGGTTATAAAGGCATGTTTGTTTCACATCTGTACCAAAGAATGTTTAAAGGAGAGAGGGGGGCAGGTGTGGAAACCCAAAACAACCCACTCCAGGATCTATTTTATAGCCTAGAATAAAAATCCCCCTTTTCTCCTTCCAGATTAATCTCTATGCCAGCTAACTTGTGGAAGCTTACACATAAACATTTACTTAAACTTAAGGTCATGCCGCAACTTAGAAGAAACTGGGAAATTCCATCTTTGATGGACACAGCTGTTAACCAAGCATTTGCTGGATCTCATGGTAAATCTAAGAGGCTTTCAAAAAGTTCCAGTGTCTTAAAATACAGCATGAGAATACTACAAAAGTATATAGTGTGTCTCTTCTAGATTCTTCCCATATTCTTGAGACTTCTGAACAACTTCACATTTCTCTGGGTAGATTTTGTAGTATTTTCTACCCAAACAACTTAAACAACCTCTTTACTTCATTGTTGCTCTTCCACCCTGCTTGGAGGTGTCAAGTACGGCCTCGGTGTACCGTGGGCTCCGGCATAAGAGAATTCTTCCAACCCAGGTCCAGTCAGTGTCCATGCCTTTCAAATCACAGGATCACAAACACCAAGTCTGAAATACCATTGATTATCAGAGCTAATGACAATTTTAGGGATGTTTGGCTTAACTGAAGGAGGAATTAGGGAGCTAGGGGAATACGGGAGGGGTATACGTAGTAATAATGGCTACAATTTATTCTCTGCTTAACCATGTCCCAGGCACTGAACGACATTTTTATTTTAATTTAAATTTAATTTTTTATTTTGTTTTATTTTATTTTTAAAAGATCGATTTATTTTGAGAGACGGAGTGTGGCAGGGAGGGGCAGAGGGAGAGAGAGTCTCAGACACTGCGCTGAGCGCCGGCTGGACGTGGGGCTCGATCCCGTGACTCTGAGATCACTCCCGGAGCTGAAACCAAGAGTCAGTTGTTCAACTGACTGCGTCACCCAGGCAGCTCCCCCCACCCCACGCACAACATTTTACGTATATTATTTCATTTTAATCTTTACCTGTGCTATTATTTCTCCTTTAAGTATCTTAGAGCTTAAGTAAATTGACCAACACCTCACACCTACTAGACTCTTCCTCTTAGCCTTCTTGGGGATGAAGACATTTAGTTGCTCCTCATTATATCTTCAAAATTCAGAACCAGGTTTGGGATGTAGTAGGTCTGCAATATGCATTTATCGAATGAATGAATAGATGCAAAAACGCCTTAATCAACATAAAAGAGCCAGGATTAAAATGTGGGTCTATTCTCTGACTCTCTTCCTGCCATATTTCATAGCAGCCTCACAGGGGAGGAAAGACTATCTTTCCAGCACGTTGGCTTTTTGGGGTGTCTGTCAGCTCTTCTCTCTGCAGGTGAGGCCACAGAGGCCCACAGATGGACAGCAGCAGACATCTGCCAACTCTGGCATTTGATTCCTGTCTGGGGCTTCTTCCAGGCATTTCCTCCCAGAAAACCCTGTTTTGCAAACTTTGAGCCTTCTATTCCAGGGAAATGATACATGTGGCATCACAGGGAAACAAGTTGGTGGTGAGAGTCGATAGAAGGAAAGGGAAACCCAGTTTCAAACCTAGAGACTCCACGTCACGCCACAAACTTTTGACAGAGTGTGAACATGGGGATTTCCTCTTCCCGGTATTACTGCTGGTGGTCAGCAAGCCCCTCAACTTGCTGAGAATTAGAGGGTGGGAGGAGAAGGGAAATCACACAGTGCAAATGAACATCCAGATGAGGGCGTCAGAAATAATATCAGTAATACCCGTAATCCTTGCGGTTGAAAGAGACAGTACTATTTGTGTTGTCGATGGTGGGGCGGGGGAAAGGAAATGGATCATGACGTCTCCTTCCCGGCCAACACTTCTGCACCCAACTGGGTAACTTTGCAGTCTTCTGTTTAGAATTCCATGGAGCAGAATGTGGAGATTTCTGGAAATTGGCTGACCTTCTTTCTCAAGCAAAACATGAAGTGGAGTGGAAGGGAAAAGTATGGCAGAGAAGGACAAGGTGCCGGAGCCCCAGGGGCTTGGGATTCTGGCTTGGGAAATGCATCACCACCACAAAGGGGGAAACGGAGCTCTGGGTGTGGGTTGTACAGAAGAGACAAGAGGCCGCCCGTTGCAATGGAACCTGGTTTGATGCCAGAGAGAGCGGAGTTTGAATTTCTAACCTATCAAATACTGGTTTTGGGTTCTTTTTGTTATTGTTGTTTAAAGTCTGTTTATTTATTTATTTATTTTGTAATCTCTATACCCAACTCAACGCGGGGCCTGAATTCACCACCCTGAGATCCAGAGTCACATGGTCTTCTGACTGAGCCAGCCAGGCGCCTCTGGTTTAGTGTTGTAGAGTGAGTCTCCCAGCATCCCTGGGCAGAACCTGTGACTGCCAGTTTGGTCCAGAAAACCAGTATAAAATGTTCTCTAATTGCCATTGGCATTCGTGTCTGGCTGACAGGTGGATATTACTAACAATGTACCTTCCTGGTAGCTTTCTATTCCAGTTGTTCTTACTAAATATATGTTCTGCTCTGTTGTTTCCCTGCTGCTGAGGCAGCGTGTGTAATGTCAAGAAGCATATGGACAAGTATTTTAGTCACACCATTATAGAAACCATTATTTAAAGATTTCACCTTCTAATTCTGGCTGCTCAGAAGACACTAACCTGGGTACCCTTCTTGCGTGACTTCCTTTCCTGATACTCAGTTTCTTCCCCTGCATACTGGAGGATAAAACAATCTTCACCTCGCTTGGTATATATTAGACTCTAAATAAACAGTGGATGTAATAATGCTGGTGAGGGTCATAGGGGTTCCGTGAGGCTGAAGTCTTTCAAACGCAGAACATACCAGCATTCTTCAGGAATGGTCAGGTGCTACTGCTGTCCATGCAGCAGAGAGAGCTTTCCTCTTCTTTTTTTTTCTTTCAAGATTTTATTTATTTAGTTAAAGAGAGAGAATGGAGCTGGGGAAGGAGCAAAGGGAGAGGGAGGGTATCTCTAGCAGACTCCCTGCTCAGCAGAGGTGCCCATGCAGGGGCTCGATCCCACGACCCCGAGATCATGACCTGAACCAAAACTGACCGAGCCCCCCGCTCCCCCAGGGCGCTCCAAGAGAGCTTTCTTCTTGGACAGCAGAATCAAAACCAGAGTTGCCTTCTGTAACCACTGTCCTGTGAATAACTTTTTAGCACGTGGTGTTGAAAACTTTTAGCACTTTTTTTGCACACTTTTTTTTTATGTCCCAAGTTTGCACCTAAAATACAATAACTATATAATCTCTAAGAACTGCTCTTTTGACATTATGATTTTAGGCAAAGACATACCAATTCACTTGATACAACAGTTTCTAGTCCGATAACATCTTTGTGCACCTCGTTCGCGTGGAACCCAGATGTTTGGCTTTGCTTGAGTGAGCCAGGCACAAAGAGTGAGTGGATAGCACCCCCTAGGACCCTTCAGTCCCCTTACTCATGTAGCGTGTTGCCAGTTGTTTCAAGGCAACCTTGGCTTTAGTCTTTCTTTAGCTCTACCTGTGTTTTTCAGTGCTATAATCTTATTTTTAAGTGCATGTTGATTGTCAGATAACCATGAAACAGAAACGTTGAAAAAAGTGTGAAAAGTTATTTTTCAAAAAAGAATACACGTCCCAGAGGATGACCCCCCTTACCTTTTTCTATCACCCACTCTTAAGACTTTTCTTTCTCACTCGATGACTAAATTTTTACTAATTTACATTTCATATACTGTATCTACGTACTTTCAGTTTATCCTCTATTACTTATTTAGACTTCCTTTCAATGATATACTTTTCTATTTGTGGAAATCACTTGGATACCTTGCTTGGGTTGAGATAGACCATATCGTAATTTTTTTCCATTAAAATTCATGGAAATCTTTTTTCATATAATGGCTTCTCAGAGCATGAGGGTTCATAGGATGAGTTGAAGTCATTAGTGGTGAAGGACAGATGGGAGAGGTAAACAAAAGGATTTACGTTCTGTACGTGATATGTTCCAAAAACTCCAAGGGCTGGAGCCTTTGTGAAGGGAGAACAGAGAAATACCATAGAAAAGTCTCTCCACGTGGAAAAAAAAACCATAACCTTAGACAAGAACACCTCACTCTTTTGCTATTCCTCCTACCTTGTTGATTTTCTAGCCCTTCTCAGTCTCTTCGGGAGTTTGTTCCTGCTTTTCCTGACCTCTATGTGAGGGTCCCGGGCAGTAGCGTGCTGGTTAATGTTTAACATTGGCTCCGTGGAGAACAAAAAAACCCTGGGGTGTGGCATTCCCCAATGTTCACGATACAAATATTTCCACGATGGCTGATTTCCAGCTATTAGCACGCCGTTTTTGATGGGGGTTGGGAAAAGTTGTGTTCCACCAACTCCCACAGCAGCCTAGCTCCAGTTCCGGCTCACCACTGGCCCTAAGGCTTAGCAATCAGGTCCTTTTCTTTATTTGTAGTGATTTCCTAGGTGATCTCACCAAGTTCCATGGCTTTAAATACCTTCCATATGCTGATGGGTCCCAAATTAGAGCTGATGCCCAATCTCTCCAATTTGCACGCATTCCCATCCAACTGTCAACGTGACAGCCTCTTCGGGATGTCTCACGCCTGTGAAATTTAACAAGAACCAAACAGAACTCCTGATTTCACCAGGGCTTGCCTCCAAGTCTTCCGGTACGTGAGCAGAGGACATCATCGTCTGCCCCGTCACTCCATTCTAATCCCCTGGAATCATCCCGGATGCTTGCTTTCTCTCCTCCCTGACACCCAGCTCTTTATTAGGTCTTATTAACTATGCTTTTAAGATTTGCCCCAAATCACACTGGCGTGTATGTACCCTTTCCGGTCTCTGCTGAGTAACCTAGGCATGCTTCCTCTCCTGTGGGAGCATCCTTCCCTCAGTCTGTCCCATGACAGTCAATTCTTTACCTGTCAGCCAGACTGAGCCTTTATTTACTTATTTTTAATAAAAAAAAAATTTTTTTTTGAGAGAGAGAGAGAGAGAGAGAGAGAGACAGCAAGTAGGGAGTGGGGAGGGGTAGAGGGAGAGGGAGGATGGTAAGCAGACTCCAGGCCCAGCAGGGAACCCATTGCTGGGCTCGAATTCACCACCCTGAGATCTTGAGTTGAGCTGAAATCAAGAGTTAGGTGTTTAACCCACTGAGCCACCCAGGTGCCCCCAGACCTTGCCTTTACAACAGAAATCAGAACTTAATCACTCCCTTGCTTAAACACTGCCCCCCATGAACTTTCCGTCATATTCAGAATAAAATTCAAACCTTGCCACCTCCAGTGAGGCTCTCCCACTTCATCTGGCCCTTGCTACCTCTCCACTTTCAACTCTTTCGACTCCACCATTTGCTTAACCTGCTTCAGGTGCACTGGCCTGCTTGCTATTATCAACATACCAGCTTATTCTAGCGCTGGACATTCACATTTCTGTCCCCTCTGCATAGAAATCTCTCCTGAGAGCACAATCCATATCCTCACGCAACTCATTCACCTCATTCAGGTTCTTACTCAAATGCTACCTCCTCCAGGAAGTCTTCCTTGATCATCATATTCCAAAGAGACCTCTCCACTCCCCTCACCAACATGTACCTCCATCTTCTTCCCTTGCTTATTTAATTAATTAATTAATTAATTAATTTTTAAGTAATCCCTACCCCCAACCTGGGGCTCAAACCCATGAAGCTGAGATCAAGAGTCACATGCTTTACCAACTGAGCCAGCCTGGTGCCCCACCGTGCATAATTTTTCTTTAGAACACTTATCACTGTTGAATTTATATTATTTATTGATTGGTTTCCATGAAGACAGGTATTTTGTTTTGTGGAGTGCTATATTCCCAGCACCTATCATGGTACCTTCCATATTGGAGATGCTTAATAAATACTTAATAAATATGATAAATGGAAACATGAACTCCCACACAGCTTACCGTCTGCATATCAGGTGTTGCAAACTTTTTCTGTAAAAAGCCCGATAACAGCTATTTTAAACTTCGTGGCCATAGAATCTGTGTCACAATTACTTAACGGCAAATTTGCAATATGAAAGCAACCACAGACCATACTTTAAGAAATGAACATGGCCATGTTCCAATAAAGCATTGCTCATCAAAACAGGCCCCAGGCCAGCTTTGCCCTTTGGGCTGCAGCCTGCAGACTTTGGTCTAGATGACTATGACTGTACTATTCTGCTATCTTCATTAACATGACCTCGCTCTTCCACAGCCTTCCTCACCAGGACTTTCTATTCCAGGAAATTCTTGCTCAAGATAATAAAAGTTGCAAAGCACTTTGGAAAAACCCAATTGAGTGAACATCAGACTGCCCAATCTTTCATTGAGTAGCATCAGATGACAATTTTCTCTGCAAGAGCCTTTAAAACTTGCTGTGAAAACCTCCCCTAGCTGTCTTTACCCGTCTTAAACCATTATATCACAATCCTGCGTTGAAAGACCTGCCTTCCCCCAGACTTCGAAACCTCACGAATACCCCGCTTGGCTCTCTCGCTCTCAGAGATGCTGCTAAGACTGTCGAGGTGATGGTGTCCGTGAGAACACGGAGCAGTAGCCTCAGAGCTCTTTGCTGGTGTTTCCGAGGAGTCAGCCGTGAGGAAGGACAATCCCAAAGCAGGTTCTCATGTCGTTTCTGTTAGTTGTGCCATCATGATTTCTTGGTCCTAAAATTAAAGGACATGTTCATTCATTCACTCATTCAACAAATATGCATCGGGGTCTTACTACACATCTGCCCTCCTACCAGCCCGTCTGGACAGGAGTGCAGTAAGTACAGATCCGGCAGCTTTGCTCTGTGTAAATACGATAGGAAAAGGCAATCATTTCCCCCGGTGATGAATGACTCTCATGTTTGCTTTTTTGAACCTTAAAAAAAAAAAAAAAAAAAAAAAAAAGACGTTGCCAGGGCTTTTAACAGGGAAAGAAAAATGTACTCATTAAAAATGAGGACTTCTTGGTTTGCCCTAAACTTTTTATATCTCTTCTCCAGTCTCCGAAGTTTGCCGATCCAGGAGTCTGAAGCTGGGGGTGCATATGGCCAAGAGTTTTCTGGAAGAATGCCAGGCACGGCTGAAACATCAACTTTCTGACTACTGGGGGGGAAAAGCAGCCCTTGCTGCCTTCATCGTCCATAAAAACTCTGGAATTTACTTGCACAAAGAGCTCATTGAGAGCCCACAGCTCTGCCACAGCCGTTCTTTTATTCTCGTGGAGGAAGCGTCAGAAAACCCAGCTCGTGCTATTTCTGCAGAGGCAAAAGTCTGTGCCTGGTGGCAAATCAGCAGGCCTGGCCTCCCACATGGGTGGAGGCAACCGAACAGGCGTGGGGAGAGCGCCCAAGACTCGAGTCAGGGCCTCACTCTGCCAACTGAGGCAAGCCACCAAGCCACCCAGGGCCTCCCTGTCCTCAGCTTGGAAATGCAGATGGGAAAAAAGTAGCAGCTCACTGCAGGCAGCTTGTGCTAATCAGCTGAGAAAACGGAGGTGAAATTGCTTTTTGGACTCAATCTCATCACCAATGCCAGTCATTCTTTCCAGAAGGCAGTGGTTGGGGTTGCCATTTTAGCAGTTCTACAGAAGACCCCCCCCCATCTTCTCAGTAGTGCCGGGATTTCTGTTCATAGAAAAAAAAAAAATCAATCTTTATTTGTTCTATTCTTGTTTGGACTCTTTTAAAATGCAGGCACCTCCTAGAAGGCATAATACATCAAAGTAATCTTCACTACAGCACCCGGGGTTTCTCTAATGTCTTCCTTTTCTCAAGAGGGATCAGGTCGCTAAGGATGGATAATGAGAGAGGGGACTAAAAAGTTGGGGAAAGTCATTTTCAAAAGGAGGAATGCCTACTGAAAGTAGAATTGTAAGAGCCCAGCAGATTATAAGGATTAGTGGTTTTTGAAGTGAAATCTTAGGCAGGATCCCTTTATGTAAAAGAGAAAGTAACAAAGCTTCTCACCCGTCATCACTGGCCTCATGCGGATGCCCCTCTGTAGGACTCCGGGGCTCTGAGGACTAGCGTTTGGAAATCTCTCCACTTAGCCTCTACCCCATCAATGGAAGGTCCCAGAAGAGAGGTGGAAGTGTAGCCACTCTCCCACTTTCGTGCTCGTGGTTCAGCAGAGGAATGAAATGATAATCATAAGCATTGGAGATTTTGCCATATGCCAAGCTCCTGGCTCGATTATGTGCATGATCTGATCTCCCCTCCAAAACGAGCTTGCGAAGCAGATACTATTTTCCTTCCCGTTGTACAGATGGGGAAACTGAGGCTTAAGGAGGCTTAAAAAAACCTTGTAAGAAAGTCAGAAAGACAGAGGCCTGTATAGTTGTAGGGCTGGTATCCTCAACTCCATCCTCTGTTTCCTCCATCACACGGTTTCCCCAACGAGAACGTCTGTCTCTGACGCTTATCACCACAGGGTCATCTAGAATTTCTCTGGATTCTAGATTTGGATGTCAGTGGAGATTTGTCTACAACACCCACATATTATCTTTAGTCTGGATTTATGTTTTAGAAGAGAGAGAAAGAGTTTGAATTAAAATAGAAAGTTCTATTGCATGGGTGGAACAAGGGAGCCTAGAGTCTAAGACACAAGATGAGGTTCAATTTTCCTCCTATGTTGCCAACTCTGGGTCGTTCTTTTTTTTCTTTTCAAATGTAGCATAAGCTTGCTGAATAGAAGACCAGGGAAAGTTGACATATGACAACAAACAAAATACCACACCTTAAAATCTGAAATTCAGACGGCAGTGTGACTCTGAAAGCAAAATAACATTGAGTCTGTTAAAAAAAAAAAAAAAAAAAAAAAAAAAAAAAAAAAAAAAGCAAAAAACCCAAACTTAGCTCACCATGGAAACTTTTAAGTGATCTCTAGAAGAGAGGAAGAGAAGGAAAGACACCAAATGAATAAGGACATTCTTCTTTCGGTTTGAACAGCAGGAGAGAAAAACTGAAAAACATCTGATTCCCTCACGGGCAGGAACAGATAACTCTATCTGTATTAGTCACCAGCAAAGTCATCATTCATTTGGTTGAGACAGCCACGGGATTATAGAGATAACATTTATAGAGCTCTGAACACGGTCAAGATGAGCCAGCCTCGCTTAGAGACAGAAGATGGGGAAAGGGAGCAACCAGTGGGCAGGCGAGCTTGCTGGTTGTAATGGGCTGTTGGTCTCATTCCCGTCCACCTACAAGAGCTCCTTTATGATGGAGGCGTGGACTTTTGGCTTTGATGTTACAGCTTATTTTGAATTGTATTTATTTTTCTGTCAGTTGATTTTTACCAGGCACATTTTTCAAATACGGGTTTTTCACTTATTTATGTTCAAATTTGCTGTCTTTTTAAAAACAGCTTTTGGGATTCCAGTCTATGTTAAGAAGGAAGTCCTTATCTCTACACTGTACATGCCTTGGGTTCTGTTTTGGTTTCCATTTGAGACTTTATTCTTTAGGCAATTTGTATCGTTTTGTAGTTTGTGAGATGCAAGTCTAATTTTCTTTTGGCGACTTGATAGTTATGCTAGCATTGTTTATTAAATAACCCATTCTTATCTCGAGTTGAAACAGCACTTTTGTGCCATACACACACACACACACACACACACACACACACAGAATATATACTGAGATATCTTTCTGAAGATATCTAATCTATTTCTCTGCCCTGTTATATTGATTTTATTGTAATGTCTTTAATGTGTTCCCTCTCCCCCACTTTTATTTTCCCCATACATTCCTGCCTCTTCTTGGGCCTTTACTCTTCCATAGCAAGTTTAAGAATCGTATTAGTGTTTGCGGTAGACTGAATAACGTACACCCCTCCCCCCACCCAATAGGTCTGTCCACCACCTACTTCCTGGAACCAGTGAATGTTACTTTATTTGGGAAAAGGGACTCTGCAGATGGGATTAAGTTAATGATTTTGAGATGGGGAGATGACGTTGAATTCCCTGAATTCCCGTGGGTCTAGTGTCACCACAACAATCCTGCTAAGAGACACAGGAGCAATCTGAGTTGGAAGAGAATGCGACGAGAGGACAGAGATGGGAGTGGGGTGCTTTGAAGCTGGAGGAGGGCTGATAAGCCCAGGAACACAGGAGGCCACAGGAAGGCGAATGAAGTAGGAACAAGGATTCTCTCTTCAAAGCCACCAGGTGGAACCCGCCCTGCCCACACCTTGACTTCAGCGCTGTGAAACGGATTTTGCACTTCTGACCTCCAGAGCTGTGAAAGAATAATTTTGTGTTGTCGGAAGCCACTAAGTCTGTGGTAATTTGTTACAGTAGCGATAGGAAAGGAAAACAGTGTTGCGATGGAAATCAAATCTATATATTAATTTGTGAAGACTGACATTTCTATGGTATTAGTTTCCCCACTGAAGAGCATAGTTTCTTTTAATTTGTTCAGACCTGTTTTATTTTCCTCAGTAAAATATGTAGTATAAAAATTAAAAAATTAAAAATAAGAATATTCTCATTCTTGATAAATCGATTCTGAAATATTTTGTATTTTGCCATTATTGTGAACGAAACATTTTCTGTTTCTACGTCTGTGTAGTTAATGTTAGGATATGGAAAAATCCAGATTTTTAAAGATAGTTATTGTTTGTCCAACCACTTACCAAATTTTCTTATCACCTATACCAGAGTCTCTTGGGTTTTGTTGCTGTTGTTATGCCTCATTTCTTATTTGTATTTTTCTTTGTGTAATTATTTTTTTTTAGGAATACAAATCATATCATTAGAAAAACCAAAGAATTTTATTCTTATTCTCAAATGTTAGGTCAGTTATTTAATTTTGCTGTGTTAATGAGTTTGGGATCTTTTCCAAGTCAGTGTTTAGTCATAACAATGATGGGGGAACATCCCTGTGTGTTATTTGTTTAATTAAAATGGGTTTAGCCTCCTGCATTTTACGATCCTATCTGCTGTCAGTTAAGTAGCCTTTATTATTAAATAATTTAAGTCATATTTTATTCAGTAGGAATGGCTGCCACTTTACTAAACGCATTTTAAGCAACTAAAGATATGATCATCTGGTTTTCCTCCTCAAAGGACTGATGTAATAGATTGTGTCGCTAGACTTCCTGGTACAGAAACGCCCTTGACTTTGTGGAAGAAGTCATGGTCTGCTTTTGTTTATTTCTTTTTTTCTTTTTGATGCATGACTGGATTCTATTTGTTAATATCTTATTTAGATTTCTTGAATCTATATTTGTGAACTTGCCTGTAGTTTTCCATGTTGGCTTACCTTTATCAGTTTTTATTCAGTTTATTTTGACTTTATAAAATGAATTGGAAGCTCTTCATCCTTTTCTATGGCTTAAAGTAGCCATAAAAGTACTGTCAGTCCTCTAGAATTAGATAAAATTCAGCTAGAAATTCCTGCCTGGAGAATTTTCAAACATTTGTATTTCTCTCTTCTTCCCTACTGAACTTCCAATGCCTCAAGTTTTCTTTTGTTTTTTTAAGATTTTATTTATTCGCGCATGTGAGAGAGAGAGAGCGCGTGCGATCACGCGCCCACAAGCATGCACATGATTTGGGGGGAAGGATAGAGGGAGAGGGAGAAGCAGGCTTTCCCCTGAGCAAGGGAGCCCGATGCCGGGCTCCGTCCCAGGACCCTGAAATCATGACCTGGAGCCAAAGGCGGATGCCTANAGAGAGCACGCACGATCACGCGCCCACAAGCATGCACATGATTTGGGGGGAAGGATAGAGGGAGAGGGAGAAGCAGGCTTTCCCCTGAGCAAGGGAGCCCGATGCCGGGCTCCGTCCCAGGACCCTGAAATCATGACCTGAGCCAAAGGCGGATGCCTAACTGAGCCACTCAGGCACCTCTCGATGCCTTTTTTTTTTTTTAAATATCATGCGGTGTTTTGGGGCGCCTGGGTGGCACAGCGGTTAAGCGTCTGCCTTCGGCTCAGGGCGTGATCCCGGCGTT